>NW_016807466.1:1071041-1103832 GCF_001698545.2 Rhinopithecus bieti | reverse complement strand
AAAAAAAAAAAAAAAAAAAAAAAAAAAAAAAGAATATGATTTATATCACCACAAAAGGGACTGTTATTTACTGAAATGGCATCAACCCAAAACTGTGCCACGTGCCTCTCTGTGTTCATAGGGGTTAAAACTATTCCCCATTAAACAAAGACATGAAATCAACTCAAACGCCCAGCAATGATAGACAGGATTTAAAAAAATGTGGCAAATATACACCATGGAAAGCTATGCACCCATAAAAAGGAATGAGATGACGTCCTTTGCAGGGACATGGATGAAGCTGGAAGCTATTATCCTCAGCAAACTAATGCAGGAACAGAAAACCAAACACTGCATGTTCTTACTTAAAAGTGGGAGCTGAACAATGAGAACACATGGACACAGGCAGGGGAACAACACACACTGGGGTCTGCTGGGAGATGGTGGGGAAGAGCATTAGGGAAAAAAGCTAATGTATGCTGGGCTTAATACCTTGATGATAGGCTGATAAGCACAGTAAACCACCACGGCACATGTTTACCTCTGTAACAAACCTACACATCCTACACACGTACCCCGGAACTTAAAAACAAATAATGAAAATTAAATAAAAATTAAAACTACCCATTAATGAGTAACACAGTGCAGTTATGCTCCCAAAAACTTAAAAATGAGTATCACAAACGTGATTCAACACACTTTACTCAAAAAATCCCAAGTGGGTTTATTTTTCACTCAATGGTCCAGCTTTAAAAAAAAAAATGTTTCTTTGATAACTGTCAAAAACAATAAAAAGTCCTCACCATTTACAATATCTATCTCACAATCCCCTCGGGAAGAGAAATAAACAGACTCTCCAAATAGAAGCTGAAAAATCAACGTTGAGCTTCTGCTAGAAATAGGAGCATTTCAGCCAAAAAAAATTCCTTGTTGTGTCCAGAACAGTCTACTACTTGCATGTAATTCTGTTGATATCATTGGGAAGAATGCTTCCTGACTGATTGATGTGTTATTATCTCTTATAGTTGAATTATCTCTGAAATGCCAGCCATTATAATAAGTGCTGCTTTTGTCTGACAACAAAACTGAGCTTTATTTTGTCTGCAAGGCACATAAGGAAATGCATCAACTTGATTTCAAGTACTTACTGTTAATCATTTATTCTATTAATGGGGAAGAACCCCTGATACCTTCTACCTCCCTCCACCCCTCCTCCCACACACACACACACACACACACACACACACTCTCTCTCTCTCTCTCTCTCAAAGCTGATGGCTTTGTCTCTATTTTTAATTTATTTTATTTATTTAGGCAATGGAGTCTCACTCTGTCACCCAGGCTGGAGTGCAGTAGTGTAATCTGAGCTCACTGCTGCCTCCACCTCCCAGGTTCAAGTGATTCTACTTCCTCAGCCTCCCAAGTAGCTGGGATTACAGGTGTCTGCCACCATGCCCGGCTAACTTTTTTTATTTGTATTTTTAGTAGAGACGGGGTTTAACCATGTTGGCTAGGATGGTCTCAAACTCCTGACCTCAAGTGATCTACCCACCTCAGCCTCCCAAAGTGCTGGGATAACAGGCATGAGCCACTGCACCTGGTCCCTTGTCTCTAGCTTTAAAGAAAAAAATGTGAATTTGAACAGAAATTTTCTCACCCACTTGACACCAAATCTACCCAGCCTCTCTTGTGTTTCCCTTGGAATCTCCCACTTATACTTTCGCATGAGATCGCCTCCGCCTCCATCCCTATCAAGGCCAGCCCTCCACTCAGGCTGTCTGTCCCCAAAGCATTCGCTCTTGAAATTTTCTGTTTGTTCTCCTACATCATCAATGTCTCCACTTCTCCCAGAACATTCCAATCAGTATAAAAATCTGATGTAATATCGTTGTACACCCATGTTCAAAGCAGCGCTATTCACAAACACCAACAAGTGGAGGCAACCCAAATATCCACTGACAAATGAATACATAAATACAATGTAGGATACACACACAAGGGAATATCATTTAGCCTGGAATAAGAAAGAAACATGCTACATCATGGATGCACCATGAGGATGTTATGCTAAGTGATACAAGCCAGTCACAAAAGGAAAAACGCTGTATAATTCCACCGATACAAGGTAGCAAGCGTGGCTCCTATCATGGAGACATAAAGTAGAATGACAGTTACCAGGGGCTGGGGAGAGGGAGGAAGGGGAATTAGGGAGTTGTTAAATGGATACAGAGTTTCAGATTTGCAGGATGAAAAAGCTTTGGTGATCTGTATGAATATACTGGACACTACTGAACTATATTCTGACAAATGGTTAAGATGATAAGATGTTATGTACTTTTTACCACAATGGGGAAAAAAATGCTGTAATATGTCTCTTTTTTAAGGGGAAAAAAAAAGTCTTTGACCCTCTCTGTTCCCCTCTTACTTCTCTCTATATCACTTCACAGCAAAAGTTGTGTGCAGGGATTGTCTGTGGCATGGACTCCATGTTCATTCACATTCTCCTGCATCTTAAATCTGTCTAGTTCCCATGCCACCACCCCACTGAGGCTGCTGATGTAAAGGGTACCAGCAGATCACTGCAGGGGATTAGACTCTTGCATTAGACGCTTCTCTGCTCTTCGCCTTGAATCCTCTTTCCCTGACCCTCCACACCCAACATAAGCAGGACTATGGACATTCCACTTAAGTAACATCTCCCCAATGTCCCCAGTCCGTCTACCCTCCCACAGCTCTGCTAACAATACCCTAACCCCAATAACAATCATCTCTATCCAGGACTACTGCAATGGCTTCTTAATTGGAATCTGTGACTCCATTCTCTGCCCCCAATCAGTACTCCATATTCCATGTAACAGCTGGTGATCTTTTAATAATGTAACCTGGGAACACATTTCTTTTGCTCAAAACTCTCCAGTGGTTTACACACACACACACACTCTCTCTCTCTCTCTCTCTTTCTCTCTCTCGTATTGCAATCTGAAAAGTTCTGCATTATGTGACCCCTGTCAACCCCTCCAAACCCCTCTTACCCCACCCTTCCCTTTCTGCTCCCCAAACAAGCCAACACACTCCCCACTTCAGGCTGAGTCACCTGCTCCTGCTGCCTGGATTGCTCTTCCATGGATGTTTCTGTGGCTGACACGTCCTTGGATTCCTATCTCTGCTTATATATGAATCCCCAAGGTGTTCCAGAAGAATCCTATCCCCATAACAACTCAGCTGCCCTTTAGCATACCTCTTTCTATATTTTAAATTCTCTGTATAGTGAATACTTTTTCCCGATAATTTTCTTCCTATGTATTAGTGGACCCACTCATTTGTCAAATGTCTGTCTTCCTCTACTAGATTATAAGTACCATCCAACCAAGAAATGTATGTGACCTGTCCATCATTTTGTCTTGGGCACATTAGATAGTATGGTTCTTAAGAAATATTTGTTGAAGGACATTGTTAAACATCCTATGATCAAATAAGGGCAGGAGGAAATGGGTAGGTATGCATGTATGCCTGCGTGCATGTGTTTCAGACAAATGGAACAGCACAGCATAAAGGTCTTTGAGCCTTACTGTAGTTGTCTCTTACTAGCAGAGCCTCTTTTCTTCTACTGATGCTGAATATTCCAAGTAGTTACTTTTCCCAGACTCCCTTGAAGATAGGGCATAAGACCCAATTTGGGTTAACAGGGGCTATAGTTTGAATGTATGTGTCCCCACAAATTCATATGGTGAAATCTAATATCCAAGATGATAGTATTAAGAGCCAGGACCTTTAGAAGGTGATTACATTATGAGGGCATGACCCTCACAAATGGGATTAGTGCCCTTACAAAAGAGGGAGGAGGGAACGCATTTTCCTTTCCACCATGTGAGGACACAGTGCCAGGGCACCAGTTATAAGGCAGAGAATGAACCCTCACCGGACACTGAATCTGCTGATGCCTCTGATCTTAGAATTCCCAGCTTCCAGAACTGTAAGCAATGCATTCCCATTGTGGATACATTACCCAGGCTAAGATATTTTCATGCAGCAACCTGAGCAGACTAAGGCTTTGAAACTTTAAGGGAACTGCACTACCTGCCTTGCAACTGAGAAAAGACAAACCTAAGTGTCAAACCACTACACCGAGGAAATGAAAGGACAGAAACAGTCGAGGTGATGATGTTGTTGGGTCACTGAAAGTACCCTGCCTTCTTATTATGTAAAGACTTTTTTTTTTTCTTTCTTTCTTTTTCACAGAGTCTTGTTCTGTTGCACAGGCTGGAATGCGGTGGCAGCACCATAGCTCACTTCACTCTCGAACTCCTAGGCTCAAATCAACTTCCTGCCTCAGCCTCCCCAAGTAGCTGGAACTATAGCTGCATACCACCATGCCCATCGAATTTTTTTTTAAATGGGGTCTTGGTATGCTGCCCAGGCTTGTAAGGACTTTATATTATATAAAATAACATGTGTCCTTATTGTGTGACATTGATGTACATGGGAAATCTATGACAGACCACTGAAAGAATCTCAATGATACAACATTGTATACCCAACAGTTAGTATAATGGTTCACACATGGCTGACACTCAGAACTAGGGCCAGAACCAGGGTGAGGCATACAACTGAAGGGGGCGCCAGAGAGCTCAGCAATCAAGATGCATTACCTTATTTTTATTTACTTGAGACAGGGCCTGGATCTGTCACCCAGGCTGGAGTGCAGTGGCACGATTTCATCTCACCGCAACCTCCGCCTCCCAGACTCAAGCCATCCTCCCACCTCAGCCTCCCGAGTAGCTGGTACTACAGGCATGCACCATCATGCCCAACTATTTTTTTTTTTTTTATTTTTTCGTAGAGATGAGGTCTCAGTTTGTTGCCCAGTGTGGTCTCGAACTCCCAAGCTCAATCGATCCCCCTACTTTGACCTCCTGAAGTGTTGGGATTACAGGCATGAACCACCACACCCGGCCACCTCATTTGAATGCAATGTTTTACAAAATCACAATCATTGTGAAATATGCATCATGAACAAAATATCCAAGTTTTTAAGTTAAATATGGGATCACTGCATGACCCTGCCTCCCTCAATTCACCCTAATCCTGATCCTGCACTAAACAGGATTCGTTGAGTAATTGCCTAAGCATTTTTAAAATCAGTGATCTCCACGTTCTTCCCAAGAACTTCATGATCATTCTCACATGACAGGTGAAGGCACTGGGAATGCAAGTGAGGAGTTAAGAGAAGTTAAGTTACCTATTTTGGGGGTCAGACAGCTAAAAGTGGTCTGAATAACTTCACACGCAGTGCTCTTAACCAATGCATTAGGAGAAGGTCTCTCCTGTAAGTGGTCTTGACACCTCTCGGATGGGAACTGTATTAAGTGTAGGAGAAAAAATGTGGGAGATTCCAACATTCTGACTTTGCTCAGATATCTTCCTTCCCTCAAAGTACACATCCTGAGCACCCACTCATCTGGTCATTGTGGGACTGGAACTTTCCTCTAATGACCTTATTATGTGAATCCTGACACAGAGCCAAGAGTCAAGAGTAGCCTTCAGCTGCCAGAAGACCTGCAGGTTTCGTTAAAAAAAAAAAAAAAAAAGAAACCTGGATGAACACATTCTGAGCTAATGAAGGTCATCAGCCACTTTAAAAGGTACTAGGCAGCGAGGAGGGAGATGAGGCCAGCTGCCGTGAGAACAGGAGTGAGTATGTGTACTCAATGGCAGGCCGGCTCCTTGTGGGTTTCTTCAAGTCCTGCGGGATGGTGGCACGTTGTGTAAATGTAAACTGAAACTGACAGGATGGGAGGAATCCATCGTTTACCCCCTCACATCATTCTGAGATTTTCCCTGCCAGACTTCCTCCTCTAAATCTTTAAGACTGTTCTCAGGAAACGGCTATGGGAGAACTTTAGCCAAAGGAGGGAGAAGCCTCCGTCTCTCCGTCAGGATAGCGTCAGCGGGCATGCTCTCATTTCAGCTGTGTGAGATGAGACCAGGAAAAAAAATACTAAAGTGCCTGATGAAGGAGGAAAATAAGTGAAGGAAAAGAAGGAAAAGAAATGAAATGTTTTCATTGTTTCTATTGCTGCTAATTTCACCAGGCTGCTTTTCAAATATCCTCTTTCCAAGTGACAGCTTGCCTGGGGGTCTTTGCTGAGTTAAAGGCGCCAACCTGAGAAAAGCCTGTCAGTCACTCTGAACTGAAAAGAGAGCTAAAGGACACCCAGGGAGAGGGGGTTACCACCCTGAGGCCCAGTCGAACGGTGATGTCTGTGCGGGGTTGCAAGCTCAGAGCCAAAGATCCATTTCAGTGGCTCTCTCATGCATCCCAGGGTCAGACCCAAGCACCTCCCGGCCGTGTGAGCCTGCATGGCTTCTTCACACGAGCAGAGGCAGCCCCTTCCCGCTGTCATCAGCAGAACTGCCAACCTCTCTCCCTGAGCGTTTTTATCCTTCTGGCACCCAGGGCAGCTGAACAGTTGGTGGGAGGAATTGGAGCAGTGATTTGGGGCATCTTTTTTCAGACTGACAACCCAATTCTTCAGAAAGTATGTCTGGTTGTTTCTAAACCCTCTCTCCTTACATTCTTAGTTTCAGGGCTTGGTCACCTGCTGCCTCCCACACATTCCCCAGGGTCCCACAGCTGCACGGGCAGATGACCACAAACAATTAAAGGAGACCCATTTGACCAAGGACCTTCTGTGGTCAATGTCTTGAACCAGGCCCTTAAAAGAGCAATACAATTCCTGAACACACACTTCACTGTTGAAGAGCAAAGTGTGCTTAGTACTGAGGGGCAGAGGGAACCAGAGAAGCCGATGAAATGGAAAGACGTGTAGGAGAAACACATAAGCAGATCAGTCTATCAGCAAATGAAAGGGTTCCTGTTTTCCTTCTGAAATACGTCTTAAATCTATCCACTGCTCCCATCCTAATCCTAGCTCCAAATCTCATTACTTTTTGTAACTGGCTTCGACTGGCCTTCCCATGAGGCTTCAGGTCCCTCTAATTTCTTCCCTGCTCAAGGAACACGAGAGCCAACCCAACTGCTGGTACATGGATGGATGTATACACAGATCCACAGATAAATAATGGATGAATGGATAATGGATGATGAATTGATGAACGTATAGATGGTAGATGAATGTATAGACAAATAGTTCATGGATGGATGAATGGAGAGATGGATCGATGTACAGATAGAAAATGAATGTGTGAATGTAAAGACACATGGATGGATGATGAATGGATGAACATGCAGATAAATAAGTGATGGATTAATGAATGTATAAACAGAATGATGGCTGAATGAATGTATAGATAGGTGGATAGATGCAGGATGGATGCATGTACAGATAAGTAGGTAGATACTAACAGAAATAAAAGATGGATGTATAGATAATAGACGATGGAAGCATGTATATATATATAGGGAAATAGATAATAGGTAGGCAGATGGATGGATAGATGGAGAGATGAACAGGCAGATGGATACATAGATAAATGGATAGATGGATGGACAGATAGACAGACAGACAGACAGATAGATAGACGGAGGCAGGCAGAGTTACAGTGACTTCTCATCACAGGTATAATTTAGATCAATTTTGCTTCACTTCAGCCCAACTTGCACTGTCTCAACCCTAACAGCTATATCACTCCACCTCACCTCTTCCTCTCTGACCCCAAGTTCTCCAGTCCATTGGCCTTATTTTTAACTAATGTGTCTTCTGTTCCTTCTCCAAGACATTGCATAACTCAATCCATCTCTCTCAGTCTTCTCCTGTCCGCCCCTCTTGCCACCTAATGAGCTACTGTGATCCTGCTCTGTGGATGGCAGAATGAGCCCACCCCTCCACCTCACCCAGGGACCTCTGGAATACCACCCCCCCCCCGCCCCCCGCCAGGGCCATGTACCCTTCCAGCTGTCCTGCCATGATTTATTATTTCTTTCAAACTAGACTGTGTGTGCTCCGAGAGCCAGAACTTGCTCTCCTTTACTCCCGTTTTATCCTCAGTGCCTGCAGGAGTGCCCAGTGAAGGGTGAGGCTCATTTTATACTCCTTGGCCCTGGATGTGGTGCTGTGTGAGAAACTGGGACACAGAGGAGAAGGCAGCTGGCTCAGAGAGATAGGATGCCTCTGGTAAGAGTGTAAATGTCTGCTTTTAGTGGATCCATGCCTTACATGCTTTTTAGGCCCCCAGTCTATGACTGAGAATCCTGTGATAGAGTAAAAAATCACTACCTTCAAAGTCCAAGGTTCTTATTTCTAAGATAAGAAAACGTATCTCCGATTTTCTATGATACACTGCATTTTGAGCATTTACTCCCCTTTCCAAAGCCCTAAGTGAATCCATTAAAAACCTGGCACTGGATCTCCTGATGCTAAATGCCAACTCTGCTACTATTTCCTGCATTTCCTTGGGCAAACAACTTCATTTCCCTGCATTTCCTTGGGCAGACAACTTCGTTTCCCTGTGCCTCAGTTTCTTCATCCCCATGGAATGCTATAGCACGTATTTCAGTGCAGATTAGAAGAGTGACTAATGAACAGGACATAAGTGAGTACTTACCATGAAGAAAGCACCCCAGGATAATAAACATGATCATTATCATTCCCATTTGGAGCCAGTACTTTTTAAATTCAGATAATATAATCACTGGACTCAAATTTCCCAGAATTCAGTGAAAATTGGATTTGTCAGCCCAGCACAGTGGCTAATGCCTGTCATCTCAGCACTTTGGGAGGCCAAGACGGGGAGTTCACTTGAGGTCAAGAGATTGAGACTATCCTGGCGAACATGGTGAAACCCCGTCTCTACTAAAAATACAAAAATTAGCCGGGCATGGTGGTGTATGCCTGTAATTCCAGCTACTGGGGAGGTAGAGGCAGGAGAATCACTTGAACCTGGGAGGCTGCAGTGAGCTGATCACACCACTGCACTGCAGCCTGGGCAATAGAGCAAGACTCCATCTCAAAAAAAAAAAAAAGAAAATTGGATTTGTATGTTTGGTCATTCTAGTCCTGAACTCTCCATTTTTTATACCCAAATGAGTGAAAAGCAATGCTTTCCTTTTCATTAGTGATTTACACCACCCACCTCTCCCAGAATCTCCCACTACAGCCATCTGCAGCAGTACAGTTGCCCTTGGCCCCCAGAATCACTGAGGCAGAATTTAGATAAACCACCTCATGCCCCAGGAAGTAGCTACGTAACACCCCCAACCCCAGACTCCAGGGAAGGAGGAGAACCTAGAGATAATAAAGAAACAATCATAATCATTTCCACCATCATTTATGCAGCACATAGGATAGGCCGCACTTGGTGCTAAGTGCCTGGTGTCTCTTATCTCCTTTAATCCTCAGAGGTGGGGATTAGCCTGGCTTTAGTCAGGGAGGAGGTTAAGTAGTGACTTGAGCAGGGTCACACAGCAAGGAGCTGGGAGCAGGGATTCCAACCAGACTCTTTCAGACAAAGGCCTTTCTTAGCGTTAAGCTTTTCAAACAGCCCTGCTGAGAAATTCTTAAAGGCTCTGCAACAGGAATGGCGGGAACAGGTGCTTCCGGACCTCACCTCATGAGAGACACCCTTTGTGATTTCAGCTTTTGCAGTTCCTGGGAAGGAAGGAATCTGTCAATCAAAATGAATTTTTTTTTTTTTCTTCAAACCAACGTTATATTTTAGAGGAGTAGCAGGTTCACAGAAAATTCAGCAAATCTATGGAGATTCCCCATGTACCCTCACTGGCCCCACATAGGCATAGTTTCACCCTTAACAAAACCCCCTACCAGAGGTGCAATTTGTTACAATTGATAACCCTGGACACTGACACACCACAATCACCCAGAGAGCAGAGTTTCCATTCAAGTTCACAGTTGATGTTGTATATTGTGTGGGTTGAGACCAATATATAATGACACAGATCCACCATTACAGTGTCACATAGAGTATTTTCACTGCCCTAAAAATCCTCTATGCTGCCAGGCACAACAGCTCACACCTATAATCCCAGCATTTTGGGAGCCCGAGGCAGGCGGATCACCTGAGGTCAGGTGTTCAAGACCAACCTGGCCAACAAAGTGAAACCCCATCTCTACTAAAAATACACAAATTATCCAGGCATGGTGACACATGCCTGTAATCTCACCTACTCAGGAGGCTGAGGCAGGAGAATCACTTGATCCGGGAGGCGGAGGTTGCAGTGAGCCGAGAATGCACCACTGCACTCCAACCTGGGTGACACAGTGAGACTTCACGTTGAAAAAAGAAAATAAAAATAGATAAATAAATCCTCTATGCTCTGCCCATTCATCCCTCCCTCCCACATAACCCCTGTCACCCCTGCATCTTTTTACTGTCCCCACAGTTTTGCCTCTCCAGGATGGCCTATAGTTGAAATCCTACAGAACACAGCCAAAATGTACATTTTACGTTGCATGTGAGTCATTCACTGCTTTGCAAACAAGTCAGATCCTCTAACATATATCTCATTACCGACCGGTGGTTCAGACAGCATGAGATAACTTATGTTGTCACCAACCATTTGGTAGAAATCCAACAACACATTTTTATTTCAAGTGTGTATGTGTGTGTGTGTGTGTGTTTCAATTCCAAAAGTGGAGTTGGGATTTCATTCGCATTATCTCAAAGCTGAGAATCCCACTTATTTAAAAACAACAACAACAACAACAACAACAACAACAACAACCAGTCATTGTTGAAAGACCCTAAGATGGGCTAGCTTTTGGCAACACAAATGCTACTTTTGATGCTACCTCTTTACAGACAATTATGGCATGAAGGACTCTGAAAAACATAGGGGTGCTAGGTTTGGGTGGCAATTACTAGCCAGAACCCCAGGGAGTCCCAGAAGTGGGTCTCAGACTTCCTTAGTACAGGAGAGGGAAGGTGGGCCTGGATCAATGGACCCAGGCAGTTCACACAGTGATCATGTTTCAAGTCCAAGGTTTACAGAGCTGATTCTTGGCTGGGTGTTAGCATTCTTTTTCTCCTTTGCCATGCAAACTGCTAAGTGATCTAAGCAAGAACCAACAATCCACCCCAGCCCACCCAAACCACCCCATCCCAAGGCTCATTTTTTCTATTTTTTAATTTTATTTTATTTTCATGAGACAGGGTCTCATTCTGTCGCTCAGACTGGAGTGCAGTGGCATGATCACAGCTTACTGCATTCTAGACTTCCTGGGCCCAAGTGATCCTTCCACCACAGGCTCCCAAATAGCTGGGAGGCTACACGCACACGCCACTGCTCCTAATGTTTTACTCTTTGTAGAGGCAGACGTTCACTGTGTTGTCCAGGTTCGTCTCGAACTCCTGAGCTCAAGCAATGTGCCGGCCTTGGCCTCTCAAAGTGCTGGGATTATAGGGAGGCGTGAGCTCCCGACTCCAAGCCTCAAGTTAACATGTTGAACTCAGTGTTCTTTAAGGTGCTTTTCACCTCTGAGCTTCTAAAGTAAAAAGAAAGGATGCCAAGGACACACAGTGGCTATATTAATCCAGGCTCCTTTATCGGGGAAAACGTAATTTATGTAACAGAAAAAGTTGCACGGGTTGTAGCGGGCTGAATTTATCTCCTAAAAAGATAAGTCCAAGTCCTAACCTCTGCTACCTATGAATGTGTAGGATCTTTACAGATGTCATTAAGCTAAGGATCTCAAGATGAGATTGTCCTGAATTTAAGGTGGGCCAGTGACTAGTCTCTTTGCAAGAGAAAGGAGAGGGAGGTTTGACATACACCTGGGAAGGAAGGTCATGTGCAAACAGGCAGAGTCAGAGTCATTCTGCCACCAACCAAGGAGCATTTGGAAGACGAAAGGAGGGATTCTCCTATCAAGACTTCAGAGGAAATATGGTCCTGGATACAGCCAGATTTTTGGACTTCTGACCTTCAGAAACAGGAAAGTGTCAGAGGCCTTCGAACCAGAGCAACTCCATCTTGCATAGGGGCTGGGTAAAATGAGTCTGAGACCTACTGGGCTGCATTCCCATGAGATTAGGCATTCTTAGTCACAGGATGACACAGAAGGTCCACACAAGATACAGGTCATAAAGACGCTGCTGATAAAACAGGATGTGGTGAAGAAGCCAGGTGAAACTCACCAAAACCAAGATGGCAAGGAAAGTGACTTCCGGTTTGCTCTCACTGCTCATTATACATTCATTATAACGCATTACCATGCTAAAGGACACTCTCACTAGTGCCATGACAATGTAAAAACGCCATGCAACAATCAGAAGTTACCCTATATGGTGTAAAGACGAGGGAGGAACCTCACCTCCAGGGGAAGTTCCCACTCCTTTCCCAGAAAACTCATAATTCACCCCTTGTTTAGCACATAATCAAGAAATGACCATACAAGTAGCCAACCAGCAGCCCTCGGGGTTGGTCTGCCCATGCAGTAGCCATTCATGTGTTTCTTCATTTCTCTAATAAACTGGCTTTCACTTTATGGACTCGCTCTGATTCTTTCCTGTGCAAGTTCCAAGAACCCTCCTTTGGTATCTTGATCGGGACACCTTTCCGGTAACAAAAGGAACAATCTTTGTTATGTTAAGTCACCAAGTTCACGGTGATTTATTATAGCAGTGCTGGGAAATTACTAGAGTTTGAACACGGTCTGGAGTGGACCCAGGGACCCAGGGTCTCCACTTGCATGGCCAGGACTGTCTCCATTGCTTAGCTCCCCTCTCCTTTCGTCAGGTCGGGTCTCGGCAGGTGCTGAGAAAATGGCCATTAGCAGCTCAGGGACATCCTATCAGCTTACTACCCCATGCATTTAATCTTTGTGTGTGTGTGTGTGTGTGTGTGTGTATGTGTGATGTAGTCTCTTCTATCGCCCAGGCTGGAATGCAGTGGCACGATCCTGGCTCACTGCCACCCCCTGCCTCCTGGGTTCAAGTGATTCTCCTGCCTCAGCCTCCTGAGTAGCTGGACTACAGGCACGCGCCACCATGCCCAGCTAATTTTTTTGTGTGTGTTTTTAGTAGAGATGGAGTTTCATCACGTTGGCCAGGCTGGTCTCCCAACCTCAAGTGATTCGCCCGCCTTGGCCTCCTAAAGTGCTAGGATTACAGGCATGAGCCACCACACCCGGCCCTCAGGCATTTAATGTTTGATTTTGCTTGGGTCATGTACACAACCCTGGGCCAATATCTACAGTCAGGGATGTACTGACTGAAGAAGTCAAAGTCTAAGTTCTGCACCATCCTTCAGTGGTAAGAGGTGGAGACAGTACGAAGAGTGTGTCCATCAGGGAGAGGAGATGCTGGTCCCTCAAGAGTATGCCCTCTCTCCAGAACAGGGGAAGGAAGGAGAGAAGGCAGGAAGAAAGGCAGGCGGGGGTCTCCTCTGCACAGTTTGGAAGGAGGTGAGGGGGCACAGGGGAACAGATACAAGAAAGAGGTGACTCCTGAAGAGTCGTTCCCAGACCAAACCAAGGGTCAGGCTGCTTATTCTCATGGACCAATAACAAGATGCAGGAGAACTGAGAGAGAAAGGAGTTTATTCCTGTAACCGGGTACAGGGAGAAGGCCTGGGAAGTATCACCAGACCAATGCAAAATTACAAAGTTTTCCAGAGCTTATATACCTTCTAAGTTATATGTCTATGTGCAAGTGTGCATTCATCTAAAGACATAAGTGATTAACTTCTAATCTATAACCAAGGTCTGAGTCCTGACGACCTTCCTCTGCAGCCTCAGTAAATTTACTTAATCTAAATGGGTCCAGGTGCTGGGATGATTACCCTTATCTTGTCTCCTGCTAAATCATGGAGGTTTGGGGAGTCCCTATAGAACCCCAATAAACTTGTTTGTCGAAGCCTGGGGAGTTTCTTCAGACCGCTAATATACTTGTTTAATCTTAAATGGGTCCTCTTAAGAATTCCTTCATGATCTTGTCATGTTTCAAACCCTAGGAAAGGCCTACGCAAAACTTTTGGGGGGCTTTTGTTACATGCCAGCCTTTAAGGGCACTGGCTCCCTCAGCATTTATTAATTTATTTTTGACATGGACTCTCGCTCTTGTCACCCAGGCTAGAGTGCAATGGCACAATCTCAGCTCACTGCAATGTCTGCCTCCTAGGTTCAAGTGATTGTCCTGCCTCAGCCTCCTGAGTAGCTGGAATTACAGGTGCCCACCACCATACCCGGCTAATTTTTGTACTTTTGGTAGAGATGAGGTTTCACCATGTTGGCCAGGCTGGTCTCGAACTCCTGACCTCAGGTGATCCGCCCGCCTCAGCCTCCCAAAGTGCTGAGATTACAGGTGTGAGCCACCACGCCCAGCCTCAGCTTTTAATACTTAACATAACCACTCACTCAGTGCTGGAATAGCTGTGACAGAGGCCTGCCTGTTCAGCTGTGAGGGAGACCTGGCCTGCCAGAGTCACTGAGAGCTGGGTCCAAATGCACACAGAATTAGAGAGGTAAAAAAAAAAAAAATAGACACTCCCTTGACATCAGGCCTACAAACAAGATTTTATTCAACTTCTGTCTTCATCCCTGCTATGATAAGCTTGAAGTACAATTCTTAGAAACCCTGCAAAACGGCTTTCTGAAAATCCATTCAAATGTGACAATTACCAGATGTACTGAAAACAATAGTTTCTGAGAGATTCAAAACAGACGAAGTTTAATATGCCTGCACTGGCTCCCTCCTCATAAACATGGCTTCACAAAATCTGCCTGTCCCCTGAGTTTAGCAAGGAGAGGTACTTTTTTTTTTTTTTTTTTGAGACGGAGTCTCGCTCTGTCGCCCAGGCTGGAGTGCAGTGGCCGGATCTCAGCTCACTGCAAGCTCCGCCTCCCGGGTTCCCGCCATTCTCCTGCCTCAGCCTCCCGAGTAGCTGGGACTACAGGCGCCCGCCACCTCGCCCGGCTAGTTTTTTTTGTGTTTTTTAGTAGAGACGGGGTTTCACCGGGTTAGCCAGGATGGTCTCAATCTCCTAACCTTGTGATCCGCCCGTCTCGGCCTCCCACAGTGCTGGGATTACAGGCTTGAGCCACCGCGCCCTGCCGGAGAGGTACTTTTTAAGTACAGTCTGAAACTGAGCGAGTATGTCACAGATGAAAAGGCCCAGGCTTTCCAATCCACCGTGTTCTGAAAAAGTGGATTTTAATTTCTGAAAAGACAAAGCCGATAGAAAAAAAAAAAAACGCGTATCTTTATGCACTTAAGAACTATAATATGACTTAGATGGTGAAGTTTTATTCTGAAAAATGACTGTCAGTTATGATTAATATTCTCCTTATAATTAATTCAACATCTTATTAAAATCAAACTTTTATAACTTTACATAGAACCATGCTGCCTATGTCAGGACGGAGAATACGCCTTGTCATTAATTTTACCTGTATCATTTCTCAGTTCTCAAAAAAAGGTAATAAAAGATACCTCCTTGAAAATCAGCAATGCTGGGCCACCCTCATCTCCATAATGACACAATTTCCAATTCACGCCTCATTTTCATTAATGTTTCTGCCCATAAATTTTTAAGCATATGATAAAAAATTTCTGAAGCGGCATAAAACTAACATGAAGAGGGAGTTCATTAGCATGTGACCCTAATTAGAAATTCCATATTAACTTCCCGTTCCTAGTTGTGCAGAGCCAATAGTATCACATCCCACTCTGAGCATGCGTTCCCATTGTTGAGAGGAAATACTCCGTTTGGTTAATTCCTTGGCTTTATTTTTTAAAACAATCCATGTGTTTCCTCTGTTACTGAATAAGTCAACAGACGATTGTATCACAGAATGCCTTTTGTGTCACAAATTATCCAGAGGAACTGTGAGAAGGTCCTTGCCCAATGCTTTATTAATGATACCCAATCATAAAAAGGGGGGGAAATATGCTGACTCCATCTCTTTTCTAATGTTGGGTGATAAAAATGCTACTTCAGGATTCAGAAGGTTAAGTTCTAATGTGTATTTTGAATAGAGTGTGTTGGAATAATTGCCTCATAAAGCAAAGCATTGCCCAGCCTGCTAATGGCTGCATAGTGCAGGGCTCAGCAAAGACAGCCAACCTTACTGGAAAAAATGCTGTGCCTCAACTTTTGCAGCCCTCGCATATGAAGTTAACTTTCCCCTCCCCTTGCTTTTCAAAAAACGTGTAAAATCCCGTCACCCATTTCTGCAGCTCAGATAAGCCGCTGCTTTTAACATCCATGACAGCTAGTCTCCAAAGATGGCCCCTTGATGAACCACACCTCCTGGTATTCTTACCCCTGAGTAGTCCCTTCCCACACTGTGTGGGAGCTGGGCCTGTGTAACCAAGAGAATATGCTGGAAGTGATACTGTGTGACTTCTCAGGCTAGGTCAGAGATGCTCTGCAGGGAAAAGGGAGGGCCCCTTTAAGGGCTCTGACTAATCTGCGACTGTCATGCTAGGAGGAAGCCCAGGCTAACTACACAGAGAGGCTGTGTGAAAAGAGAGATGCCTGGCCCTCCCTGAGGTATCCCAGTCCAACAGTCAGAGGGGTTTGAACCAGAGCAACTCCATCTTCAACAGGGGCTGGGTAAAAATAAGGCTGAGACCTGCTGGGATGCTTTCCCATGGAGTCCCATGAGGTTAAGGCATTCTAAGACACAAGATGAGACAGGATGTCCGCACAAGATATGGGTCATAAAGACCTTGCTGATAAAAGAGGTTACAGGAAAGATGCCAAAACTCACCAAAACCAAGATGGTGATGAGACTGACCTCTGGTCGTCCTCACTGCTACACTCTCCCCCAGCACCATGACAGTTTATAAATGCCATGGCAACGTCAGGAATTTACCCTATATGGTCTAAAAAGGGGAGGCATGAATAATCTACCCCTTGTTTAGTATATCATCAAGAAATAACCATAAAAATGGGCAACCAGCCACCCTTGGGCTGCTCTGCCTATGGAATATGCCTACTCTTTTATTCCTTTACTTTCTTAATAAACTTGCTTTCACTTTACTATGCGGACTTTCCCTGAATTCTTTCTTGCGTGAGATCCAAGAACCTTCTCTTGGGGTCTGGATTGGGACCCCTTCCTGGTAACACAACTAGCCCAGATGCCAGACAAATGAGGAAAGAAGTCACCTTGAATACCCAGCCCATCCAAATCCTTGGATAGCTCCAGCCCCAGCTGCTCTCTATTTACAAACACATGAGATACCCCAAGTGATACCTACCCATCTGTGCCTGGTCAAACCACAAGACCATCGAGGAAGATATTAAATTGTTTTCCAAAGGCATTAAGCTGAGCAAATGCCTTTGATATAATGCAATAGATAACTGGAGCAACACCAGCCACAAATAGCAGGCATAAGAAGAGAAGACAGGCTGTGGATTTGAACCACTCACTCCTCTGTCTCCCACATCTGAGCAGAGGCAAAAGCCACAGTTGCCCCCACTGACCCTTAGGCTTCAATTCTCCTTCCCCACTCCATGCTTACTCAGAAATTACAATCTTCAATACCATCTCTTTGAGAAGCAGTTGACAAAGCCCAGCATGTAGCTTACTCTTGACAAATGCAAGGGGTTCACTGGAAGAAAACGGAGCTTGCTTATTTCCCTTGAGTCCAGTCTTGACACTGAAGAAGTCCAACAGCAAAGGACTTGGGGGAATAATTAATGTAGGACACGACAAATGGGGATTCCCTACCAAGACTCTCTAAAAACTCTCTTCACCCAGCTCTTTGAGCCTGACTCTTCAAAGTGAAGTCCTTCTCCCCTGCCTCTCTGCAGAATCTCCTGTGTGGTACCCCCATCTCCATTCTCACCTTTCCTCATTCCATCTTTTCCCAGACTTAGCAATCTGTCCAGGGCCCATTTACAACTCCAGCCTCTGCAACCCTCGCTCAGATAAGCAAAACAAAGGGAAGGTAACTCGCTAAAGGGAAGATAACTAGCTTAATGAAAAATGAGTTCTCACTCTCATTCAAAAACTTGATGGAGGCCCGGCCCAGTGATTCACATCTGTAATCCCAGCACTCTGGGAGGCGAAGGTGGCTGGATCACCTGCGGTCAGGAGTTTGAGACCAGCCTGACCAATATGGTGAAACCTCATCTCTACTAAAATTACAAAAAATGAGCTGAGCATGCCGGCATGCATCTATAATCCCAGCAACTCAGGAGACTGAGGCAGAAGAATCACTTGAACCAGGGAGGTGGAGTTGCAGTGAGCCAAGATAGTGCCACTGTACTCCAGCCTGGGCAACAACAGTGAAACGTTCTCAAAAATAAATAAAGTGGTGGGGTAGGAAAACATGGCAAATACTATTATTTTTCTCTCTTATTGCTGTCACATGAGCAATACAATGCACCAGCCTATAAAACCAATATTACGCTAAGATGTTCAAAGAGAAGAATAAAACTGCCCTTTGAAAAAAGCAAGCAATGAACTAATTTAATTCCATGAGATTCACATTTCGCCTGAGTGTGATCATTTTAAGGACCTCTAACCAGTGGAACATAGAACAATGTTCTCATAAAACTAATCAGTAAGTCCAGAATATAGGGGTGTTGAGTGTGTGTGTGTGTGTGTGTGTGTGTGTGTGTGTGTGTGTGTATGCATGCGTGCATATGTGGGGAAGGATTAAAGGTAAAAGAGAAAAAAATTATTAATAACTTACTTAATCGTATGCTAGGGAGTTCTGCATTATATTCCTATTTTTGTTTTTTGCTTTTCTTCCCAGACAAGGTCTCACTCTGTTGCCCAGGTTGGAGTACACTGGTGCTATCTCAGCTCACTGAAACATCTGAGACCCAGGCTCAAGTGATCCTCCCACCTCAACCTCTGAGTAGCTGGGACTACAGGCATAAGCCACCAGGCCCAGCCAATTTTTTTGTTTTTTTTTTTTTTTTTTTTTTTTTTTTTGTAGAGATGGGGTTTCCCAGTGTTACCAGGGTTTGTCTCAAACTCCCGGGCTCAAGCAATCCTCCTGCCTCAATCTCCCAAAGTATTGGGATTATAGAGGCATGAGCCACTACACCCAGCCTCCATATTAAATTTAATTCCTAAAACAGCCTAATAAGGTTAGAATAATTAGCTTTATTTGAGGATACATGAATTGACATAAAAAAAGGCAACTTGCCCAAGGTTATCAAGTTGCTAAGCCACAGAAATGAGGTTCCAACTCTTCCACTTGCCTCCAAGCTGGGTTCTCTAGTCAGGTGATGCTTTAAGATCCTCTGGAAAAGCATGTTCTCTGGGGCTCAGCTCCATACCCATGGGTAGACTTGGGCAGCTTAAGAGAGCCCCTAAATGAAACACCCTGATATTGGAGAAATGCCCTAGAAAAGTCATACCTCTTTTTGCCTCAGTTTCTCCAGCTACATAATAAGGATCTAGGATCATCATTAATATAGCATTGCGATGGACAACAAGTGAGGACAGTTGACATGTATTTTACCCTAACTACCCCCTTTCTATTAAAACTAGTGTTTCAACAAAATTATGTTTTAAACTGAGTTTTGTTCCTGCTTGACAATTTATAGTCATGTAATTTTAAAAATGCCAATCATTAAATGCAAAAGAGGGACACATCTATGCATGCCGGAACTACTAATGGATGGAAGACTGTTATTGTAACTATAAATCAACTCCTCAGACCTTAAAATGCCATAAATAAGCAAGTCTTACTGTCAAAATTGGCGAGATGACCAGAATCACTACCCTGATTTATTACATAGCACCTTCAAAATCAGCACCCCGTTGATTTGCCACTTTCTTTCTACATAAATATGTGAGTAACTTTTTGACATCAAAATAAATCATAACCACTAGATCCAAACTATAACTTACAATACACCCGTAAAGGTGACTGACACCTTAGGTGTTGTCTGTTACATTGTATTAGAGCCTCGTTGACAGAGAAGTTCTCTCTCTTGTCATTTGAGGGGTATGTGCACTTGGCTCAATACCTTGTCCTGACATGTGCCTAAGACCTATCAGATATGTAAAACCGTAAACACTTTTGTAAATAAGAGGTTACTCCTCTGTCGTGAAAGAGATGCAATTAGCGACAACAACAAAAATTTTATGTCAACAACTGGCTTTGGCCACCAATGGGCAAAGACAGATTCAATTCAGCTACCCAGCAGTTATTTTTCTGTTGTCAGTATCAGTTGCAAACTAGTTTGAAATCTTCATGTTCAAAGACAAGCCTATAAAATGCACCAACACCCATTATGTAAATAAAATACATATATTTATATGTGTGTATGTATAAATACCGTGTACATGTGAGGCTGGGCGCTGTGACTCATGCCTATAATCCCAGCACTTTGGGAGGCTGAGATGAGTGGACCACTTGAAGTCAGGAGTTCGAGACCACGCTGGCCAACAAGGCGAAACCCCGTCTCTACCAAAAATGCAAAAAATTAGCCAGATGTGGTGGTGCACCCCTGTATTCCCAGCTACTCGGGAGGCTGAAGCAAGAGAATCGCTTGAACCCGGGAGATGGAGGTTGCAGTGAGCCGAGCCTGGGCCACTGCACCCAGCACTGATGACAGAGCAAGACTCTATCTCAAAAAAACAACAACAACAAAAGCATGTATATGGGGAACAGCGTAATCTCTATGTTATTAAGTTGTGCTGGGGAAAGAGCCTCCATACATCTTCTCTTTCACAGTAGTTCTGCCTTATTTCTGTTGTATATGTTTGAACTTAAGGTTTCATTTGATTAAAGAGTATCATAGGTAACAGGTCTGAGAACACCAGACACATATGTAGCTTAGCAAAATAAAAGGGAATGATCATGGTTATTTTTCCTCTGGTTGAAAGAGGCATACATACACCTAAGTTCTACTCAGTCAGAGACCTTCAAGCCTTTTTTGTTTTTGTACTTGTGGCTTGGTTTCACCACCCACAATACAGAAATAATAATGCTTAATATACATTGCCAGGCAAGGTAAAGATGTATAGTTCTATCAATGATAATTTTTTTTAGTTTCTGTTCTCTTTTTTGGGCGGTGGGGGAGGGGAGACAGAGTCTTGCTCTGTTGCTCAGCCTCTGAGGTACCTGGGACTATAGGCATGCATGACTACACCTGGCTAATTTTTTGGTAGAGACAGGGTCTCAGTAGGTGGCCCAGGCTGGTCTCAAACTCCTGGGTTCAAGCAATCCTGCCTTGGCCTTCCAAAGTGCTGGGATTACAGGTGTGAACCACCATGCCCAACCTACTTTAGTTTCTAACAGGTCTAAGTTAACTACTTTGTCAAAACTGGAGCTTTACTTTTTTGCACACACAAGAGCTTTCCCTTTAAGGTTGTTCTTTTAGAACCAGAAATCTACAGAAACGCAGGGCTCGGTGGCTCACGCCTGTAATCCCAGCAGTTTGGGAAGCCGAGGTGGGCGGATCACGAGGTCAGGAGATTGGGACCATCCTGGCTAACACAGTGAAACCCCATCTCTACTAAAAATACAAAAAAATTAGCCTATAGTCCCAGCTACTCGGGAGGCAGAGGCAGGAGAATGGCGTGAACCCAGGAGGCAGAGCTTGCAGTGAGCCGAGATCGCGCCACTGCACTCCAGCCTGGGTGACAGAGCGAGACTCCGTCTCAAAAAAAAAAAAAAGAAAGAAATCTACAGAAACGTGGCAGGGAAAAGGTCCTATTCTTTTTCTTTCATCTCAGTGACAGCAGCGAAGGATTCCCTCTCTCAGAGTGCCACACTGAGCCTTCGCAACGACTATGTGCTTGCACAGCACATGGGGGGAAATATTAAATGAAGGAACAAGTGCTTGCACAGCACATGGGGGGAAATATTAAGTGAAGGAACAAAGCAACTGTCTTCAGAAAGACAGAGGTACGTGCATCTGATCAGCCACGTATGAAAAACCATTTCTTTCAACAGTGGCCACCATAATCTTTCTTGTTAATATGCTCTTTGGCAATGTTACCGCACCCCGGTCAAGAGTGACTTGTCGATAGTGTTGGAGACCAACCTGGCCAACATGACGACTCCCTGTCTCTACCTAATATACAAAAACTAGCTGGGCGTGGTGGCACATGCCTGTAATTCCAGCTACTCAGGAGGCTGAGGCAGGAGAATCGCTTGAACCCGGGAGGCGGAGGTTGCAGTGAGCCTAGATCATGCCACTGCACTCCAGTCTGGGCAACAGAGTGAGACTCCGTCTCAAAAAAGAAAAAAAAAAAAAAAAAAGAGAGAGAGAGAGAAGTGTGGAGTCTCTCCTTGAACCTGGGTGGACATTTGTGTGTGACTCATTGAAACCACACAAGTGAAAGTGATATACTTACAAAGGCTGACTACCCTGAAATCACCATGAGAAAAGACCACGTGGAGAGATGAGAACAAGGTGCGAGGAGAGAAAGAGAGATCTTAGTAGTCCCCAGTATTCCTGCTCCTACTCTAGGAGTCTTCCCAGCCCAGACTTATGAGTGAAAAACCACCCCAGACTCAGCCACTATGTAACTATATAAAAGGTCGTGATTAAATGAACGGACTCCATTATCAAATTCTTAAGTAAAATAAATGCACGTTATTGTTTTAAGCCATTATACCAGAGTGATTTATTACATAGGAAGAGTTAGCCAGAATACCCTCAGATAATAATGACCGTGACTCCAGTTTCCAGCCTATGGGCAGCGGAAAGTGACCCCTCAGAAAGATGGGTGACTGTACGACGTTTCATTCACTCACATGCCTTTTCTCAACTGGTTAAGAAAAAGAAGTTAGGCAGGGCACGATGGCTCACTCACACCTGTAATCCCAGCACTTTGGGAGTCTGACGCTGGGGGATTCGTTGAGTCCAGGAGTTCAAGACCAGCCTGGGCAACACAGGGAGTCCCTGTCTCTACAAAAAATAAGATAAAATTGCTGGGCGTGGTGATACGTGCCTGTAGTCCCACCTAGTCGAGAGGCTGAGGAGGGAGGATCTCTGGAGCCTAGGAGTTTGAGGCTGCAGTGAGCTGTGATCATGCCACTGCACTCTAGCCTGAGAAACAGAGCAAGATCCTATGTCAAAAAAAAAAAAAAGGAGAGAGAAAGAGAGAAAGAGAGTGAAAGGAAACAGAAAGAGAGAAAGAGACAGAGAGAGAGAAAAAAGAAAGAGCTGAGGAAGGTAATGTAGTCCATTAGCATCTGTTCTGATAGAGCCTTCTGCCACAATATTAAGTGAAAGTCACCTACCCATATTACATGGCCCCAGATCTCCTCCCTTTCCCAGCATTGTTCCCCTAAGCAACTCTTTTTTCATTCTTCAACTCAACCTGAACCTCACCTCTTTCTGCATCCTTGAGATTTAGAGCTTCTACATTAGGCACACAGCACCTGGATATATATTGTATTATCTTAATGCTATGGAAATAAGTCTCCTAACTCACATTCATTTCTAAGCCTGGAAATAATTGCCAAATGCAATTTCTATTTGTTCAGCTTCAATCCAATTCAGGTCATCAAACATTTATCAAACATCTACTCTGTGCCAGGTACTAAGATACCAAACTGCTGAATCATTACCCTGTTCTCAGTGCATGCTGGTGCAGTGGGTAGTGCGTGGTGGGCAGAGGGACAGAGGTTCACACAAGTAACTGTGATTCTATGGGATAAAGCAATGGGTGTGTACATGAGGCTGTGAGATGCAGAGGGGGGTCTGGTTCTGCAAAGACAAAGAATGTGCTGGCCAGGCATGGTGGCTCATGCCTGTAATCCCAGCACTTTAGGAGGCTGAGGCAGGTGGATCACTTGAGGTTAGGAGTTTGAGACCAACCTGGCAAACATCATGAAACTCCATCGCTACTTAAAAAAAAAAAAAAAAAAAAATACAAAACTTAGCTGTGCATAGTGGCGCATGCCTATAATGCCAGCTACTTGGGAGGCTGAGACAGGAGAATCACTTGAACCCAGGAGGCAGAGGTTGCAGTGAGCCGAGATCATACCACTGCACTCCAGCCTGGGTAACAGAGTGAGACTCTGTATCGGAAAAAAAAAAAAAAAAAAAAAAAAAATTGAGCTCAGGGAAGGAGCTACCAAAGTAGAGGATGAAGACTGCTTAAAGGGAGAATAGTTCAGCAACAGAGGAGCTTGGAATTGCATTCCGTCCAGGTGAAGGGATGTTCTGCTCATAGACCAAAAAAAAAAATCAGAAGAAACTGAACAATTCCCAGAACTGAATTGTGCCCCTTCAAATTTCCTAGTGGAAGTCGTAACACCTAACGTGACTATATGTGAAGGTAGGGCCTATAAGGAGGTAATTAAGATCAAAGGAGGTCGTAAGTTTGGGGCTTTAATCCAATTTGACTGCCGTTTTTAGAAAAAGAGAGATATACAAGATGCACATATGCACAGAGAAAAGGCCAAGGGAGGATACACCCCAAAGACGGTCATCAGTAAACCAGGGAGAGAGGCCTGAGAAGAAACACACCCTGCCAACAACTCCAACTTTAGATTTCCAGCCTCCAGAAGGCAAAGAAAATAAACCTGTGTCGCTCACGCCACCCAGCATGGGGTATTTTGTTATGGTGCCCCTAGCCAGCTAATATACCGTCGAATGAGTAAAAGCCATTAACAAAGCCTGTTTCACTGAAGGGAAGGAACAAAAGGTGAGCGAAGATTGAAAACCAACTGGTACGTGTCTTTGTTCTCCCTTTATGGGTTTGTTTTGTGAAATTGAGCCTGTCTCTTGATGAAGGTGCTTCTTACAGACTTGTTTCTATGTCCTGGAATTTATCTTTCGTAGCTTTTATTCTAGACGTTAGACTTTTCAAGCGGGTGGGGGAAGGCATCCGTCACATATCCCTATCCATGTTTTTAAAAAATCAATAATTACATTTCAGAGGATAAAGGAACCTTGACAGTAGCTTTGTCCTTACTCTCTATTTCACAAATCACACTCCACAGAGTCGAATTTCTTTTCTGAATCCAGAATCCCTTCCTTTGAGAAACTGGCTCAAACTATCCCATTCCATAGCAACCCAATTTGTCCACACAACATAGGATGGTATAACCCACTCTCCCTTCCTCATTGACAGGCAGAGGATGCTGTCCCTCTGGTCACTGTAATCGGTTCATAGATGGACAGAAGACTGATGCCACAAATCGAATCACCCCTCCAGGATTTATGCTGCAATGATCAGAAAAGACACTTCCTCTTCTGGATTGTATGGGTAGTGAGCATTACAAAAATTAGTCAAACGATGGAGGAGGGAGTTTCTGATAAGGCTGACAATGCCAGGCAAGGTGGCTCACGCCTGTAATTCCAGCACTTTGGGAGACTGAGGTGCGCAGATCATTTGAACTCAGGAGTTTGAGACCAGCCTGGCCAACATGGTGAAATTCTGTCTCTACTAAACATCAAAAATTAGCTGGGCATGGTGGTGTGTGCCTGTAGTTCAAGTTACTCAGAAGGCTGAGGCAGGAGAATTGCTTGAACCAGGGAGGCAGAGGTTTGCAGTGAGCCAAGATAATCTGCACTCCAGCCTGGGCAACAGAGTAAGACTCAGCCTCAAAAAAAAGAAAGGTAGAAAGAAAAGGACATGTGGCAGAAAGATGTTAGAGTTTGTTTCCATTACCTGGCTTCACAATGAGAGCAAATTTATTTTGTTAGTTTTAAATTAAAAATTTTATTTTATTTTCTCTTGGAGATGTGGTCCCATTATGTTGCCCAGGCTGGTCTTGAACGCCTCAGCTCAAGCGATCCTCCCACACACCTCAGCCTCCCAAACTGTGAGATTACAGATATGAGCTACCATGCCTGGCTGAAAAAGCATGTTTATATTTTGTATTAATTTCCACTCCTTCTCAAACCCCAGAAGAAAATGAGAAAATGTAGGCCAGGCCATGGTGGCTCACCCTTGTAATCCCAACACTTGGGGAGGTGAAGGCAGCTGGATCGCTTGAGGTCAGGAGTTTGAGACCAACTTGGCCAAAATGATGAGACCCTGTCTCTATTAAAAAAAAAAAAAATAGCTGGGCATGGTGGCTTGAGCCTGTAATCCTAGCTACCTGGGAGGCTGAGGCAGGAGAAATGCTTGAACCCGTGAGGTGGACGTTGCAATGAGCCAAGATTGTACCACTGCACTGCAGCTTGAGCGACAGAGCAAGACTCCATCTCCAAAAAACCAAAAAGATCATGAGAAAATGTGATCAGACGAATAGCTAAAAAAGAAAGCCACCCGGGCACCTGCAGTCCCAGCTGCTCAGGAGGCTGAGGCACGAAAATGGTGTGAACCCGGGAAGCAGAGCTTACAGTGAGCGAAATCACGCCACTGCACTCCAGCCTGGGCAACAGAGCAAGACTCTGTCTCAAAAGAAAAGAAAAAAAAAAAAAAAGAAAAGAAAAGAAAAGAAAAAAGAAAGCCATGTAAGTAAATATTTATAAATAGATTTCAGGAAACTGAGGCTCAGAGAAGTCACATAGGTTGCCCAAGGAGATAATGACAGAGCAGAACTGAAATCCATTCTGTCTGGATCCAGGAACAGTTTTCCTTCTACACAAGTCAGGAGGCAGCAAGCTGCAAGGAAGGGCAACAGGAACCCAAGTCCATTCATGTTTCAGGAGGATTCCTCTCATCTCACATCTCTTTTTTGCTCTATTTCAGTGTGTTCCTACATCCTTCCCAAGAACATATGTTCTCAGCCGGTTGAAATATGGCCAGTTGAAGCCAGTCTCCATTCTCCCATCTGTTCCTTCTCTTAGGAAACCAGGGAGAGCGATTAAGATTCAAAAGGCTCAGGCACCCAGGTGTCTTCATAATGTTATCTCTTAAACATTGTTAAATCACACCCCACCCGTGGGAAGTGTAACCTTACTCCAAAATCAAGGTGAAAAACAGAAAGATAATAAGAGCTTCTGACTCATCATTTTGGCCAATTCCTAAAAGACAACCACATGAAGAGTTGCAATCACAGCCAGTGATTTATTGGACCTTGAACAGGGGCCAGGTTATGTGCTAAGAGTTTAACAGACCTTATCCCATTAAATCCTACTAACTATTCTCTGAGAGAGCACAGACCTTCTCTCAACTACAGATGAGCAGCCTGAGGCAAGGAGAGAGGTGAAGTGACTTGCTCCAGGCAACACAGCTAGGAAACTGGTCAGGCTGGGATTCAAATACACACTCACATGGCTCCCAAACCTAAAGCCAAATAACAACTTTTGCAAGGCTTCTGGGCTGGATGCGGTGATTCATACATCTGATCCTAATACTTGGGGAGGCCAAGGCAGGAGGATTGCTTGAGGTTCAGAAACTGGAGACCAGCCTTGGACAACACAGTGAGACCCTGTCTCTACAAAACATTTTAAAAATAGTTGGGCACAGTGGAGTGAGCCTGTAGTCCTAGCTACTTGGGAGACTCAGGCAGGAGGATCACTTGAGCCCAGGAGTTTGAGATTGCAGTGAACTGTGATCACACTACCACACTCCAGCCTGGGTGACTGAGTGAGACCCTGAGCCCCACTACCCTCCCCCTCAAAAAAAGGAACAAAACGTTCTTGGAGAACAGGTTTTAAACGCAAGCAGCTTTTATGAAAGGTTCTTAGGAAACACCAGTAGGGGGTGGGAGACGTAAAACAAGGAGGAGAAAGCAGGCTATGCAGAAAGCCCATTACCAAGCCAGTTACTACTGTAGGTAAGAACTTCTTTTCATCACAGAACTCAGGCAATACGCATAGAGCCTGCTTTACGGCACAGATAAGCAATATAGGCCCAGTACAGGGCCAGCTGGCCAGAACTGGCCCACTGACTATTTTTGTAAATACAGTTTTATTGGAACACAGCCACACCCATATGTTACTGTATATGGCTGTTGTTGTACTACAAGGGTATAGTTGAGCAGTTATCACAGAGATCATATGGCACCCAAATCCTAAAATATTGACTGTATCTGGTCCTTTACTGAAAACACTTGCCAACCCCTAATCTGGAGTTATCCCATTTGAGAGGCAAGGAAAACTGGGCTATTTATAAAGGAAATCCTGAGTTACCCATTGAAGGTTGCTGGGGAAAGTGTGCTTCAATTCCCTCACATTTCCAATGAAGCATCTGTGTACGGAGAGGGGGCTCTGGAGGCTCCAGAAAGACCTCAGGCCAAGAGACACCTGTGGAAGTGGAGCCAGAATGCCTTGAAATGGTAAATGCCCCCCAGGGGCTTAGGGTTAGAATCAGCAGATTCCTTTTTTTGTGGGGGACGACAGTCATGCTCTGTCACCCGGGGGGAGTGCAGTGATTTGATCTTGGCCCACTGCAACCTCTGCCTCCTGGGTTCAGGTGAGTCTCCTGTCTCAGCCTCCCAAGTATCTGGGATTACAGGTGCCTGCCACCACATCCAGCTCATCTGTTTATTTTTAGTAGAGATGGGTTTTCGCTGTGTTGGCCAGGCTGGTCTTGAACTCCTGACCTCAGGTAATCCACCCACCTCGGTCTCCCAAAATGCTGGGATTACAGGTGTGAGCCACTGAGCCTGGCCAGCAGCAGCAGACGCTGATACAAAAATAAACTTCAACGTCACAAACTGGTGGCCCGTGAGCCACAGATTTGCTTTCTATGGTCATGTAGTGTTTTCCAAAAATAAGAATTAGATTTCCCATTTTTTTAAATCAAAATATCCATGTTTTCTTTAAAATGATAAAATCTGACACCCTTGGATCTACATTCCTGTATGGCCATCTAGAAATGGCACAGATTGTTCAGATCAGCAATGGGCCATATTTGATTGATAACATTAACTGGCCCTAGATAATCATCTGCGTTGGAGACCCCTGGTGTACACATGATCACCATCATAATAGGCTAAGAGAGGTTACATGACTTACCCAAGGACATGTGAAGATTAAGTGGCTGAGCTGGAACTTTGCTGCTAATTTGCTTTCCTAAGCAGTCTGAGGTCACAGCCCTTTTTGCCCCATACTCTCATCCCAATGTACTGTGCCCCTACCCCTGCGTGACCCCAGCAAAGGGACTCTGGGTGCAGAGCTGGCCCCTGCTCTGTCTTCACAAAGCCTGAATAATGCATTAGAACACGGGATGCAGAATGTTAAGGTAAGAACAAGAGCTGCTAAAAGTCACGACCCTTTTCACCCAGGAGGAGCAAAGAGTACTCCATACAGCAGTCGGCCACTTTTCAGACTGCCTTCATCCTTACAGACAGAAGAGCTGAGAGCTACAAATTCACAGCTACCCAGGAATCAGCCATCACCAATCGACTGGAGTTGCTAATTGGATTCTGACAAATCATACTCAAAGTCCTCCATTCCTCAGGTTATTCTCTAGTTGGCATAGGTGAGACACTCCCACATGAGGGTACTATGGCAACAAGAGTTTATCCATCTATGTCAAGGGGCAGAAAGGTTGCACAGGAAACCATGTATTGAACCGTGAAATCAGTCCGGGTTCCTGCACTTTCTAGGCTGCGATGCATAGCCAGACCCCCACAAAAACTAAACACTGGCTCAAGATTCCACCTTAGATCTAGGAGACCCAGTCCCTTAATATAAACATTTCCTAAGAGGTTCCCAAAATATACCAGAACCTGACCACTTCTGGTTATTATCACTCTGATCCAAAGTCACTGTCACCTATATAGAGATAAGGGAAGTCATGTAGGGCAGGGAAGTGGCCAAGAAAGGGTGTGGTCTTTTTTTTTTTTTTTTTCTCTGTCACCCAGGCTGGAGTGCAGTGGCATGATCTCAGCTCAGTGAAACCTCTGCCTCCTGGATTCAAGTGATTCTCCTGCCTCAGCCTCCCAACGTGCGGGGATTACAGGCGTGAGCCACCGCGCCCGGCCAGGGTGTGGTCTTAAGTAAAGCCTAACTTGGGCCTGATCCATGGGTTTCAGGTTCTGCAGCATTGGTTACTCCATGTTAAAAGAAGATATTCAGCAGCATTAAATTTAAAGGAGTTTGAACAATGAATAGTTTGTAAGTTGGGCAGCCCCCAGAATCCCAGCCGATTCAGAGAGACTCCAGGGATATCTCCTGGTCAGAACAAATTTATAGACGAAAAAAGGGAAGTGACGTATAGCAATCAGCAGTCAGGTACAGGAAAAGCTAGATTGGTTACAGCTCAGCGTTTGCCTTATTTGAACACAGTTTTGGAACACTTAACAGTCTCTGAGTGATTGAAGTTCGGCCGCTGGGATTGGCTAAGACTCAGCTATTGTTACAGACGCATAGTCCTAAGTTAGATTTTCAGTCTTGTCTATTAAGCTAGGTGACAGTTCATCCACAAGAACTCAAATACAGAAGTTTGGAGTCCTTTTCAAGCCATATTTAGTTTGCTTTAACACCCTCTTTAAGACAAATGGGCTATTCTTCTTACACCTTGATCAGTCATTGACTGCTGGCTGTCTCTGGGGGGATAGTATAACCTTATAGGAAAAGCAGTTCCCATTTGGCCAAGGGCAGGTCTGTGGAGAGTGGGGGAGTGGAGAGTGGATAGCTGGTAGCAAGCAAATATCATAGCCGCTGAGCAATGAGCACCCAGACTGGCTCACTATGGGGGATCTGTTCTGAACCCTAACAGCATCTAACATAAAGGCATTCAGGGGGCTTTCTGCCTACTTGCCCATTTGGGTCTGCGTAGGAAGAGCCTTGGGAAATCCAGTTTGCTTTTTTCAGCCACGAAGCATGTCATGAAAGCACACGGTGATGTTGAATCTCCAACGTCAACACTGATGGTACCAGAACTGTGTGCTTTGTATACTGCAAACTGCCAACATCACACTACACCCATGTAGAAGGACTGTCCTCCTCAAAACCCGTTCAGGGTCAGCTGTTTTTTCTGAGAACGACTTGGGAGACAATACATAAAAACCATTTGTCTTTATTTTTTCCCTGCTTGTGAGTCTGTCTCTCCAGAGAGTCTTTAAACGGTCACTTGTCCAAAGAGATGCCCCAGTGTCAAGTTCACATACAAGTCAGACACCATCTCACCCTTCTCGCCGTCTGCTCAACTCCGCCTAGCACCATCTCCTGCACTGAAAGTCCACTCTGTCTTGATCATCCAATCGCTTGCCTTAGTCTACTCTTGTCTTCTTGGTGCTTCCACAGGAACATGCTGTAATTGACAGTCTCCCTAGGAAGCTTCATCTCCCAGGAGACAGAGATGTTGTCTACATTCTTAAAACTCATCCTGGCTGGGCACAGTGGCTCAAAACTGTAATCTCAGCATTTTAGCAGGCTAAGGTGGAGGGTGGTTTGAATCCAAGAGTTCGAGACCAGCCTCGAACTCTTGGGCAACAAAATGAGACCCATCTCTACAAAAAAATAAAAAAATTAGCTTAGTGTGGTGGTGTGTGCCTGTTTTTTGTTTGTAAGATGGCATCTCACTCGGTCACTCAGGCTGGAGTACAGTGGTGCGATCCTGGTTCACTCTCACCCAGGCTGGAGGGCACTGTGCCATCTTGGCTCATTGCAATCTCCATCTCCTGAGTTGAAGCAATCCTCCTGCCTCAGCCTCCCAAGTAGCTGGGATTACAGGCGTGCACCATTGCACGCGGCTTTTTTTTTTTTTTTTTTTTTGTATTTTTAGTAAAGACGGGTTTCACCACTTTGGCCAAGCTGCTCTCAAACTTCTGATTTCAAATTATCTGCCCATCTCCGCCCCTCAAAGTGCTGGGATTACAGGTGTGAGCCATCATGCCCATCCTGTCCCAGCTACTTGGAAGGCTGAAGTGGGAGGACTGCTTGAGCATAGGCATTTGAGGCTACAGTGAGTTATGATTGCACTTACTGCACTCCAGCTGGGACAGAGAGTTAGGGGGAAGAAAAGCAGCTCATCCTTACCTGTTAGTCCTCCAACAGGGTGAGTATGAGTTCATCTGCCTTCTACCTCTTACTTGGTATAGTTACCACATTCTCAGACCTATGAAGCCGAGTTCAATCTGTATCTGTCTATCCATTCTTCCTAACCATCAGCTCTATTTCTATGACAGATCTGCTTTATAGATAAACTCATTCTTATAATATGCAACAGGTTTGGATGGCGGAGAAGGCGCATAACTGAGTAAGCAGAGGAAAGTTCTTGTTGGAATTTCAAGTCTGTTGGTGGACAGGTGCAAGGAACTTCAGGAAACCCACCAGCATGGTCCCCTTACTGGAAAGAAAGAATGGATCAAAAGTTAACGGCATTTTTATAGTAATGTTAGAGGACTTTGGTGTTTATTTCAAATTAAGGATTTCCTAATTTCCCAAATAAGAAAACTGAGGTTCCACATGGCTAATTTTCTTCCTGGAAGCCATAGAGGAGGAAGGGAGGGAGGAAGGGAGGAAGGAGGAAGGGAGGAAGGGAGGAAGGGAGGAAGGAAAACACTTAGAGATCAATAAAAACTAAAACAAATATATCAAAACTTATGAAATATAGGAAAGGCAGGACTCAGAGGGAATTTTACAGCAGTAGATGCCTACGTTAAGCAAAAATAAAGGTCTCAAGTTAATACCCTAACTATGCAGATTAAGGAACTAGAAAAAAATAGAACTGTAAGTTAAACCCAAGGATGGAATAAAAAAATAATTATGGCTGAGATAGGTGAAATAGGTTTTGGAAAAACCATAGAAAAAATCAGTGCAATCAAAAGTTGGTTCTTTGAGAAGACCAACAAAAATGACAAACCTCTAGCTAGACTGGTGGAAAAAAAGGGAGAAAAGATACAAATGAGTAAAATAAGAAACAATATTGGGAGCATTACTATTTGGGACCTTACAGATATAAAAGTCCATTGTAAGACAATACTATGTACAACTGTATGTAAACAAAATAGATGACCTAGATGAAGTGGACAAATTATTAGAAAGCCATAATTTGTTAAAACTACTCAAGAAGAAATGGAAAATATGAATAGTCCAATAATAAAATCTGAA
>NW_016807466.1:1040063-1070613 GCF_001698545.2 Rhinopithecus bieti | reverse complement strand
GAGGCAGGGAGGGAGGCAGCGAGGGAGGGAGGGAGGGAGGCAGGGAGGGAGGCAGGGAGGGAGGCAAAGTAAAGCTCATATGAACCCAGTTCTATCTGGCTCCACAACCTGGGAGCTTCCTATGACATTATACTCCCTCATATAATGGTTGGTTCACTGATGAGACAGCCACAGCAATCACTTTTTTGTTTGTTTGTTTGAGACAGAGTTTCACTCTTGTGGCCCAGGCTGCAGTACAATGGTGCCGTCTTGGCTCACTGCAACCTTTGCCTCCTGGGTTCAAGGGATTCTCCTGTCTTCGCCTTCCAAGTAGCTGGGATTACAGGCACCCACCACCATACCAGGCTAATTTTTTAATATTTAATAGAGACGGGGTTTCACCATGTAGGCCAGGCTGGTCTCAAACTCATGACCTCAGGTGATCCGCCCGCCTCGGCCTCCCAAAGTGCTGGGAATACAGGTGTGAGCCACCATGGCTGGCCAGCAGCCACTTCTTAAAAGACAGGGAAAAAAAAAAAAAAAAAAAGATAGTGGGAGGCTGGGCACCGTGGCTTACACCTATAATCCCAGGACTTTGGGAGGCTAAGGTAGGTGGATCACCTGAGGTCAGGAGTTTGAGACCACCCTGTCCAACATGGTGAAACCCTGTCTCTACCAAAAATACAAAAACATAGAGCAAAAACAAATAATGAAATGTCATTTCAAAGAGGACTTAATTCTTGACATATACATATGCATGGAAGCAGTGACAGTGTGCTGATGGATTTCTTGAGGATTCTTGCCTCTATATCCCAATAGACTTGAAGTGAAATTCCAACTAAGACAACAAAACAGGAAACTACCTGTTTAATTACCCACCCCCACTTCTCCCTCCACACTTATGTACACACATATGTGTGCATACACATATAGAAGCATACAAATAAGGTCCCTGAATACCCAATTTTTTGCTTCTCTCCAAGAGAATGAATTAGATTTAGAGGAATGTCATTCAAAGTAGAGAGAATAATTCTTCCCTTCATCAATATTTACCTAACTCATCATTGTCATCAAAGTTTTTGCTATGTGGACAGAGAGAAGATTAAAGGAGCTTTAGCTCGTCCTGAATTGTTAAGTTCCTGGAATTGTCAGACGGGAAATGGGTCATGTAGTTTGAGATTGCGCTTTTAAGCATCTCCCAAAACCTAGCTTGGTCAGAGCAACTCACAGCAGCCCCTTCCTGTATGGGTAGCAACAAGGACTCATGCCCAAGCCCTCTGATAGCCAGAGGTAATCCACCTGTGGCTATGTACTTATTTTTGAGAGGAACCTCACTCTGTTACTCAGACTGGAGTGCAGTGGCATGATCTTGGCTCACTGTAACCTCCACCTCCTGGGTTCAAGCGATTCTCCTGCCTCAGCCTCCCAAATAGCTGGCATTACTAATTTTTGTACTTTTAGTAGAGACAGGGTTTTGCCCTGTAGGCCAGGTTGACCTGTGCCTTTTAAAAGTGATATGGATGGTATAAATTATACGAACTTTAAATACCACCCATGACATTCCTACTATCTCATTTAAACCAGAGTTGTGATTAAATTATGTATTTATGGAGTGAAATTGAGTAATAGTAAATTACCAAGAGCCTTGACATGTATCTTCCACCAGCTCTATGATATCCTCTTAATGAAAAATTCTGGTCCAGCGTGATGGCTTACATCTGTAATCCCAGCACTTTGGGAGGCCAACGTGGGCTGATCACTTGAGACCAGGAGTTCGAGACCAGCCTGGCCAACATGGTGAAGCCCCAACTCTGCCAAAAATACAAAAATTAGCCAGGGATGGTAGCACACGCCTGTAATCGCAGCTACTCAGGTGGCTGAGGCATGAGAATCATGTGAACTTGTGGGTCAGATGTTGCAGTGAGTGAGCTGAAATCACTCCCACTGAACTCCAGCCTGAGTGACAGAGCAAGACACGGTCTCAAAAAAAAAAAAAAGAGAAAGAAAAATTCTGAAACTGTTTAAATTCTACGCAGAGCACATTCATTAACCCAGATAAAAATAGATATCTACTATATATAGCTATATATATATATATACACACACACACACACATACACACACACATATAAAGCTACCTAAAACTTTGGACCAAGTTATACATTATTTGTGACTCTAGTTATTTATTGTTATTTCAAGCAAAATTGGCCCAAAATAATGACTCATATTACACTCATGTCTGTAATATTTGAGAAGTGAGGAAACCTCTATGATTTTTATATATCAAATTTCAAAACCTAATAGTTAAATTATATTTATCTTCCATGGCCTGAGTTCTAATACCAACTATGCCATTAATTAGTGTGACGTTGGCAGGTTGCTAAATTTTTCTGGGCCACTGTTTCTTCAGGAGTAAAATGGTAGGAAAAGAACAAAACCCATGGTAGCATTAACGTTCCAGAGTTTGTCACATATCAAGGCAGATCTCTAAGAAAATTGACTACAAGAATAGTTACAGTGTATTCCTGGGCAAATCTCCATTCTCCATTTTTTATTTTATTTTATTTTATTTTTTGAGGTAGAGTCTCGCTATGTCACCCAGGCTGGAGTGCAGTGGTGCAATCTCAGCTCACTGCAACCTCTGCCTCCTGGGGTCAAGCGATTCTCCTGCCTTAGCCTCCCGAGTAGCTGGGATTACAGGCACAAGCCACCACAGCCAGCTAATTTTTGGATTTTTAATAGAGACAGGGTTTCACCATGACAGCCAGGCTGATTTCAAACTTCTGACCTCAAGCGATCCAGCTGGCCTTGGCCTCCCAAGGTGCTGGGATTACAGGCATGAGCCACCACGCCTGGCCTTCCATTCCCCATTTTCCGCCCTCTAACCTACAGCGCCCTCCTATAAGCAGTCCAACGAAATCCACTACACATAGCCAGAGGAAAAAAAATGAAGAGAAAATTAAAAAAAAAAAATACAGTAACTGATTGTCTAGTAATGCTAGAATGTTGGGCATTTACCTTATTTAATCCTTATTAACATTACGGATCAGACTCAGAAATTTTAGATACCACTAACAAGAAAATGATGGCAAAACACCAAAAATGACAACAGCAGTAGTTGTAGCAGTTACATTTTTCCGATCCTTACTATTTTCCAGGTAATGATCTACGTGCTCTGTTCACTTAAACTTCTTGCCGACAATAGGCTTCGGTTTCAATTACAATTTTCACTTTCCTTGTGACGATACCAAAAAATAGAAAGGCTAACGATCTGCCCAGGATTATTATATCTGCCACTTACCTGATATTTATAGAACAGTGATCTAATCTGGACAATGACAGATTATATTCTACACCAGGAAAGCAAATTGAGAATTTTTTTTTAAACAATGAACTTGAAGAGTTCAACATTTCTATATGTAGATTCCTTTTTTAAGGTATGTGATTGCAATTTCCTCTAAGAAGTAAGCAGAAACTGAGGGATATCCATATCACAATTAGTCAGCTCCCAATTCTACAGAGTTGTGTAAACCAAAAGTAAAATTCTAAGGCCCCCCCAACCATCTAAATGGACCCTTCCTCTCAGCCAGGGCATTCCAAAGTTGAGCTGAAAAACTGATTCAGGCCATAACAGGAATGCCTCATGATACCCACCTCCCTTGTGGAATTCAGGAAAAGCCAACCAGCATTTCATCAACACAGACCTTAAGTCTGATAAGAAACATTTACAGTCTAATCTCTCTGCAGTCTGCTACCTGGAGCCTTCATCCACATGATAAAACTTTGGTCTCCACAACCCCTTATCCTAACCTAGACATTCCTTTCTATCGATAATAACTCTTTTAACCAATTGTCAATAACACGGAAGCCCAGCCCACCATACCCTTGCTTCCAGGTGTCCCACCTTTCCAGACCGAACCAATGTAAATTTCACATGTATTTGATTAATGCCTCATGTCTCCCTAAAATGTATGAAACCAGGCTGTTCCTTGACCTCCGTGAGCATGTGTTCTCACGATCTCCTGTCGTCTGCATCAATCACATTGCTCAGAATATCTTCAAAGCTTTACAGAGTTTCACTCTTTTCATTGGCATATGAATGGTCAACACATAGAGAATTCCAAAAAAGAGAGCATATTAATAAGACTTTCCTATAGGAGATACATTACTTTGCATGGCTTCTATTAGCCAAATTGGTAAGCCAGGTATTTCTTTTTCAGAAATGTCCACATTAGAATTCTTACCTTTTAGAAATACACGTTAAAACACCAACAAAGAAAAGTATCTGCTTCAAAAGATCCATTGTGCATGTGTGGTGGTTGTAGGGGGGATATGGGAATGCAGGTAAAAACGAAACAGAGTTGGTCCTGAGTTGGCAATTGTTGAATCTAGGGGGTGAGTATCCGTGGATCCATTATACTATTTTGATTTCTTCCTGACATAGTTGAATCTTCCAGAATAAAATTTAGAAGAAAATATCATTTTGATAATATTTTAAAGGTAAAATTATTGGCTGGTGGATCTTAAAATTTCAGAGACCAGCTTTTAAAATAAACTCTTTTGAGCATTCAAAAGAATCTCTTTAAAGCGTTTTGGGCATAGGCTTTCAAGAGGCAACAACTTTATCTGCTTTGAATTACCAATGCAGTATGGAATTACCCTACCTCTAGCTGTATGAGTTTTTGTTTTAATATTAATCTAATGCTATCCTTTCTCAGTCTTAGTTTTGTATCTGTGAAACAGGGGTCATAGTCATAATTACCTTATAGTGCTTCTGTGAATATTTTATAGGGATGTCAAGTGCTTAGGCTGGCATATACAGGAAACAATTAAGCAATGAAAAAAATGTAGCCCTTAATATCCTCCCCAGAGCATTTTATGTTTCTGGATACATAGTAGGGAGTCAATTAGTCAATGTCAGATGAAGGAAGAAAGTAATGATAATAGGAGAGGCACTAACAAAATGCATCCATCCAATTAGGTGTTATCTACACTTCACAAAGTCACCAAAAAGTTTATATTTGTTTGTGTTTGTGCCTACACTCATTGAGAGTTGGTTCAACAACTTGGTAATTAAAACAAATATCTTGCATTTCCAACAAACTTAACGGGATAAAACAGAAGGCAATTACTCAACTCTGATTTAGGCTTAATAGGCAGCATCCCTTAATTTATTCTAATTTAATATTCAAAAGAATATCCTTAAGGTAATATCCTTGCACAGCTCGCAATGACTGCAACACACCAAATTAAGGCCAGCATCCATCAAGTGCACAGGAGCTGAACCCCCGGAGCAGAAAGCGAACCTCAGATCTAAGGAAATGCCCGCAGTCAGCCTGATGCAGGCAAAAACACTCTTGTGCATTGAGAAGACACCCTCTTGCCATTATCCAAACTTAGTTCATTAACCCCCAGATAGGCAATCACTGCCTGAGTGTAAGCAAAGCAGACATATTTACACATCGGCGCAGATTGGTCCCCAGTCACACAAACCCAAGGGTTCCATTAGCAACCAATGTGCAGGCTAGCATCCCTCCTGTCTAGGATTTAGACCACAGGATCCTGGCCCAGGATAAACTCTGTGGCATACCTCAGAGACATGCGTTCTCTGTGCTTGACAGCCCACTTCGCCTCTACAAGGCACTTTCCATTCTTCTGATTAAAACAAGGAAGATGTCTCACTTAGCTGCCACACTGATTCTCAAATCTGCTAATCACTCTTCAAATAAGGAAGATTACATTTAGGAATAAGATGTCAGCAAGGTATGTAGGGGAGCGTGTGCTTGTGTGTACATGAACAATGGGGATAAGTCACGCATTTCTGAATATTCAAGGACGACAGATTTTGACTGCAAATACTACTGAAGGTATGACTTATTTACTGCCATGAGACAAATTACCCCGAAATGTAATGGCTTAAGACAACAGTAACCATTTATTATTGCATGAGAAAACTGACAGGAAGAGAGAGAGAGAAACATTTCCTTTTTATGATCGAGTCTTAGAAGTAACATGGTATTGCTTCTGCTACATTCTATTCTATTTGTGGGGAGGAAGATGAGGTTCTACTTTTTGAAGGGAAATTGTCAAAGACTTGGAGATGTCGTCTGAAGCCACCACTCTGAACATACGCTATATGCCAGGAACCGTGCTAAGTATGTTACTTCTGCTGCCTCCCCTAATTCTGACCATACACTTTGAGGTATGTATTATTATTATTACCCCACTTAGATAAGAAAATTAGGCCAGATAGGCATGTAGCTCAAGGTCACTCAATTAGGTTCTTTAAATAAGCTTGTTTTTCTTTTCTTTTTCTGAGATGGGGTCTCACTGTCACCCAGGCTGGAGCGCAGTGGAATGATCTTGGCTCACCGCAACAACCTCTGCCTCCTGGGCTCAAGCAATCCTCTTATCTCAGCCTCCCGAGTTGCTGGGACCACAGGCAAATGCTACCATGCCAAGCTAATTTTTTTCTGTTTTTGGTAGAGACAGGGTTTCACACCATGTTGCCCAGGCTGTTCTCAAACTCCTGAGCTCAAGTCATCTGCCAGCTTCGGCCTCCCAAAGTGCTGGGATTACAGGCGGGAGCCACCATGCTGGGCCTAAATTGACCTTTCAGGTGATACCCAAAGTGTGGCCCCTCTCCCTCTGAGAGCCACTGAATTGAGCAAGGAGCCTCACAACCTTTTCCTTTAAAAAAAATCTTGAGATCGTATTTTTTAACTCCACATATGAGAACATGGTACTTCTCCTTCTGTGCTTGAGTCATTTCACTTCACACGATGACCTCCAGTTCCATCCATGCTGCTGTAAATGCCATGATTTAGTTCTCTTTTTAAAAAAATTCCTTCTTTTTATGGCCAAATAGTATTCCATTGCATACATATTCCACATTTTCTTTGTCCATTAGCCCACTGATGGACAGTGAGGTTGATTCCATATCTTGGGTATTGTAAGTAGTGCTGCAATAAACATGGAAATGCAGGTATCCCTTTCGAATATGGATCATGACATAAGCTCTGCATGTAAAAAATACTCATTTACTACATAAATACGCAAAATATTCCGTATCAGTAAAAGATAAGGCAAACATCATGAAAAAGAAAATCACAAGCGCAGCAGCTTCAGTCCTGACTGAAGAGTTGCTTTCACAGCGACTCAAGTTACCACTCTGTGGTTCTATAGCCAGAATCCCTAGACCAGGGACTGGAGCTAGGTATGCACATACTGTTAGGAACACTCTTTGTACCAGAAGCCCAGGAAGTTCCCTGTCTCATTGTTGTGGCAGAGGAGCACTGCCAACTGCCTCTGCAATGCTGCTGTCATATGCCTACCCTCAAGGCCTCTCGGACAGCAGCTCTAGCCCAGTGTGCAATTGCATCGCCTCCCCGACCCCTGGCTGCTGGGCTGAGAGGATGAGCATTAACTTTAGTGATAGCTACTCTGGCTTTTCGGTACCAGGTGTTTTTGTGTTTTCGTTTTTTTAAGCCCCCAAACACCGGTATTTTGTTGTTCAACAATTTCTTTTTGGCAAATAATAATAATTAATAATAATAATGAAATCCCAATTATTGATTTCTTAAAGATGAAGAGAGGTAAACAGCCTGAACATTTTGGACATAGAAAATGAATACTCGTTTGGAAAGTGTTCTGACCATACTTCTTCGCCACCCCCTTTTAAATCCTTCCCATTTGTTTTTGTTTTAATGAGATGGAGTCTCGCTCTGTCCCCCAGGCTGGAGTGTGCAGTGGTGTCATCTTGACTCAATGCGACCTCTGCCTCCTGGGTTCAAGCAATTCTCCTGCCTCAGCCTCCAGAGTAGCTGGGATGACAGGTGCCTACCACCACACCAGGATAATTTTTGCATTTTTAGTAGAGACAAGGTTTCACCATGTGGGCCAGGCTGGTCTCAAACTCCTGACCTCAGGGGATCTGCTTGCCTTGGCTTCCCAAAGGGCTGGGATTACAGGCATGAACCACTGCACCTGGCCAGGATGGCTATTATGTTTGAAAATTTAATATAAGTGTTGACAAGGATGTGGAGAAATTGAAACCCTGGTGCACTGCTGATGGAAATGCAAAATGATGCAGTGTTATGAAAAAGAGTATGGTGGTTCCTAAAAAATATATAATAATAAATTACCCTATGATCCATCAGTTTCACTTCCAGCTGTATACCCAAGATAACTGAAAGCCGGGACTCTGAAAGGCATTGTACACTTCTGTTCGTAGCATCATTCACAGTAGCTGAAGCATGGAAGGAATCCAAGTGTCTACCAATGGATGGAGGGATAAGAAAGATGTGGTTTATACATACAATGGAATATAATTCATCCTTAGGGAAGAAATCTTGTCATATGTGATGACACGGATGAACCTTAAGGATATTATGCTAAGTGAAATAAACCAGTAACAAAAAGACAAACACTGAATGATTCCACTTACATAAGATACTAGAGCAGTCAAATTCATAAAGACAGAAAATAGAATAGTGGTTGCCAGGGGCTGGGGGAAGGCAGAACGGGAGTTAACGTTTAATGGATACAGAGTTTCAGTTTTACAAGATGAATAATGTTCTAGAGATGAATAGTGGCTGTGATTACACAACCATGTGACTATATTTAATGCTTTCAAACAGTGCAATAAAAAGTTAAAATGGTAAATTTTACATTATATATATTTTACACAACTCAAAACAAATTTAACAAAAGAGATTAGTGGAAGTTGAGAAATGTGTCTGGGCACTTCAGTATCTGGTGCAACTCTCTATGGAAGATGCCTAGGGCTGGATGTTTGGGTACGCTGTGGACAGGCCCATGGCAGGAGGAAGTGAGGCCTACTATCCACAGCCAGCACTATCTCGCCTGCTATATGGGTAAGACACTTGGAAGCAGATCCTCCCAAGGATGTAATTGACCAAGGAGTGCTACAGTTTTAATGTTTCCTCCAAAACGCAGGTTGAAGTTTAATTGCCAATGTAATGGTATTGAGAGGTGAGGCCTTTAGAAGATGATCTGGGCTGGGCATGGTGGTTCATGCATGTAATCCCAGCACTTAGGGAGTCTGAGGCAAGTGGATCGCCTGAGGTCAGGAGTTTGACACCAGCCTGGCCAAGAGGGTGAAACCCCATCTCTACTGAAAATACAAAAAAATTAGTCAGGTGTGGTGGTGCATGCCTATAATCCCAGCTACTTGGGAGGCTGAGGCAGGGGAATTGCTTGAACCCAGGAGGTGGAGGTTGCAGTGAGCCGAGGTCATACCACCGCACTCCAGGCTGGGTGACAAATGGGACTCCATCTCAAAAAACAAAAACAAGAACAACAACAAAAAACAATAAAAACAAACAACAACAAAAAAAAACCCAAGGTGATGAGGTCAAGAAGGTTCTGCCCTCATGAATGCATTATTGCAGGAGTGGGTTAGCTACCGCAGGAGTGAGTGAGTTTTCACTGGAGTGGGTTAGTTATCTTGGGAATGGATTCCTGATTAAAAGGATGAGTTCAGTCCCCTGGTTCTCTTGCTCACTCCTTGCCTCCTCCCTCTCACATGTACTCTTACCATGTGATACTTTTCACCACACCCTCGTCAGATAGCAGTGCCATGCTCTTGGACTTCCCAACCTCCAGAATCATAGCTGAATAAACTTATTTTTCTTTATAATTTACCCAGTTTGTGACAGACCACAGGAAACAGACCACCACAAAGAGATTGGCACAAGCAAGAGTAAGGATTAGACCCACCAACTAGAAGCTGTCCGACTTTGAGTTTGTGAGCCTCTCATTAGTTTCCTCATCTCTCCAATAGGGATAGAAACTGGCAAAGACAAAGCATTGTGGTGGTTGGGGGGTGGGATTTGTCTTCCACTGTAAGGTGGCAGCGAGTGTGAACTGACAAAGTCCTTGGGTGAACAAATTGGCAAGATGTCCCCAGCCTTAAAATGAGCATCCTCATTGATGTAGTAGGTTCTACTTCTGGCATTATAGCCTGCAGACATGCCGGTCCAAGGCGGCAGAGGCTTGCTACACATTTAGTGGTTCATGCACATATAAACACACACACACATATATGTATGTATATATGTGTACGTGTAGATAGATAGATAGATAGATAGATAGATAGATAGATAGATAGATAACTTTTTTTTGGTAGCACCAAAGAGCAAACAACCCCTAAACGCCCATCAGTAGAGGATAGGTTAAAAATGTTATGCTGTATCTACACAGTGGATTACTAGTAAAGAAAGGCCAATGTGTTCTGAATTTTTCTTAAAACCACAACTTTTATAATATAAATTACTAAATATTTATTCAATATCTGCTATTCTAAATGTTAGGCATACAGCAATGGAAAACAAGCCAACAAAACCTGATTTCTACATTCAAAGAGTTTACAACCCAGAAAGGAGAAGACAGGAAATAAGTATATGTATGTGGGGGTGGGGTAGATTCTCTCTCTCTCTCTCTCTATATATATATATAATATACATACAAATACACAGAAGACTTGGCTATGGCAAGGGGGCAGGGAGTATTGGATAGAAACATGCTATTTCAGTTAAAATTGATCCAGAACATTCTCTTACAAGATGACATTTGCTCACAGACTGAATGAAGTCAGAAAACTGTGTAGCTTTCTGAGAGAGATATACATATAAACATATAAAAAGATGTTAAACCCACTTAAGAAAATGGGAAACTAGGCCAGGCATGGTGGCTAACACCTATAATCCCAGCAACTTGGGAGCCCAAGGCGGGCAGATTACTTGAGGTCAGGAATTCGAGATCAGCCTGGCCAACATGGTAAAACTCCATCTCTACTAAAAATACCAAAATTATCCAGTTGTGGTGGCAGGTGACTATAATACAAACTACTTGGGAGGCTGAGGCAGGAGAATCACTTGAAACCAGAAGGCGGAGGTTGCAGTCAGCCGAGATCACACCACTGCGCTCCAGTCTGGGTGACAGAGACTCCGTCTCAACCACAACAACAACAAAAACAACCATCCTGATGGGTGTGAGGGAGTATCTCACTGTGACTTTGATTTGCAGTTCTCTAATGATTAGTGATGTTGAGTATCTTCTTATGTGCATATTGGCCATTTGTATATATCTTTTGGAGAAACGTCTATTCAAATCCTCTGCTCGGTTTTGAATTAGCTCTGTTGTTGAGTGTTAGGAGTTCTCAATACATTCTCAATATTAATCCCTCATCAGAGATGGGATAATATCTCTCTTCTTCTCTTTATTTCCCTAGCACAGATTGAGGGGCTGACACGGAGCTCCTCATGATTCAAGAGCAGGCCAAGTAAACCAGCATAACCAGCAGGGCTGGTTTGCTTTGGGAGAGAGGGGATAAGCAAGGATGTGCAAAGAAGAGCGAGATCTCGCTCTGTTTTTCCTGTTACTTCCTGGACAAGCTGGCCAGAGTCATTCTGATTCCTGATGAACTATGGGGTAAGAAACGCACAGTGGGTATTTTCCTTCCACACATTCTCTGTCCTCCATAAGGGCTAAAGCAGTGTTTTCTAAATGTAGGTCAGGATGAAAAGAGATTTAACTTTTAATGTTTGAATTAAAACAGCATGAGCAACTTCTTTGAATACAATAAAAAAAGCTACAGGATATTCCGTGAAACAATCATTTCTAACTATTTTCCTCTGCATTTCATAAATAATAAATGTGTTTAAAAAAAAAAAACCCTGTAGTAACATATTCTCTAATACACTAGTTATGCAAGCTGGATATAACTCTGAGAATCCCTAAATGTGAGAAAAATTGAATTTGGTGGTACTTTTTTTAAACTAAAAATTAAATTTCCCCGGCCCCATGCAGACCTTTTCCCTCACAGCTACAGTCATAACTGGATTTTTAAGCCTTCTGAAAACATTGTGGTTTGCAATAAAGCAAAGCACTGTGTCAAAAACTGCTTAGAATACAGAAAAACACGCTTCTGATATATACCAGGGAATGGCTGTTTACCTGGTGGAGGCATCAATACTGTTTGTGGATGTCCTTTTGACAATGGTGACATGCACCAGGAATCTAACCTTGCCTATGTTCACATTATGAATTAAAAAAACAAGCCAGAGCTCTCTTTTACCGGAGCTTCCCCAGTTTCCTACCTCTAATTCAACCCTTAGCAATATCGTCTTCTTCTCTGTGATAAAGGGTAGTATCCAAGCAGTTAAGAACACACTTGGCTTCAAAAAGTAGAATGTGTTTGTTCTGAAGGTAGCAGGGTGTCCAGGAGAAGAGATGTGTTTAATAAAGTATTGAAGAGTTGCAATGTGGGCCCGTGAATAAAACACTAGACTGGGGATTAGGGCAAGCATGCTGTTTTCCTGGCATCTTCCTAACTGGCTCTTGTCTGCTCCCTTGGAACTCAAGCATGCGTGTGCGTGAATGACTCTAGCACCGTGAACATCTTTACTTCCCAGAGACAAGAGATGACATCTGCTTTGGGGACTCGAAGCCCAGATATCTGACAACTGATGCTTTACTGGGCTCCATTTCTAAGTTTCTGTGGTGATGATGGTGGTGGTGGTGGTGGTTTTAAGTGGCTGATTTTTTTGTATGTGTTATTGTTCTTTTTCTGTGTGCATATGTGTTTTCACAGTGGAAAGAAACCAAACAATTTGAAATGATGAAACACATACACATATGCAACCATGATTGACTGGCAGACGTTTTAGTCTTTTACTTAACACTCTGACTTCACCGTTCTTCAATCATTTGAGGGCTACTTTTGAAGAATCCCACATGAATGCAAGGCTGGTAGAGATCTTGGGAGCTACAGGGTAACTGTCCAACACATTGCTGATCCCAAGGAATTTATAATTTCCTTGGGCCAACAAGGTTACCCTGGATAAAGCGATTAGAGAAGACAAGAGGGTGCATAATTAACGCATTAAAGCAGTCTTATTTCTGAGTTCAGCGCTCTTTCCTCAAGCATGTCCTGAGCTCTTTGCTGCCAGCTCACCCCTTCATTATCCTGCAACAACCTCTGCTCCCACAGGGCCCTTTGCTGGCTCCGGAAATCAGGACTCTCTTTTCCTCTTTCCTTCCCCCTGCCCTCGTCTTCCTCCAGATCCCCTTCATCCCTGATCTGATGGTTCACAATCTTGGCTGTGAGCTTTTAAAAATCTGGATGCCCAGGAATCCTCAGACCAATTAAATCAGAATCTTCAGGGACAGTGCCCAGACATCAATCTTTTCTAACACTCCCCCATGCAAGGCCAATGTGCAGCCAATGCCGAAAACCCCAATCATACACACTAAGAATTGTGCCATCTGCTGAAGGGACTGAAGGCAACTGAAGTAAAGCAGCAGCTCCCAGTCATCTGGGGCTTTAACCCAAGTTGGGGAAATTATAAATCTAGAGGAGTGGGGGCTGGGGGTGGAAGCCAGCAGCAGCAGAACAGCAGCTCAGTGGGAAACTTTAGGCAGATGCAACTACCTTCAAGATTATGACCAATGCCATCATATCATTATATTTCATGTTTAGACGATGGTTAGCGTATGCTGTTAGCATACGTACGCACTTGAAGTGATCTCTTGTGAGATCCACATTTTCTATTTTCTTTAGCGTTAGGCTTCTGGCTCTTCAGGGTGGTGGCTTAATTCAACAGAACAAACATGGATCAGGAGGTTTTTAGGTTCCAGGCCTTACATAGGGCACTGATTTACAGAGATAATGAGCCCTGCTACAGCGTCCTAAAATCTGCTCCCCCAAAGGGAAGCAGGTGATACTGACATCCTCACTATTATATTCAACATGCAGCAGATGTCTATTACGCCCCTACTAAATGTCAGGCACTTTTCGAGGCACCCAGGACACAGCAGTGAATGAAGCAAAAAGAAAAAAAAAAAAAAAAAAAACCTGCTCACATAGAGCTTCCATCCATATGGAAAGAAAGAGAGGAAACATTTTTGAAAATGATGATCAACCTGTTAATACAAGACTGTTCAGATTTATTTATTTTTCCAGACAGAGTCTCACTCTGTTGCCCAGGCTGGAGTGCAGTGGTGTGATCTCAGCTCACTGCAACCTCCACCTCCTGGGTTCGAGTGATTCTCGTGCCTCAACCTCCCAAGTAGCTGAGACTACAGGTGTGTGTCACCACGCCTGGCAAATTTTTCTATTTTTAGTAAAGATGGGAACCGGTAACTTCAGCAGGACCTGGGGATGTGTTAGAAAAGCAAATCCCTGAGACGCACCCAGACCTAACAATTCAGAACTTCTGAGAGTTGGGCCCCTCTAACTCTCAACGGGATCAAATCCTCTAGGAGAAGCTAATGCAAACTCAAGCTTCAGGCCCATAGGTACAGGACAAAAAATGGTGGGTGGATTGAGGTAACGAAGGGTTAAGAGCAATAGGTAGTGGATTAGCAACTGCTTGACAAGCTGGCTGAGAAGCTGGCAGAGGCCAGACTAAGGGAAGGAGGAGCAACTGCATTCCAGCAATGACAACAAAATACAGGCCCTGCGGGAGTACCTGCTAGGAGAATGTGCAGGTTCTAAGTGAAAAATAAAGAGTCACGTGGCTGTTTATGTATTTTGTATCGGCATGGGACAGAAAAATCAAAAAGATAATTTTAAGAACTCACGAGACCCAGAAAAAGCATTGAAAAGTTCAGTCTCCAAGATGTGTGTTCTCTTTCACCAGTTCGTAAAGGAAGTAAGGGGAAGAAGAGCTAAAAGGCATTTTTACCTTAACCATGCACAGATGTTTACTCAGCTCGCAAAGCTGTGTCTTCCACACCTTCAAGACAAAGGGAGAAGAGAGCCCCAGCATGCAACTCGCATTATCTTTCAAAGGCAGAGCCTGCAGGATTCCTCCCTGCAATTTTCCAGAAAGCCTCTCCCTGGCTTGCAGCCTATAAGGCTGCTGCAAATGTCATTAACTTAATCAACCCGCTGAACCTAATATCTCCATCTGAACACCGATCAGGAGCAGGGGAAATTCTGAGGCCTGCTGTGGGTTGAGGATCCCAACGGGTATCTTCCGCAGGCGGGTCCCCTGTGGTACAACTCTGTGTACCCAGTCACTGCCAAATAAGATTTTTTTTTTTCCTTTGAGACGGAGTCTTGCTCTGTTGCCCAGGCTGTAGTGCAGTAGTGTGATCTCGGCTCACTGCAACCTTCTCCTCCTGGCTTCTAGGGAGTCTCGTGCCTCATCCTCTGGAGTAGCTGGGATTACAGGTGCATGCCACCATGCCCGGCTAATTTTTTGTATTTTTAGTAGAGACAGGGTTTCATCATGTTGGCCAGGCTGTCTCGAACTCCCGACCTCAAGTGATCCACACACTTCGGCCTTCCAAAGTGCTGGGACTAACATGAGCCACAACACCCAGCCAGCAAATTGAGGTTTTGGAGCACAGACAGAGATCTGAGGGTTGACATGGTTTCCAGGACTACAGACTTAATGATGAGTTTAGGTTACTAAAATAAATTAATTGTAAAAGTAAATAAATAAAATGATAAAACAAAATAACATACAGAAATGTAATTACAGATTTTTTTTTTTTTTAAATCACATAACCTTGCAAGGAACTCACCAAGGGTCATTTCACCAGGCTTATTTTATTCCTATTTCTAAATATCATGCCCACCTGGGGGACTTCCCGTTCTTTGCTTGTCTGTGTTTGGATGTCTAAAATCAACTTTGACATATTTACTATCAAATACTTGCTCAAATATCAAGCTGTTAAGACATTCCAGGCCCTACCCTACGCCCTTTGTAGCCACTATCCTATTTATTGATGCCCCCAAATATTTGTGGATTGCCTCCTCTATGCCACCAACTAGTCTTACTGCTAGAGCTATGTCAGTGAATAAAACACGTCAAAATCCCTGCCCTCCTGAAACTTATATTCACATTGGAATAGGGTGGGTAAGACAATAAATAAATACATGTGGAGTCCACTCGCCGCATGAAAAAGGATAGGCCAGCTGCGGTGTTTCACTTCTATAATCCCAGCACTTTGGGAGACCAAGGCGGGTTGATCACCTGAGGTCAGGAGTTCGACACCAGCATGGCCAACAGGACAAAACCCTATCTCTACAAAAGTTAGCGGGGCATGGTGATTTGCACCTGTAATCCCAGCTACTCAGGAGACTGAGGTAGGACCATTGCTTGAGCCTGGGAGGCAGAGGTTGCAGTGAACTGAGATCGTACCACTGCACTCCAGCTTAGGCAAGAAAGCAAGACTCCATCTTTGAAAAAAAAAAAAAAAAAAAGGATCAAGGTAGGAATCTTTTATCACAGTAAGAACCAGAGGTAGGTACTTGCATCTCATTATTTTGCAAGTGAGGAAATGGAGGCTCAGTGATATACTCTGGATATGTGTCCTCTCTAAATCTCATGTTGAAATGTGATCCCCAATGTTCGAGGTGGGCATATGTGGAGGGAAATATGTGAGTCATGGAGCTGGTTTCCTCAAGAATGGCTTGGTGCCTGCCATCCCCTTAGTGATGAGTGAACTCTCACTCTGTCAATTCACATGAGATCCGGTTGGAGCCTGGCACCTCCTCCCCCATCTCTTGCCTGTTTCTCTCCCCTGCCCAACATGCCTTCCATGATGAGTTGAAGCTCCCTGAGGCCTCACCAGAAGCTGAGCAGATGCTGGAGCCATAACTGCATAGCCTGAAGAAAAATAAACCTCTTTTCTTTATAAATTACCCAGTCTCAGGTTTTTTATTTATTTATTATTTTATTTATTTATTTATTTATTTTTGAGACAGAGTCTTGCTGTCACCCAGGCTGGAGTGCAGTAGTGCAATCTCAGCTCACTGCAACCTCCACCTCCCGGGTTCAAGTGACTCTCATGCCTCAGCCTCCTGAGAAGCTGGGATTACAGGCACCCACCACCACACCTAATTTTTGTATTTTTAGTAGAGACAGGGTTTCACCATGTTGGCCAGGATGGTCTCAAACTCCTAACTTCAGGGGATCTGCCTGCCTCAAGTCTCCAAAGTGCTGGGATTACAGGTGTCAGCCACCACACCTGGCCTTCAGGTATTTCTTTATAGCAATGCAGCATGGACTAATACACTCACAGAGGTTCAGTCACTTGCCTAAAGTTTCATGGCTAGAAGGTGCCAAACCTGTATTAGCATCCAAAAGAGACTATTAAGCTTCGATGTCTGTGCTCCTGACCACTTTCCTGGCCTTCTAAGGCTTTAAAGCCTAGAAAATGGCAGTCAAGGGGTAAAGAGTAAAGGGTGTGTGGGTTTATCTGCTGCGTCTTCCATGCTTCCCTGCTGATTCACTCTCCATCCCATCCCACACTGCTCTCTGCCCTGGAAGATGGTCAGCCATCATTCACAGAATATCATACCTTTTTATTTATTTATATTTGAGATGGAGTCTTGCTCCATCACCCAGGCTAGAGTGCAGTGGTGTGATCTTGGCTGACTGCATCCTCCACCTCCCGGTTTCCAGCAATTCTCCTGCCTCAGCCTCTTGAGTAGCTGGGATTGCAGGTGTGCACCACCACACCCGCTAATTTGTGTATTGTTAGTAAAGATGGGGTTTCACCACGTTGTCCAGGCTGGTCTTGAACTTGTGACCTCAGGTGATCCTCCTGCCTTGGCCTCCCNGATGGTCAGCCATCATTCACAGAATATCATACCTTTTTATTTATTTATATTTGAGATGGAGTCTTGCTCCATCACCCAGGCTAGAGTGCAGTGGTGTGATCTTGGCTGACTGCATCCTCCACCTCCCGGTTTCCAGCAATTCTCCTGCCTCAGCCTCTTGAGTAGCTGGGATTGCAGGTGTGCACCACCACACCCGCTAATTTGTGTATTGTTAGTAAAGATGGGGTTTCACCACGTTGTCCAGGCTGGTCTTGAACTTGTGACCTCAGGTGATCCTCCTGCCTTGGCCTCCCAAAGTGCTGGGATTATAGGCGTGAGCCACCGCACCTGGCCAGGATATCACATCTTCTAGCAGCCTGTGGGGCTGGGCTGATAGCTCAGGCAATCAACTAAAGTCCAGGAGCGGGGACCAGGGTATTTATTCTCAGACTTGCAATGGACCAGCTGCTTTCCTATCTGCTTTGGAATTCTAGAAATCACTTGCTCTCATTGCCCTCTGGGCTTAGGGGTGATAACAACTCTTGTATAAACAGCCAAGAGCACTGCACTGTCTATGGTTTGCTTATATACTGCTCATAGATTTATAAGTAGTTTGTGTATTAAATGCACCTTACATCATGTGATTTGGGTATGTTCTGGATGGTCATTCTCAACAATGGCCAAAAGGAAATACAGATATATAGATCCCCTATATATCCCGAAGACACCTAGAAATGGAAATGTTCACTATGATGTGCTCTGTGACACCATCATCACATAATCCTTCCTGTGATGACGGCTGACTTCCTGATTTATTACTCATAGTCACCACACAATAAGGAAATTACTGGAAAATGTTTAAAATCTTCTCAGTACACTTCTGAATTTTTGGAGTGGTGGATACAGTGAGGCCCAAAACACGGCCTAAGTTTACTCCACCCTCACCTGGCTTAGAGGTGGCTGTATATTTCACATTCAATAGCCAGCGAGTAAAAGAATCACACCTTCATTTATTTCACACACACACAAAAAGCCAACTCTCTCCTGGGAATGAAAACACAGACGCAGGAAAATAAAAGATTTTAAATGTGGAAAAACACAGCAAAGAAAATTAGCTAAAAGATTAGCAACCACCCACAAATTCAGGAAGAGGCAAGACAGCCTGGCAGTGCTCACTGCAGAGAGCAAAAACCAGCAGACACTGCTGTGCCAGCTGGCAGATGTTCTTCAGTGGGCTTGCAAGGGGCTGCAGCACACGAAATTTGCCATTACTACCTAACACTTGGAACCAAAAACTAGTGCTTTCCAATATCTGAATCAGTTATAGTTTTCCAATATCTGAATCAGTTATAGTTTATATCAATGTAGGATGCTCAAGTCTTTCTGAGATCAATGCCAATGCCTCAGATCTCTCCACTGTAGCAAGAACCACTGAATTTCACCTAACCCCCAGCCTCCATTTCACATCCTGTGTGTAAGGTGCCCCTGAAGTTGTACAGGGAGCAGCCTGTGTGAAGAAAGGTGTAGACCCTAAAATCTGAGCAGTGATTAACCTGAATAGTAATTCCAGCTGCCAGTTCACAATAGCAGTTATACACACTAAATAGCCACAAGGTGTTAGGGATTGTGCTAGTTTTGTGAATATTCTAATTCATACAATATGTAATTGGTGTGCAGATGCTAAGGTGACTCTCACTGATCCCTGACTTCCTGCGTTTGCACCCTTGCATAATCTCCTCCTCTTGATTATGGGTATACCTGGGACTTGCTTCCAACCAACAGAATACAGAAGTGATGGAAAGTTACAAGGTGATTATGTTCATATGTGTGTATACAACATACATCTTCATATATATACACAGACACATATATATGTTGATATATATATATGAACATTATCACAGTATAACTTTCTATCACCTTTGCCTGCCATATTGTCTATTGACTGAAAGCAATCCCCAGAAAAAAAAAATGTGTATATATTACATAATTTATATATATATATATATATATATACACATAAATTGTTCTTTCTCCACTGCTTGAAGAAGCAAGCTGCCATGTTATGAGAGGACCTATGGAAAAGGCCATGTGGAAAGGAACTGTGGATGACCTCTGAAAGCTGAACACAGCTTCTGGAAGATGAACATGCCTTCTGGCCAACAGTCAGCAAGAATCTAACAATCTCAGACATACAGTCACAGGAAACAAATCATGCCAACAACCTGGGTGATCATGGAAGCATTTCCATCCCCAGTTGAGCCTCCAAATGTGAACACAATCCACCTGACACGTTTGTTGCAGCCATGTGAGAGCCTGAACAAAGGACACAGCGAAATTGTATCAAACTTCTAACCCACAGACATTGTGAGAAAACAAATGTGTGCCGTTTTAAATTGCTAAGTGTGTGTGGGTAATTTGTAACACAGAACAGAAAACTCATGCATTCAGTTAAGATTAATATCACCATTTCCTAAGTGAAGAGATGGCAGCTTGAGGGAGTTTAGGAAACTTATGAATGGTCACACAGCTAGTGAATGGTGCGGGAGCTCGAACCGACACCTGCCGAGCCCCAAAGTCTATGGGCTTCTCCACAACCGCTTGAGATACGGTGTTCCAGTCACAGAAGGGTCAACTCACCCAGTAATGACAGAATCCATTCTCTGATAGTCATTACAGGCTACTCAAATAGTGTCCTCCAAACACCTATGTCCAAGTCCTAATCCCTGATATCTGTGAACATGACCCTACTTGAAAATAAACCTTTTGCAGGTGGTGTAATTAAGTTAAGGATCTCAAGATGGAATCATCCGGGATTCAGGGTGGGTGTTCTTGTAAGAGGAGGAGAAGACACACACAGAGACAGAGAGAAAGCCCCCGCGCAGATAGAGGCAAAGATTGCAGTGATGCAGCCATCAACCAAGGGGTGCAAATGACTGGAACCACCAGAAACTAGGGAAGAGGCATGGAATGTATTCTCCCTCAAAGCTTCCAGAAAGAGCTAATAACTCCACATCTTGATTTCAGACTTCTAGTTCCCCCAACAGTAATAGAATAAATTTCTGTTGTTTCAAGCCTGCCACTTAGGTGGTCATTTGTTATGACAGCCCTTGGCCATTATAAGAGCCTCTGTGGCCTCGGTGCTTCCTTTATGTCTATGACACATCTTTTTCATATCAACTTAAACAAGTCATTTTTATGCTGAAGAAGCAAGAGAAACAGTAGAAAGGACTCCAGTTTCGTGCAGAAGACAAGAGACTGTATAATGACAATATCAAGAGTGAACTTGACTAAGAGTAGAACAACTATTTGATCCAGCAATCCCACTGCCGGGTATCTACCAAAGGAAAGAAGTCATATGAAAAACACATGTGCATACCCATGTTTATAGCAGCAAAATTTGCTACTGCAAAAATAAGGAACCAAACTAAATGCCCATCAACCAATGAGTGGATGAAGAAAATATACCTACACCATTAGCTCTTGGGCCTGGCGCCATGGCTCACACCTGAAATCCCAGCCCAGCACTTTGGGAGGCTGAGGTAGGCAGATCACCGGAGGCCAGGAGTTCAAGACCAGCCTGGCCAACATGGTGAAACCCTGTCTTAAAAAAAAAAAAATACAAAAAATTAGCCAGGCATGATGGTGAGTGCCTGTAATGCCAGCTACTTAGGAGGCTGAGACAGGAGAATGAGTTGAACCCAAGAACGGAGGATGCAGTGAGCCGAGATCGTGCCTCTGTACTCCAGCCTGGGTGACTGAGCAAGACTCTGTATCAAAACCAAAAACATCATTAGCTGTTGTTACTAAATGGAGAAATGGTGTTTGAAATAGGACCCCCTGTAACTCGATTACAGCCACTTTCTTCCCCACCACCACTTTCTTCTCCATGTTTTACATCAGATAAGGGCCAAGCCTGCATGTGTTGCACTGAAAATACTTGTTTATTGACAAGAGTGTTAGTGCTCATTGCTCCTGCATACTCCTATGCCCAAGATTAATTATTAAGCATAATTAATATTAATTATTAATTAATTATTAAGCATAATATCAATGTGAGACTGCTTCATGCTTTCTCCATTCAGAGGGCAGAGAATGATTTCTTTCTCTGAAACAACCACAGATATGCCCATTGGGTAGGACGCTCAGTGACAAGCAACATTTTCACTGAGAAGGGTATGAGATTTGGGTAAGATAAATAAATAATTCATTTTTATGTCCCTGGTTACTTATTCTTTAAATGATGCCTCTGGATATCAGGAGGGAATTGCAACATGAAAGTTATGAGTTAGGGCCCAGGCAGACATTAATTTAATTAACAATTAATTTGACTGGATTTAAGATAGTTTTACTCTGCACGTATGAAGTCTTCCTACAGCTATAGTTAACAAATATTCGTGGGCCCCAGAATCACCTGGGTAGCTTGCTAAAAATTCAGAAACAATGGCACCAAGCCCAGTGGTCTGATTCGGTAGGCCACTACCAAATGGTAGTAATTTGTTTGAAGATACCAGGGTTTCTTTTAAAACAAATTTCAAGCCATAGGAAGCAGAGAAATGTCTAAGAGAGTAGGTTCTGGATCTGTCTTAGGATTTCAAGGTTCAAATCCCAGGTCTACTCTTTATTAGTGTGTGATGCTGAGAAGTTTACTAAAAAAAGTGCTTTTTTTCCTTTATTTTATTTTTTTGATACGGAGTCTTGCTGCCGCCCACGCTGCAATGCAGTGGTACAATCTCGGCTCACTGCAACCTCCACCTCCCAGGTTCAAGTGATTCTCCTGCCTCAGCCTCCCGAGTAGGTGGGACTACAGGCTAGCATGCCCAGCTAATTTCCGCATTTTTAGTAGAGACAGGGTTTCACCATGCTGTCCAGGCTGGTCTCGAACTCCTGACCTCATGCGATCCACCCGCCTCGACCTCCCAAAGTGCTGGGATTACAGGCATGAGCCACTGCACCTGGCCCCAAATGTGCATTTTTACCAAATTTGTAAGTGACTCTCCTGTAGGCTACCCTGAGACTCAGGTTGAGTAAGAACACCCTGAAGGGATACCCAGGACTCCATGGTCCTTCTTTCGACTTGTGTCAGTTTCTTGGTATTTTTCCAGGATTCCTAACAAAGGATGACGTCTCCCCCAGGGCCCTCTTCTTTAAGAGGCAGCTGAAGGTCTGCTACTGAGATCCAAAGAGGAGGAGAAGAAGCCGTGAGGATATGAAATATGTCCATGTGGAATGTCAAGGTTCCCATCAAAGCACAGGGGAAGAGTCTACTCATCACACAGCGCACAGACCCTCCTTCAAGAAGAGCAAATGGTATCCGGAACTTCTTAAGTCCTACCCCACTTGGGTGTAGAAGGCAGGGAGGGAGCCGGTGTTAGAGCTCCCTGACTTTTATTTCAGAAGAAGGAGACACTTAGAAAAATGGACATTATTAGCATTGATCTTCCTTTGGAGCAGAGTATTTCTACCAACGCTTTTCCTTTCAGCTTTAAAGAAGGCGGAGACAGAAATGGATGTATTCCCCAAATGAAACACATGAAGGACAAAAGCACTTGTGAATTTCTTTATAAGACATAGAGCTACACTCAAGTTCAGAAACTCTTCATTTCGTGTGCAATCCCATATACTGGTTTCACCAGATGGGCTTAGTCACTAACTGTGACATCCTCTGTTCAGTGTTTGGTTACAAATGAGTCCCTAACAGTAACTGGGACAGACTCTTTGCAGTGAGACTGGGGACCAAGGTGGCCACTTAGATTTTCTACTGTAAATACAAATTAACAACAGAGACTCAGTCCACTCTATGGACAAAATCATTTGGCTGGGCACAGTGGCTCACACCTGTAACCCCAGCACTTTGGGAGGCCAAGGCAGGCATATAACCTCAGGTCAGGAGTTCAAGACTAGCCTGTCCAGCAACATGGTGGAACCCCATCTCTACTAAAAATACAAAAATTAGCCTGGTGTGGTGGCATGCATCTGTAATCCCAGCTACTCGGGAGGCTGAGGCAGGAAAATTGCTTGAACCTGGAAGGTGGAGGTTGCAGTGAGCTGAGATCATATCACTGCACTCTAGCCTGGGTGACAGAGAGACACTCCATGTCACACACACACACACAAAAAACAAAAACAAACAAAAACACGAGATCAAGGTACAAATTCAAACTTCGAAGTTTGAACTCAACCTTCAAAACTGGGAAAAATCTACGTGGGTGGTAGAAAAAAAGCTGGAAGTAAACAGAGAGTATGCAAGAGTTTTTAAGTAGGAATGGGCATAACTTGGCCAATGACAGGTAAGAGGATGACCAGGAAAGGTCGTGATGACCATCCAAAGAAACACAAGCCAGACTGGCCAATACCACTGCAAGATGGAAAGCCTTACAAGTGTGTAGGTCACAATGGTTTACAGTATTTCTTAAATTGTGGTATATGTGCCACTAATGGTCCTGGAGATGGTAGTAGAACGACAATTTAAAAAAAAAAAAAGGAAAACAACTAAAAATGCTATTTATTTCATTAACCAAAGGTGTATTAGACCACATTACCCAGCAATTCCACACCTAGGGATCTATTCAAGAGAAATGAAAACCTACATCCACACCCCATGCACAAAGTTCCAAAGAAGCATTAGTCATAATACCAAAAAGGTCAAAACAACCCAACTGTCCATCAACGGATGAACAAACTGTGGTATCCTGTGGAAACAAGAGTGACTCCATCTTGGATGCTAATCTGCCATATTGACTTCTGATTAGTCCCACCCTATGAATGCCTCCCGAATCCTACTTTATTTCCAGTACTTAGTATAACAACATGTGAACTTCGATGATTCTTGCCTGTCCTGGAGGGTTGCCTTTATTTGTCTTGTCCAGAGCACTTGTGCCCTTTCCATAAGGTATATAAGCCCTGGGTCTGGGGAATATCAGTGTGGAGCTCTGTCTTTCTGCCACTGAAGACAGCTGTAAGTTTCCCCAGTAAAACACCCTTTAATGTCAAAGTGGATTTTTCCGCCTTGTACTTTGGTTTCTCAGCAACTCCAGCATTTGGGGACCACTTTGCATATACGGCCCTTTCACGGAACATGTCCAAGTCATGAGTATTATTCAATTATATAAAGGAATGAAGGCTGGGCATAGTGGCTCACACCTCTAATTCCAGCACTTCGCGAGGCCAAGGCAGGCAGGTCACTTGAGTCGAGATGTTTGAGGGCAGCATGGGCAACATGGCAAAACCCTGTCTCTACAAAAAATCCAAAAATTAGCCAGAAGTGGTGGTGCATGCCTGTGGTCCCAGCTGCTCGGGAAGCTGAGGTGGGAGGATCACTTCAGTCCGGGAGGTGGCAGTTGCAGCGAGGCAACATTGAGCCACTGCATTGCAGCCTGGGAGATAAAGTCAGACCTTGGGTCTCCTCAACAGCACCACCAAAAAAAAAAAAACAAAAAAACAAATAAATAAATAAAATAAGCAAAAATTTGCCAGGCGTGGTGTATGGTGGTGGTGCATGCCTGTAGTCCCTCCTCCAGAAGCTGAGGTGGGAGGATTACTTGAGCCCAGGAGGCTGAAGCTGCAGTGAACTGACTGCAACACTGCACCCCAGACTAGGTGAAAGAGCGAGACCCTGTCTCCCCGACCCCCAACCACCCCGCCAAAAAAAAGAACAAAGCACTGACACAAGTGATAATGTGGAAGAACCTTGAAAACATCATGCTGAGTGAAAGAAGTCAGACACCACAACGGGTATGATTCTTTTACATGAAATACCCAGAATAGGCAAATTCATAGAGACGGAAAGCAGAGGAAAGGTTATCCCGAACATGGAGGGAGAGAGGAAAGGGGACTGATTGTGATGTGACAGGTAGGAGGTGCTCTCCTGGGGTGAGGCAGATGTTTCGAAAGTAGAGAAAAATGTTGATGGCACAACATGGTGGATTCTCCACACGCCCCTGGACTGTGCACTTCAAAATGGTTAATTGTAAGTGATGTTAATTTCATCTGAATTTTTTTTTTTTTTTTAGAATTAGTCTCACTCTGTCACCCAGCCTGGAGTGCAGTGGCACAACCATGACTCACTGTAGCCTTGGATTCCTGGGCTCAAGTGATCCTCTCATCTCAGCCTCAGGGGTAGCTGAGACCCCAGGGGTGCGTGTGCTACCACGCCCGGCTAATTTTTATATTTTTGGTACAGACGTGGTTTTGTCATGTTACCCAGTCTGGTCTCCAACTCCTGAGCTCAAGTGATCTGTCTGCCTTTGCCTACCAAAATGCTGGGACTACAGGCATAAGCCACTGTGCCCAAAAACTGATTTCTTTAAAAAAAGGGATTTAGGGTCTGGTGCAGCAGCTCACATCTGTAATCCCAGCACTTTGGGAGCCTGAGGAGGATAGTTCACTTGAGGCCAGGAGTTTGAGACCAGCCTGGCCAACATGACGAAACTCTGACTGTACTAAAAACACAAAAATTTAGCCAGGCATGGTGGTGTGCACCTGTACTCCCAGCTACTTGGGAGGCTGAGGCAAGAGGATCACTTGAACCTGAGAGGCAGAGGCTGCAGTGAGCTGATATCATGGCACTGCACTCCAGCCTGGGTAACAGAGCAAGACACTGTCAAAAAAAAAAAAAAAAAAGGTGGGGCAGGGGTGGGGTGGGTGGGAGTGAGGACTTTAGAAACATAGCTATTGTTTTACAATTTTACATTTAGGCTACAGTAGGAGTCATTTGCTTTTAAAGAACAATTCTTAAAAAGTTATCAGGGAAATAAGATGTGCTACGTGGATTTGTTAAACAGTTCAGAAGTGACATGCTTGGGCAGCTGTGTGTTTCCTTCCTCATCTGTAGAGCAAGCTTCCTCCCTGCAGAAAGGAACTGCAGTTAGCTCCCTAGTCCGCAACACAGAGCGTGGAAACAATCCCGGGTCCTTCTTTGATGGAATTAGGAGAAATGCTGAGGACCAGGGGCTCCATCCAGCTGCTAGGAGAACAAGGGAAGGGGTCTCTGGGAGCCTGATAAAAGCTGCAGCTCAGACCCAGCGCCTTGACCCCGAGTCTGGAGAGCACGGCTCTGCCACTCATTAGCTGGAGGACCTCGGGCCAGTTCTCAGCGCACAGTTCACACATTAGTCAACTGAGGAATGTTCTGCAGCTTTCATCAATGGATGAGCAAAGCCGACTTACACCACCCTGGGCCTGCCTGCTGCCTGGCAATACCGCTGTAATAATAGTATGCATGCACTATCCGATTTACCGCTCTAACAGTTACGTGAGTGAGGGCTGTCTCAGTCCTATCCCTCTGTGTTTTGTTTTTGAGAAAGGCTCTTACTCGGTTGCCCAGCTTGGAGCGCAAAGTTGCGATCTCGGCTCGCTGCAGCCTTGAACTTCTGAGCTTCAGCAATCTTGTTGCTTCTTCCTCCTTGCTTCAGCCTTCAAAGTACCTGGGGCTACAGGTGCACACCATCATGCCAGGCTAATTTTTAGATTATTTGTACAGCTGGGATCTTGCTATGTTGCCCAGGCTGATCGTGAACTCATGGTCTCAAGCAATCCTCCTGCCTCAGCCTCCCAAAGTTCTGGGATTATAGGCATGAGACACTACTCCTGGCCTTGATCCCTGTCTTTGGGTTTTGCTTTTGTTTTTGTTTTCTTCTAGAGCTGAAAACTGACGTCCAGCGACATTCTTACTTATCAAACGTGGCTCAGGTAGGAAGTGGAGGTGAGACACCTAGGTCTGTGTTCTTATTAACGCAAAAGCACCTCCTTTATTAATGTCTTTTCTCGTCTCTCTTCCTCTTTTCTTTAATGTCTAGATTCTGAATCATAAAAAGTAGAATACTTACCAGCTGATGCTGTAATTTAAGCCAAGACACCCTGGACTAGATACCACTAAGGTCTCTCCTAGCCCGGAAATTATAATTATAGTGATTATTTTCTTCTGCTTTTGTACCGCAATATGCAGCAAACATTCCACCAAGGAATAAATATGCTAAACTCGGTGAGGTATTTTAGAAGGAAATGATGATCTGGTCTGAAATCAGAAATGCACTCATTATGTTCGTATTTCCTTCACAGCAGCACGCAGAGATATCGTTCCAAATATTTTAGCACTGGATAGATTAGACGTAAAACAAAGGATGGGTTTCTAACCCAGGCTGCAACACTATTTTTTGCTTAATGTTTCTGGCCACGTCAAGTAGAACATTCTCATCAAGTGCAATGTATACATGAGCTGGGGAGTATAAATCATCCATAATTATAATATCCTTCACCCCAAGAGGCCTTTAGTGTTTCCTTTATAAAAGTTACACATTTGAGACAGGTACCTTGCTAATAGATTGGCCCTCCCTGAAAATACAATTATGCCACCTGCAGGGCTGGGAAGTAGTTTTGCATGCCTGCTGTCACTGTTTCAGACTCAATAGCTTCCCACAATGGACTTAACCGCTGGCTGCCCAGAAGCTCGGCTAGGAGGGTACGCCGGGGAGGACGGAGCCTGGCCCAGCTAGGCACAGAGCCAGGTCTACCAAGGACTTCTTGGAGAACAACTTGCTGCCCAAACAATCTGTGGGCCTCAGGGCTTGACTTGCTCTGGGAAAGGCTTGGGGATGCTACTAACTTATAACTTCTCCTTCAAAAGATAACCTGAACACCAGGCATTGTGCTTGGCACTGGGCATGGAGCACGGCAGATGATAGGGCCAAGGGTTGTGGGGGTGTGAGGAAGGCCGATGGCAACATGCTCAGGGTCTAGTGGGGAATATGAGAGGAAAGATGTTCTCAAAGAACACTGTGGCTTGCAGGAAGAGACAGCAGCTGCTCTTGGCCTGGGCCACACTATCATAGGGGGGTTTATACGGGACCGTTCTCCTTACCCCAACTGAATATTTTCCACATCATGACACAGTCGGTAATTACAGAAATGAATTAAAAGTGCTACTTTATAACAGTTAAATAGGTGGACAGATAATAATTTCGGAAACCCTGTTTTTGCATTTTAAAAAATGTGTTTTAAGTAACCCACAGGAAAAAACAAAAACAAAACAAAACAAAAACAGGCCTTCTTCAGCCTCCCAGAGGCCCGGTAGGTGGACAGACGTTGCTTCCGTAGTGGTTTTCCTGCCTGGGGCCCTCTTTCCAGGTTCTTTTCCACCAATCAGAAGCCCATCCTCACCCAGCAGAGACAGGAAGTAGAATATCAAGTACAGTGGTGGGTAACAGCCAGATGACGTGAGATATTGACCAAGATCCCCTGAGGACCAAAAACAGGGAGCTCTAAGCTGGGTGGGGTGGCTCATGCCTGTAATCCCAGCACTTTGGGAGGTTAAGACAGGAGGATCGCTTGAGCTCAGGAGTTCAAGTCTGGCCTGGGCAACATAGTGGGACCAAGTCTCCCTGTCTCAAAAAAAAAAAAATATTAGGCAGGCAGGTGTGGTGACACGTGCCTGTAGTCCCAGCTACTCAGGAGGCTGAGGTAGGAGGCTTACTTGAGCCCAGGAAGTTGGGGCTCTACAGTGAGCTATGATCATGCCGCTGTACTCCAGCCTGGGCGACACAGTGAGACCTTGCAAAAATAGTAGTAGTAATAATAATAATAATAATAATAAAATAAAGCAAGCAAGCAAGCAAGCAAGATAAAGTAAAAGAAACAACGAGAAAAGAATTTAAGCCTAAACCTCACAAAGTCTTTAGTATCATTATCTTAGCCCACCCAGAATGCTGCAATCTGACCTATCCGAGCCGCAGGGCTGGAAAGGATCCTGAAAAATCTTTACTCACACAGAACAGACACCTCATTCCACTAGCAATGTGGTCTGCAAAATGTACGCTCCCCACCCCGATATCCACATCACCTGAGAACTCGCTAGAAATGTAAATAACACAGCTCTGCCCCAGAGCTACTGAGTCAGAAAATCTGGGGGTGGGTGCAGCAACCTGCATTTTAACAATGCCAACAGGGGCTTCTGACACGCCCTCAAGCTTAAGAAACTCCACATTACAGAAATTACTCCACGTGGGAATGTAAGTTTCAGATTATTTACCTCATTCTGCATGGCATGGAAATAGAACTCAAACATCAAGTTGTGAAATACTAGCAAGCATAAACGATGGAGCTAAAAAAAGCAACAGCACATTTACTCACAGGAACAAACCTTGTCTCTCGAAGAAATGGTCCACAAAAAGGAATCTTTGAAGAACACACCTCACTCTACTTACCATCTTTATTCTTGTTCTTTCTACTCCTCAGCCTCAAAGGATTGGTGGACCAAGGATTGCCCTAATCTTACACTGTATCTTCCATATTTGTCCATATCTGAAGACCACCTGTACTATGACATAGTTAACAACTTTTCGTAAAATCACTTTACTGAGATTTTTAAAAAGTAAATTCATTTACTGAAAAAGAAGAAAAAATAGATCTATAAGTGGAAACAAACTTTTTTGCTGCCGTTATGCATGGTAAAATAAATACAATAGAAATAAAAGTGTTATTAAATAGCAGGTAAAAAGAATTGCCTGTCTGCTATGGATTGAACTTCATTCGCACCAAAAGATGTTGAAGCCCAACCCTGTAGGATCTGTGAGTGAGACCTGATTTGGAAGAAGGGTCTTTACAGACGTAACAAAATTAAGTCATGATGGGTCGTAGTTCAATATGACTGATGTCATCATAAAAAGGGGGAATTTGGACACGGAGACAGACATGCTTAGAGGGAGAACACGTGCAGGTGAATGCAGAGATCACACTGATAGAGTTAAAACCCAAGCAGCACCATGCGTTGCCAGCAACCACGGAGAGAGGCATGGGAGAGACTCCTCCTCCCAGCCCTTAGAAGAAACCAATCCTGCCGACACCCTGATCTTAGACTTCTGGCCTCCACAAGTGTGAGACAATACATTTCTGTTGCTGAACCCATTAGTTTGTGGAACTTTATTATAGCAGTCCTAGTACTACCCAAGGTTTGAATCTTCAGTTTCCTTTTTTTTTTTTTTTTTTTTTTTTTTT
>NW_016807466.1:1026616-1039858 GCF_001698545.2 Rhinopithecus bieti | reverse complement strand
TTTTTTTTTTTTTTTTTGAGACAGAATTTCACTCTTGTGGCCCAGGCTGGAGTGCAATGGTACGATTTCGGCTTACTGCAACTTCCGCCTCCCAGGTTCAAGTGATTCTCCTGCCTTAGCCTCCTGAGTAGCTGGGATTACAGGTGACTGTCACGCTACCACGCCCGCGTAACTTTTGTATTTTTGGTAGAGATGGGGTTTCGCCATATTGACGAGGCTGGTCTCAAACTCCTGGCCTCAGGTGATCCGCCCGCCTTGACCTCCCAAAGTGCTGGGATTACAGGTTTTAGCCACTGCACCTGACCCTCCTTCTTCTTTACTGACAGAGATTAGCAAGGAATGCAAAGGTATAAAGACTAGCAGCAAATGGAGGCATTCTTTTGGATATAAGCTTAGACATAGCAAAGTCAACTGAAAAGGAAACAGCCTTCTGATTTCAAGATGTAGGATCTGATGGTTTTGCTATGTTATCCTTCCCAGGCCTCCTCTCTCCCAGTTTAGGAAATGATGTTGCTGTAGGGCCACACTGCTGGCTTTGAAGCTGAGTAGGGCCACGAGCCATGTAATCCAGGTGGCCTCTAGAAACCGGCAAAGACGGCAAACTGCCTTCTCCCATAAAACCTCCAGGAGAAATGCAGCCCTGCTGAGGCTTTGATTTTACCCCAGTAAGGGCCGTTTTGGATTTGTGACCTCCAGAACTACAGGAAAACGCATTTGGGTCGTTTGAGTGATGAACACAAGTGGGGAATCACCCAGCGAGGGACAGAGCCAGGGCCTTGATTTTACCCCAGCACTGAACCTGGGAACAGAATTCCTGAGATAAAGTTAAAGCTCCCTACTTTGTGTGTGTGGAAGGGGAATAGGAAGATGGGTGTGGGGGTGGGGAGTGGAAAAAACACTCACTCTCTTTGCCCCCTAACAAGATCCTCTGTGCCCAACTCCCAACATGATCTGGAAGTTTGGAGAAAATGCATGAACTGCAAATGAGAATTAATCATCTCATGAGACTCCTCTTAGGATTTCTCTTTTTCCATTTTCTGTTTGAGTCTGCTTTTTCTCCTTCCTAGAAAGCCCCTCTAGAATGCCCAGTCTCTTTGCACGCTCCCAAGGTTTTCGGCGGTCCAGGGTGGGACGTCCATGTCCAACACCCGTTCCCAGGAGACTTGTAGCCTGAAGAGGTAGGAATAATGAACAGGAGGTAAACAAACCAAACAACACCTTTCAAGAGAGATCTGCCTGTGGAGCGCTACTGGAAATCAGAAATGGCTTATGAAGTTTGCTAAGCAAACAAAAAGCAAATCCTGCCCAAACAGAAATTAGCAAAGGAACCGACATGCAGGTAAATGCAGTCACACGAGGGTGGTGCCAACAGACAGCCCCAACTGCACACCTTACATTAGAGATCAACAGAAGACCGATGGCTGCAGGTAAGAAGAACCATACTTGGGAGAAAATAACACAAATAAAACAGAAACCAACAACAGTCGTTGTGACAGCCACAAGTTAGCACGCATGTACCATGTGTTAGGCACATAGGATTCCAACTCCTCTATCTTCACTTGATAATTTCTTTGTCCCAATTTGTATAAGACAGAACAGGCTTGGGGAGATTACATGTCCCATGCTTCTAGGTGGCAGAGCCTGAATGTGAAAGCATGTTTGCTGGAGATAAAGCCATCACACAGGTGGAATGCCTTTAGAGAGTGCAACAGACAGAATCTTGTCCCCTGCCAAAGATGCCTGCATCCTAATGTCTGGAACTTGTGAATACATCACCTTGTCTGGCAAAAGAACCTTTGCAGATTTAATTAAGGATCTTGACATGGAAGAGTCCCCTGGATTATCCAGGTGGACCCAAAGTAATCACAAAGTTCTTTATAAGAGGAAGACCAGAGAAGGAGGTGTGTGACGCTGGAAGCCGGGGCTGGAGTCTGAAGGCCACACTGCTGGCTTTGAGGATGAAAATGGCCATGAGCCATGTAACCTGGGTGGCCTCTAGAAATCAGAAACGGCAGGAAACTGCATTCTCCTATAAAACCTCCGGAAGAAATGCAACACTGCTGACCGTGTATTTTACTCCAGTAAGACCCATTTTGGACTTCTGACCCCCAGCACTGCAAGAAAATACATTCATGTTGTTTGAAATTACCCCAAATTGGTGATCATTTGTTACAGCAACAGTAGGAGCCTCCTACAGAAATGGAGGTCTAAGCATGTTCAGAAGCAGAGGAACAGAGACCCCAGAGAGAGCGTGTTGGGGGGAAGCACAGATTATGCTAAATTATCATAGCTGCTGCAGTCATGAAAGCTTAGCATGTACCTAGCATTATTCAAAATTATTGTATAAACTCATTTAGTCCCCACAGCAGCCTTGTGAGGTTGGCACTACCATCACCTCCATTTATCAATGAGATAACTGGGCAGAGAGACACCAAGCACTTGGTCTCAGATTGCACAGTGAGTCAATGAGGTGAGTAACGTTTGAGGACAAGGCATTCTGACCCTGGACCTGCATAGATAATTAGAGGGCCATTACTGGGATAAACAGGATACGATTCATTAAGCATTTCCATGTAACTCACAGGGGTTCAGCACTGTGCCAGGCACATGGATAAGACACGCTCAGCGCTCTTAAAAGTAGTTTGGGAGGTAAACCTGATAAGTGAGTTGTCAGCTATAACCTGGAAATGCCATCCTAGAGGATAGGGCATGCCAGGGAGAAAGTCTAGAAGAGGTCACACCAGAGGCCACAGGTGTCAGTGGAAAAGTCAAAGGTTCCTGGGACAAAGGAGAAGGAGGGCAGACAGACCCATATCGGGGTTAAAAGAGTGCAAAGGCAGAGGAACTTGGATGAGCAAGAGAGGCCCGAGGCATGGTCAGAGGCTGGGGGTGCAGGCCTGCCCAGGACTGCAGGAGAGGACGCCCAACAGGCTGGAAGAGTGAAGATGAGATGCCAGATCTCAGGCAACACAATACTGAGCAGAGATCGCGGATCTGAACTGCAGGGCTGCAGAGAAGTTGTTTGCTAGGAGCTGAATTGTTTCCCCCTAAAACATGTGGATGTCCTAACCCCCAGTAGCTGTCAATGTGACCTTGCTGGAAATAGGGTCTTCGCAGAAGAGCAAGTAAAGATGATTTGGGTAGGCCCTAATCCAATAGGACCCTGTCCTTACTGAAAGGGAAATAGACATAGAGACATCCATGCTCGCAGGGAGAACTCTATGTAAACATGCAGCTGAAGATTCAGGTGATGTATCTACAAGCAAGGAGTGCCCATGACTGCCAGCAAATCAACAGAAGCTGGCCAGGCATGGTGGCTCACGCCTGTAATCCCAGCACTTTGGGAGGGCAAGGCGGGTGGTTCACCTGAGGTCAGGAGTTTGGGACCAGCCTGGCCAACATGGTGAAACCCTATCTCTACTAAAAATGCAAAAACTAAGCCAAGCTTGGTGGTGCAGGCCTGTAATCCCAGCCACTCAGGAGACTGAGGCAGGAGAATCGCTTGAACCCAGGAGGCAGAGGTTGCAGTGAGCCAAGATTGTGCCACCACACTCCAGCCTGGGCAATGAGCGAAAATCCATCGAAAAACAAAACCAACCAACCAAACAAACAAAAAACCAGAAGCTAAGAGAGAGGCATGGGACAGATCCTCTCTCCCAGTTTTCAGAAGGAACAAAACCTGCTGGCATCTTTATCTCAGACTTGTAGCCTCCAGAACACAAGATGGAAAAACCACCAAGTCTTTAGTTTTTTCTTAAAGCAGCCCTACCAAACCAATACAAGGATACCGCCATTCTCTCAAGGACAGCTCGATGCACCATTTCTCCAAGTGAAGCCCTGAGCACTGGGAATACTGAAGGAGATACATAGGTGAAGATGACTCTCATTGTCAGCACTATAAACGCTTTGCTTTGGGGGCTGTCCTATGCACTGTAGGATGTTTAACATCATCTCTGGCCCCTGCCCCATGAATGCCAGGAGGACATACTCCCTTGCCAAGTTGCAAAACACAACAATGTCTACAGACATTGTGAAATGCCCACCGGGGAACAAAAATCACTCTGGTTGAGGATCCTTGGAATACGGAGATGATGTGGAAGTAATCAACAATTACTATTTTTTAAATTTAGTTCTGCAAGCTGGGTGCAGTGGCTCACGCCTGTAATCCTAGCACTTTGGGAGGCTGAGGTGGGCAGATCACTTGAGGTCAGGAGTTCAAGCCCAGCCTAGGCAACACAGTGAAACCCCATCTCTACTAAAAATACAAAAAATTAGCCGAGCGGGGTGGCAGGTGCCTGTAATCCCAGCTACTCAGGAGGCTGAGGCAGGAGAAGTGATTGAACCCAGGAGGTAGAGGTTGCAGTGAGCTGAAATTGCGCCACTGTACTCCAGCCTCAGCAACAGAGCGAGACTCTGTCTCAAAAAAAAAAAAAAAAAAAAATACTTTTGCAAATATTTATTGAGTACCCAGTCTGCTCTGAACTAGGGTCTTTGTAAGTGCCAAGAGTTCAGAGATCAATAAAAGGCTATCCTCAAGGAACCCCAAGTCTATCAGGATTTACTGGAAACACCACTGATATAGCCCTTGTTTTTGACTTGACTAAGAACAAAACCATAAAGAAAAGTTTCTGGAGATTAGAGTGTGGTTATATAAACTCACTTGTTTTTTTATGCATACACTGTTATTTCAAATTATTTCAAAATAAAGTCCCATTTCCACAGGCCAGAGGCTATTTTCCCATAATTTTCTTCCAGCATTGTTTATCCTGTATTTTTTATGAGTTTCCGTGTTATTACCAAGTTTTCAACAATCATTAGGTAGTGCCTGAGACATAATTGAATACAATTTTATTACCCCAGCCAACAGACATAAATATTTAATCCTTCCACTCTGCATGACAATGTATATTTGGGGCGGGCTAATAAAATGCTTTTTGGTGGTGCCCATAGGATGGGCACCTTCTGCAAATCTGCTTTGATGTTTTCTCCAATGCACTATTGAATACATCAACACTGCTTGCAGCCCTAAGTAAGGCATTGTTATTATTCTTTTTAATGATAAAGCAAAGTGTTCCATCCAAGACAAAGTATCAGGTGGAGTTGAGCTCACTGTTCCTGATACGACTGGGCATTTTGCATGACCAGAGCAAGGCACAGGATTTCTTCAGAAAGCTGCGGAAGGACCCTGCCATCTGGCACCTAACTAGGCTCACCTTGGAAACAAGGGCAGAAGGACGTTGGTGTCACTACAGAGAAAGCCTGTGGACACTCACTTTGCTTCCAGGGATCAGCAGAGGGCCAGGGAATAAACATACAGCCCTCAGCCACTAACACCACCGTGCCAAGGCAGGAGGTTTCCTAGGCAGGACCGGCTCAGTCTGCCAGTTGAAAATACCATTTCCATCCATGGCATGCGAACTTGCCTCAGGCATTTGAGAAATTCTAATATGGATGATTAATCTGCTGTCTTGTTTTCCCTTTTGACGGTGATCGTAGGGACAACGTTGTTAAAGGGGAAAAATTTGAATAAACAAAAGTCCAACGTACTAGCTAGACGATTTGAAAGGGTAACCAGACATGTAAACTCTTTTTTTTTTTTTTTTTTTTTTTTCCTTTTGAGATGGAGTCTAACTCTTTCGCCCAGGCTAGAAGTCAGTGGCATGATCTCGGCTCACTGCAACCTATGCCTCCCGGTTCAAGCCATTCTCCTGCCTCAGACTCCCGAGTAGCTGGGATTACAGGCGTGTGCCACCATGCTCAGTTAATTTTTGTATTTTTAGTAGAGGTGGGGTTTTGCCATGCTGGCCTGGCTAGTCTGGAACTCCCAACCTCAGGTGATCCACCTGCCTCTGCCTCCCAAAGTGCTGGGATGACAGGTATGACCCACTGAGGCCAGCCATTCTTTTTTCTTTCTTTCTTTCTTTTTTAAAACAGTTACAGAGCGTATTAGCTAGGAAGAAAGGGCTAAGGAACAAGTGCTATTGAGAAAAAAATGGATGAAGAAAAAAGGGTTTGAACACCCTGCCCGATTGTAAAATGCCAATGCAGCAAAATAGTTTTTTTTGATTTTTTTTTTTTTTTTTTTTAACAACACTGACTCCCAGGGAAGAAAGTTACACCAAGTTTATTAAGTAATTCAATTTTGTACAACTTGAAAAATTCCTCTAACTCTTTTACCATGCTAACAAGCACAGCACCTCTGACAGACTGGCTGCCAGGGAGGCTTCATCCCCACTGCTTTTGTTTATCCAGCAAATTGTAGTTTTGTTGTCTGAGGGAATTGGGAACAGGGGAATTTGTAGAAAAGTGTAATAGAGAGAAACTTCACCCAACGCAGAACAAAACAATTCTTCTCTAACAAAATTAGCCACTTTGACTTCATTCTCCTCCAGCTTTGTGTAACACAAGTAGCCTGGAGAGGTGAACTGGCCTTCCCAGCAGGTGCAAGGTGAGGGTCCCTGTGAGTAGAGAATGCCAAGAGAAACCAACGGGCAAAAGCAGCTGCTTCCCCCAAACAGTCCTCAGGTATAAGATGTATGGGTTTTTCTTTCTTTCTTTTCTTTTTTTGAGAGAGGGTCTCGCTCTGTTGCCCAGGGTGGAGTGCAATGACATGATCTCAGCTCACTGCAGCATCCGCTTCCCAGGTTCAAACAATTCTCCTGCCTCAGTCTCCCCAGTAGCTGGGATTACAGGTGCCTGCCACCACATCTAGCTCATTTTTGTACTTTGAGTGGAGAGGGGGTTTCACCATGTTGGCCAGACTGGTCTCAAACTCCTGACCTCAAGTGATCCCCCTGCCTGGGCCTTCCAAAGTGCTTGGATTATAGGCATGAGCCAGTGCACCCGGCCTAAAGATGGCTGGGTTTCATAAGCCTACCATTCGTGCCTCACAGAGAACAGGTTTAACAGCAGAAGTCCCTGCAAATGATGGTCTAGAACACACATGTGTATCAAAAGCGCATGCAATGTGTTAAGATGGTGTTTACATACACACACAGACATACAGCTTTCATTTCTCCTTTAAAAATGATCTCAGAACGAGTTGTGCTATTAAGTGTGGGGGTGGTGAATAAAAGCATCTGACTTGCTGGATCTGCAGAGCCCCCAAGGGGGTAACTTATCTCTGTACGACCTCAGGTGGGGGCATTTGCAGGCTATGTTTTGTGACCATGTGGTCATTCTCTGGGCTACAGACCTTGGATTTGTAGATTTGTACCTCCAAATGGTACCAGCCTCCTTCAATCACTAAACATCTTACCTCGCAGCTTGATCTAGAAGCTGTTTGCTCCCAGCTTCACCACTCTCTGCAAGTAATGAGCTGCATCCCTTTACAGCCCGCCTGTTGGAGATGCAATTGCTTCCCTCCTCTGGCTAAGCAGCGGCAGCTCCGAAAGGCCCTCAGCCTCTCACTTCTTTCGTCATTCTATTAGTCCCTCCCAGTGCTTGCTCTGCTCCCCTTAAAGACTTTCTGAAAGGTATCTCTCTTTTCATGCCATAGGTAAGAAGACCACCTGCTCATCCAAAGGACAGTCCCCAGGGGCATTTATACAGGTTGACTGAAACCTCCCCACCAGTTTCTGGGATAAGTGATTGCAGGGCACCTTTCTGGAACTCACTCAGAGCTCACATCCTATTGAAGTGGTTCCGCCACATCATGTATTTATTTTACCAGCACTTGCTGACCACTAGACACTAGAGAATTCAAAGACAGATAAGCAACGCTGGCAGACTTTAGGGGATCTTCCGTCAATTTTAATTGGAGCACAGAACTGGCCACTCTATTACAATCTGTGCAATGGTTTCCCACCACCCTTGCTTTATAAGCACTGCCTTCCTCACTCCAGGCTGTAAGGGCTGCTGACCTCTCTAGGAACCATCAGCCCTTCTGGCCAAATGAGCTCTCCTGGCTGCAGCTATACTAGCCTCTAAATAGCTTGTGCAATGCTGCATGAGCTCTCTAGCCCCCAGAACTTTGTGTATGGCTGTCCTGCCATCTGAAAGACTCCTCCCCTTCTTCCACAAGTGAAGTCACTGATGATGGCTTCAGAGTCGCCTCCTCTAAGAAGTCCTCCTTGAAATCCTAGCTCAGGTTGCTCCAACAGATGCTCACAACACCTTGTTTCATTTCACAGGAGCACTCATCTCATTGGAAGTTGCACATCAATCATGTTGACTGATGTGTCACTATTTTGTTTATGTCCATCTTTTCTGCTTCCTTGTAAGTCCCGAACAAGTAAAGAGTAGAATCTACATCTTCAATACTTGGCACAAAGCAGGAGCTTAGTCAATGTCTGATGAAACAATCTATAAATAAATAAATGAACAGATGGAAAACAGAGTACAATCTCATGGATAATGTTAAGGCTTTATTTGGTTCTGATGACATGATGAGTTGAGGGGTTCTTTTAAAACTTCATGTGTATGGAAACCACTTCTTCTTGTTTTCCAGATGGAGTCTTGCCTTGACAGCCAGACTGGAATGCAGTGGCACAATCTCAGCTCACTACAGCCTCCACCTACTGGGTTCAAACAATTCTACTTCCTGAACTTCCCGAGTAGCTGGGATTACAGGTATGCACCACCATACCTGGCCAGTTTTTGTATTTTTAGTAGGGACAGAGTATCACTATGTCGGCCAGGCTGGTCTTGAACTCCTGGCTTCAAGTGATCGTCCCCCATTAGCATCCCAAAATTTTGGGACTACAAGCATTAGCCATTGCACCTGGCAAAAATCACGTCTTCTCCTTGGGTCTTCTGAATATGTCCCGGAAGACTTTCCTCTTGGTAACTCCAGATATTCACGTGTTTGACAAACTTGAAATTACTAACAGAATTTTGCCATGAAACCCATATCATCTAATAGTAGCTTTCCATTTCAGTTGTAAGGAACACAGTGGAAACAAAAACGGGGCTTCAATAGAGAAACTGGGAGTCACATGTAATTCCACACAATAATTTCCAAAAAAATGAAGACATCAAGAACCACATGAGGTAGAACAATGAATATCCCATGTACTAAAAGCACCACCTACCAAGCTCCAGCACTACAGGTTTCAAGTACGACACCTGATTTTATGTAGACAAATATATGCCGATATCTAGTATGCAACTTTATATTTCCATATGTCAGGTAAAGTACAACCTTAAGCACATTCTGAATAATTCATTCAGGCAAAGGTCTGATAAACAGATGTCTGTAACGCAATAGTTCTGAAGGTGCCATTTTTCTGACATGAAAAAAAATCCCTGCTTAAAAGCCAGATGGCAAATAAACCCCAGTTCATCACTTAGGCTCGCACGGGGAACTCCATAACATTTTTCATCAATTCCCACTTTATATTTAACACAGTAAATATAACAGTGAAGTATTATGTCTCTTCCTTCTCCATCCATCTCATCCATGAGTGTTAATCTCTACTGGGTCTGAAGCTGTATTTACTTCAAATAAGCAAATGAGCTTCCATGTAACAAATTATCTCTTTGCAGAAACAACAGAAAATTCTGTATGCTCAAGTGTTTTAGCTTACTGAAGGTTGCCAGAAACAGAGTTTGCAAAAATGTCAATTTTTTCCCCCTCCGCTTCTCACAGTATAATTGAGGAGTTGAGCACCCCATTGCATAAACAAAAGTCTTCTCTGGATTTGCTTAACTAGACATGAACTTGCTGTCATTCTGGGTCGAGAGTCATGGACTAAGGATGAGTTGTAGGGGCAGACCCAGGCCAGGTACCCTTTGACCTCTTGGACTCTGGGTTATTATCTTCTCCAATGGTAGTAGGAACATCCTGTTCACTCTTGATTTTGTACCCCTGGGCTTGCGAGGTGGGGCATTTCCAGGTTGAAACTTCTCGACTTGCAGTTTTGCTAAAATAAGCCCAGGGAGAGGGATGGACTTGATAGAAGAGGTGAATACGCGATTCTGTCCTCACTGGACTGAAGTCTGATCTTTCCTCTCTACTTTCTTTTTCCCTTATCTTCTTTCTGTACATATTTATTGAATACCTACGTTAGACACTAGGATGCGAGACGTGAAAGAGACAGTCTAAAAGGGAACACAAAACCTGTCGATAGGAAGTTTACAATACAGGGTGAGGAGCACAACTGAGAAATATACAGTGGCCAAGCTGTGAACACACCACCCAGCTCTACATAATGTCGGTGAAAGGGAGGAATGTCAGGAAGTCTTTCTAGTTCTAATGAACGTTATGGGAACATCTTAAATGGCATTCACACCTTTGACAAATGTTTTCATAGCATTTACCATGTGCAACATGCTGGGGATGTAGCAGTTAACAAGACATACGTAGCCTCCTGCATTCATGGAGCTCACATGAAGACAAACACCTAACAACCATAACATGCTAAATGGATTCTTAGACGTAGACAGAAGATCCCAGTTTACACAGAACACAGGAAAGGCATCACGGAGAAAGCAATACTGATTCTGAGACCGGAAGAATGAATAGTGATGTTGGTGGGACGAGGTCCAGAAGGGTAGAATTCCAGGCAGAGGGTACAGCATTTGTTGTGATCTTAGCACATTGCTAGAACTGGAAATGACTAAAAAGGCTCTGAAATAATGAGTAAGGGGAAAAGCAGATGAGTGTTTGGAGAAGGGCAGGGCCAGACCATCCAAGGCCATGCAGATGTGTTTGCTTTCATCCTAAGAGCAACTGGAAGCCAAGAAACGGTTTTAAGTAGGAGAGAGGAGAGTGGTAGCATGATTGGATTTGTTTTAAGATCTTTTTCCTTGATGGGATCATGGATAGATGTTACAGAAGGATCCATAAAGGATTTTGCGGTAGCTCCAGTGGGAGATGCTGGCAACTTGGAACAGGATATTGGTGGATGAACTACAAAGAAATAGACATAGTGAGTTTGAATTTTATGATGGGATGTTTGAACGTGCTTAACTAGCAAGTGAATTATTCACAGAGACATTCCAATTTACCACGCAAGCTCAGCGTAAGAACATGAACAATACCACCACCACCACCAACGGCAATAACAAAAGAAAAGCTCAAACCTTTCCTGTGCCAGGAACTGTTCTAAGCATTTTATGAGTATTAACTCATTTCATCCTCCCCACAACCATCATGCTCAAGTTGATGCTACGAGCATCGTCATGTTATAAATAAGGAGACGGAAGCACAGTAAGGCAAATTAACCTTCTTCAAAGCCACCCAGCTATTGAGACTAAACATAATTCAAATGGTTACGGTCAGAACATGGGCAAAACATCTCTCTCATTGTTAACTTCACACCTGGACATGGCCCTAGTATTATTTACTTACAAAATGCTCCTGCCTGCTTTCGGTTTCTTCTTGCAATGAAAAGGTTTCTATACTTCAAATATGTAAGTATGATGTACTTCATTCATGTAAACGGTGTGGGACAAAACAACACGAAACCATCATGCAGTAAGCCCCCGTGGGCAAGGAAATTTGTAGAGAAAACTTCAACTGAGGCTTGCTTGATGAGGCAGGGACGTTTATTCTCCCCATTCCAAAGATGAGAAAACTAAGGCTGACAGCATTCTGGACCGGTGCTCAAAATCTCACGGATGGTGAGAGGTAGAGTTGTAAACTACACTGAGGTTTCTCTGAATACAAACTCATTCCTTTCCATCCGAGATGGTATTGCAAGCAGATGACTCGGTGCTCTTGACAGACCAACCAATGCCGATAAACTACTAACGGAAAATGTAAAAGTTGTAACGGATCCACACTTGGTGAGAATTTTGAGCCAAAAGGAACTTAATGCGTCTAGGGAAGAAGAAAATGCCTGTGGCTAAACAGAAAATGGAATGCAAGGAAACCCTGAAACATACACATGCATACACACATGTATTATACACACATGCACACACGTTATACACACACATCTGCATCCACACATTATACACACATGCATGCACACACGTATTATACACATACACGTTATATACACGTGCATGCACACATATATATGCATGCACACATACATGCATGTAGTACATGTGTATAATTACATGTAATATATGCACGATACACATGCATACACACATCTATACACATGCATATATGTGTAATTTACACACATATGTTACAGACACACGCATGCATACCACGCATTATATGCAGTACACATGCATACACACATGGGTATTACACACATACACCTATACGTTATAGACATGTGCCCATGCATACTAGGCTGGTTGCGGTTTGGCCACATGCATGTGCATACATACATATGCACACATGCACACGTATCATACACACATACGCACACATTATATACAAATAAACACATTTATTATACACATATATTATACACACATACACATGTATATACACATGCACATGCACACAAACTCAGAGCTGAATTTTTCCAGAAATCCTTCAGTATTTTTAAAACAACCTACTTCTCTTTATGTTATTCCCAGACATGAAAAGTTTATGTACTGTGTAACGCACAGCAGAACCCATGTTCTGTTTCCTTTCTGTCTGTACATTGTTTTTCAGTTTGTTGCAATAAATCTTTAATATGGACTGAATTATGAGTCTTAAATAATTGATAGAACTGATTCCAAATGCTTACTACCACAGCCACATAACAAGCTGAAATGTCAGGGGCTGGGGTGCATTCAATACCCTCACATTCTTTAGCCTTCACCTCTGACTCCTCTCCTCACCCCACTCCATCCAAGAGGAAGCTATGCTCTGAGAGATTGTCGGGGGGCAGGGGTCGGAGTGCAGCTTGAGGATGGCCAGTGATCACAGCTGGAGTCAGAGCTTGATGCCAAAGGGGCAGCCATGGGTGCAAACTCCACAACGGACTATGAGTATTCTTGACGCCACTGGCTACAACCTCAGTTATGATGCATGATTTGGCAAAATGGAGATCAGTCCTGAACATGGTGTAGAATTTATTTGTTCACCTCATTTTTTTGGAATAATTTCCAAGTATCAGGCATGAAATAAACACCGAGAAAAAGCAAAACCTGGTCCGGTCTCTTGTCCATGTGGAGGCTGTGCTTTATCAGTTACAGACCTTAAGTTACCTATAACATGGAGATCCGACCTGGTTAGACAGAGACGGTAGTGTGTGTCTGAGAGACAGAAAGAGCTCCAGTGAATTGGGAATATAGGGTATGAAGGGATAGATGGATGACAGATGATAAGCTTGGAAACTGCAGGGCTCTGTAACCCATGTTAAGGACTTGGACTTTTTTTTTTTTTTTTTTTTTTTTTTTTTTTTT
>NW_016807466.1:1000634-1026353 GCF_001698545.2 Rhinopithecus bieti | reverse complement strand
TTTTTTTTTTTTTTTTTTTTTTTTTTTTTTTTTTGAGACAGGCTGTCGCCCAGGCTGGAGTACAGTGGCATGATCTCAGTTTACTGCAACCTCTGCCTCCTGGGTTCAAGCAAGTGTCCTGCCTCAGGCTCCCGAGTAGCTAGGATTACAGGCATGTGCCACCAAGCCCAGCTAATTTTTTTTTTTTTTATTTTAATAGAGTTGAGATTTCACCACATTGGCCAGGCTGGTCACAAACTCCTGACGTCAAGGGATCTACCTGCCTCGGGCTCCCAAAGTGTTGGGATTACAGGTGTGAGCCACTACACCTGGCCTGGACTTCTGGACTTGACCATTTTCTTAAATGTAGTGGGAAGCCACATCATGTTTTAGTCTGTGTCGGGACATGCCCCAGTCAATGCAAGTTTCTTTCTTTTTTTTTTTTTTCTTTTTTTGAGACGGAGTCTTGCTCTGTCACCCAGGCTGGAGTGCAGTGGCACGATCTCGTGCAACCTTTGCCTCCAGGTTCAAGTGATTCTCCCGCCTCAGCCTCCAGAGTAGCTGGGATTACAGACTGATTTTTGTATTTTTAGTAGAGATGGGGAATGCAAAGTTCTTAGAAGTTACAAAGTAGCGTTTTGGAAAACAACCTAGGTTTAAATCTCCACTCTACAGCTGCTGTGCCAGTTTGGCCAAGTTACTTTTCAGCAGTGATTTTCTTATGTGTCAAATAGAAACAGCCCCACCCATTGCTGCCTTTGTCAGGTACTGCCAGCATTCAGGAAGCTGTGCAGAGCTCAGGGCTGGGCACAGGGAGCTCTGCACAGGTGCGTCCCTGCTGCTGCTGCATCTGCTGTTAGCCACATTTCCTTAGATGGGCTGTCAGCTGCATTCTGAATTGTGGCAGAGTTTTTTCACTTTCTTTCACCAAATGCATTTTTTTTTTAAGTCACCTAAATTCCGTAATCATTTCTCACCACTCTTCCACTGATTTTTATACTACCTGCAATCTGCTTTCTATCCTATAAACTCATCTGAGTCTATGATCTCAAATGCTCCCACCTCCCATGTGCATTTGTGGGTCTTCACTGTCTTGGGAGCAATCCACAGACCTTGCATTGATAGAGCATAATTTACCAGGCACTTTTCTAACACAATGACCAGAGCAGGACTTATATGGCATTGATGATACCCAAGCACTGTTTTAAGTGCATGTGAAATACCATCTCCAGATTACACAGGAGAGGATGAGATCCTGTCATTTGCAATGACAAAGATGGAACTGGAGATCATTATGTTAAGTGAAAAAAGCCAGGCACAGAAAGACAGACATCATATGTTCTCACGTATTTGTGGGATCTAAAGTCAAAACAACTGAACTCAAGGACATACAGAATAGAAGGACAGTTACCAGAGGCTGGAAGAGGGGAAAGTAGGGATGGTTGATGAGTTAAAGAAAAGCCTAAGACATATTATTTGATTGCACAACAGGGTGACTATAGTCAGTAGTAACTGTATATTTAAAAATAATTAAGAGAGTGTACCTGAATTGTTAGTAACAAAAAGGATGAACTTTTTTCTTTGGAGACAGTCTCAAAGTGCACAGTGCAGTGGCATGATCTTGGCTCACTACAACCTTCACCTCCCAGGTTCAAGTGATTCTCCTGCCTCAGCCTCCTGAGTAGCTGGGATGACAGGCACGCACCACTAATGCCAGCTAATTTTTGTAGTTTTAACAGAGATGGAGTTTCACCGTGTTGGCCGGGTTGGTCCCGAACTCCTGACCTCAGATGATCTGCCCACCTCGGCCTCCCAACCCAACAGATACCCCATTCTTCATGATATGAGTATTTCACACAGCATACCTGTATCAAAACATCTTTGGTACCCCACAAATATATACACCTACTATATACCTACCGTAATTAAAACAAAACATTTTACAAAAAGATGACATAAGAGGATGAATACTCTCATGATCTTCATTTTACACATGGTAACACTGATCCCAACAGGTTTAAACAAATTGCTCCAAGTCTCACATTTGGGAAGTGGCAGAGCTGGGATTTCCACCTGTCTTAGGGCTCATTCCTCACTGTGAAGATGTAGCCCACTTTTGTGCAATCTCATGAGTATCCTTTACTCTTCCTTTATTTCTTCTATGAGGTACTTTTGCCTCCTTTCCACAAAACATTGGCATGGTCTAGGATCTACGACTCTGCACTTTTATCTTCTCCTGCACTTCCTCCTTTTAAAAATTTTTCTGACCATAGATCTTTCCTCTTGTCAATCATGTGTAGCTACCTTGTAGAGATCATGAGAGGAATAGACAGCTTGTTATCCAATAGGGGAATAGGCACATATATAAATAATAACTAGTGGCTGAGGCGGAGGAACAGGGTAGACCAGTTCTCCTACCCACCGACTTCCATTCCGTATTTAGTAAATCATCATGAATGAAACCAGTTTTGTGGCTTTTTTTAGAGCTATCCAGGGAATTCTGGCAATCAGGAACCATTGGGGATATACAGTTGGTCTCTGAGGTTTGAAATTGTTCTTTGATTCCTAGAACATCACAGAACTGGAAGATTTTGTTAATATAGATCATCTTTTTTGATTTGCTGCTTCTCTGAACTGAACTTCTATGGAAAAGAGGACCAGACTATTTCATTAAGTCATTAGATTATTTTTTAAAGATGTATTTATCTACAGGCAGCATTTTAAGCTGGTAAGAAGGATGAACTAGACTGACATTGTTTAGTGGTAATTTTCAGTCTCTGTTAGTTCTGGAAGGGGGTATGTTGCAAACTCTAGAAGGAAAACATTTGGAGACAGTGAGACATTTAATTTTAGCTGAGAAAGCCACATGCTACTTATGAAACATCCATTTGAGAACTGTGGCAGAGAATTAAACCTGACATGTCTTATTCTGGACTACTACCTAAACTGATAAACAAAATAAAATTACAAACACAGGGAAAATGGCTTTTAAAGATACTGGGAAAAAAAATGAACAGATAAAATCTGCTGGTAACTTTTATACAAAATTTTAATTCATAAATGTTTTAGTGAGGTCGAGGCTATCAGTTTCTTATTTTTCTCTAGCCTGCTGTTATAAAGTGAGAGAAAATGTCAGTTTAAAACTGTCATGAAATTGCACTGAGAACCCCAAATGGGGCAAGTGTTTTCAGAAATACTTCTTGTTTTGGGTGTACACTTTGGGAGTACCTCTAGTTGGGATGAAGAGAGGGTGTGAACAGAAACATGAGACAGATTCCCAGGACTCCAACCAAGAGACAACAAAGGCACAAATTCAGGAAGAAGCTCTCACAGAATTGGAGAGCCACTGGGGCTGAACGGAACACAAGAGAAAGCTTCGTTTCACCCATCCATGAGGCTGACGGTCAAAGTCATGGAGAATAGAGAACTATCTGGGGGATTTCAAATGATCATCAGACCACCCCTTGGAAACAGAGACATATTATGAAATTGTGTTGAAATCACCAATGCTGTCTGTGACAGAAAATGGAGAAGTGATGGATGGGAAGGTTACTTTGAAGTAAGAAAAAGGAAGACAGACAGATAGACAGGACAGGTAGGCAGCAATTATTGACGATTCTATCTCTATCCATCATCTATGTATGTTTGCATCTGTTCATCTATCAATTGATCTATCCAGTATCTATCTATTGATCCAGTATTATGCAAGGGAAGAAAACCCATATAAAGAGCTGTCTTTTGAGTATTAGGAAACATCACAGCACTTCGTTAATTACCACGTTCTCTCTATGTTCATTCTCCAGGTCAGCATGCTCCCTCTATGTGTGACAGGTGACCCTATCAGACTCCCTAAACTATTCCCCAAACAATTCATTCCACTGGCCAGGAAGTACTAAGTATATTTATATTAGTGATTATAGTTTTAGATACCTTAAAAGAATACTTCTCAACAGATGATACATACGTTTTGGTCTTCATGATAAAGGCAAATGAAAATTCATCAGAAATTACACTGAAAAAATATTTTAGTTTCCACACTGATAAAGTGCAGTTCTAGGCTTCTCTGGCCAATGCTCTGTTGGAGGAACAGGCCTGTTGTTCTCCTTTTCTCCTTATATAAAAACAGGAGAGGAGATTCTTTGTGGTCTAAATTCACTTTAGGGCTCATGGACTTGCTTTGATGCAGAACTCTGCTTTCTGAGCTCAGCACAGATCCCCGGCTGTCGATACTGACAAGGGACCTCTCTATCGCACAGCTACTAGAGTTCAGGTTGAAAAGAAAGATCTTTTGATGAATCAGGTCGTTTCTGTAAAGGGACAAAGAAAGGCTTCTTTTATCTTGTGCTTTTGTGACTTGATCGTGTATTTTTAGATGACCTATATGAATTTCATCTCTAGGGGCCTTCATTCCTGACACCCAATCATTTAAGAAAAGAAACCAAACTTCCCAAGGTGTTCTTCTGGGAGAAGCTGTGTTCCCTCCACAGTCTTCGCTTCCCTGTGAGCTTGTCCGTTTCCTGTAAACTCACCCCACTGCCTGCCTGCAAAATGAGGTGATAGAGATGCTTCGATGGCAATTCATTCTGCAGACAGTGAGCTCCTGATGATGGAATCTAGGAGGGCCGGGTGAGGTGGGCAGTCTTTTACAAGTTCTGAAGAGAAAGATCATGTATTCAGTTGGTGCAAAGGTAACTGCGGTGTTTGCAATGAAAAGTAATTGTAGTTTTTGCAGTTAAAGGTAAAAGTAGATCAGGACAAAAGCAGGAGCCAGTGTCACACATGAAAGAACGGCTGAGGAACAAAGACAGGGGGTGAGTGGTGAGAAATGAGCAGAGACAGAAATCAGACAAGTGAGGGGGGCACAAAAGACCCTGAAGCAGAAGAGAGAGAGACAGAGACAGAGAGGCTTTGAGAATATGCATTTCTGACACTTCTGCTTCCTAACCTATCCGTACAAAGAGCACTGTACTTCACTCTCAGTCTTTTTTCTTTGTTTGTTTGTTTTGAGAGAGTCTTGCTCTGTTGCCCAGACTGGAGTGCACTGGTGCAATCTTGGCTCACCGCAATCTCCATTTCCCAGGTTCAAGTGATCCTTCTGCCTCAGGCTCCAGAGTACCTGAGATTACAGGTGTGTGCCACTATGCCCAGCTAATTTTTGTATTTTTAGTAGAGTCAGGGTTTCACCATGTTGGCCAGGCTGGTTTCGAATGTCTGACCTCAAGTGATCCACCCACCGTGGCCTCCCAAAGTGCTGGGATTATAGACGTGAGCCAACGTGCCTGGCCTCAGTCTTTGGATATTTTAAAGTATTTTCCAAGTCTCCTTAAAATAACCCCCTTTTCAAGTGAGTTATTCTTAGACAGATCCAGTACCTCACAGTCAAAGAGCCTTGTCTAAAATACATTCCTTACAAAGTGTTACTGTCAAGATCGTGAAGAACTGAAAGAGCTCTGGGGGAGTTCTGCTTGGCCAAAGCCATTAACTTTGCATAAAATTGCCCAGGGAAGGGGTGCAAAGAGGGTCCCCAATCATCAACCGGGGGTTTGGGGACTTGGGTAAGAAGAGTTAATGTGCTTTAAAGGAAACTAAGAAATGTGATCTATGTTGTCCACCTGGCAACTTCACACGAATACAATAGAAAATTCTAAGTAAGCAACACAGAAGATTCTTTTTTTCAGTGCATCAGTAAACTGGATCAAAATGCAAATGGTTAATACAACCAGCCACAGCTCCTACTCAGAAAATTGACTTGCTGGAAAGAAAGGGAAGAAAAGAATGAGTGGGGGTTGTTTTAAAAGCAGCGCTGGCCTTGCTGTCCACTAAGTAGCTATAACGGTATCACACACCAACCCTACACTAGGCTGGCTCAACCTTTGCTCTATTTTGGGCAGCAGGAATTTGCTGAGACGTTAGACTGAAGACAGATTGCACCTTCATGGAGTGCTGCCTTTCACGTTCGGATGAATAAAAGTAAATGTTAAGTATGTTCAAGGAAAACATTGCATTAACAATTTGTTAAAACTTGCAGAGATTAAGGAAGGAAAGGAATGCTGCCAGCTTCAGTGATTTGGAACAATGGTGCTGAGGAAAGCTATGCCTGGAGCACTGGAAAAAATTAACCATCACAGACTAATAAATAAGGCAGGACTGGAAAGTTTATGTAGTTGATCTCTCTCTCTGTGTGTGTGTGTGTGTGTGTGTGTGTGTGTGTGTGTCTTCATCAACAAGGTAGTATTAGGTAGAAAAGGCAAATGGGTTTCTGTGTTTTCAGAACTGGATAGACCCGTATTTTGTGCCTGTATCTTATGTTGATGGGCAAGCAGATTAACTATTCTAAGTTTCATTTTCCTCATTAGAGATAATATTGCCATTTTGCGAAGCTACTGCAAGCAGTTGTTCTTATAGACAAGCGCTAGCAGGATTCCTGATTTATATTCTATAATTTGTACTGCTACAAATATTACTGTAGCCACTATTAATAATAAAAATGGATGCATCGGCACCTGTAATGGAACACATGAGTATACTTTAATTCAGAGTCACTAATGAATGAATAGATGTTGGAACTACACCTGGAGTTAAGAAACAATTGTCAAGGGACAGGGAACACAAAGGGGAACCAGATGCAACTGCTGTCCTCAAAAAGTTCACAGTCTTGAAGGGTCCAAGACACAAAGAACCAGGTGAGTCCAGACAAATTCTAGGGACCACTTCTAGTCACAAGCAAGCAAGAGTCTGTTCAAGTTTCTCACCTGATGCTCACTTCATACCCTTGACTTCATCCCTTCTACTTAGAGCTCTACTGAGTCTGCTAAGTATTCTTTTCACCCACACAAATAGTTCCAGTTACTTCTCACACAGAACAGACAGTGGATGCGTAGGTTAAAAAAGTTTAAATCAGGCCGGGCATGGTGGCTCATACCTGTAATCCCAGCACTTTGGGAGGCCAAGGTGGGTAGATCACAAGGTCAGGAGATCGAGACCATCCTGGCTAACATGGTAAAATCCCGTGTCTACTAAAAATACAAAAAATTAGCTGGGCATGGTGACAGGTGCCTGTAGTCCCAGCTACTCGGGAGACTGAAGCAGGAGAATGGCGTGAACCCGAGAGGCAGAGCTTGCAGTGAGCCGAGATCGCGCCACTGCATCCCAGCCTGGGCGACAGAGCAAGACTCCATCTCAACAACAACAAAAAAAGCTTAAATCAGAAGGTAACAGTGACTATAGGCACTCTCCCTCTTCTCCACTTGGAATATGCTATTCATATGGAAATCTCAGCAAACTGGGGACAGATAAGATGGAGAGAAATCCCTAGATAGGAAGGAAAGACTGTTACAAACACCAAATAAACAAGGACCAAAGCTATGATTCCTTAAATCTATTCTATCACTTTACCATCCTCACAAACCCATTCAAACATTCTTTGGGTTTGGGGTTTTTTGTTGTTGTTGTTGTTTTGTTTTTGGTTTTTGAGATGGAGTCTCGCTCTGTTGCCCAGGCTGGAGTGCAGTGGTGCAATCTCAGCTCACTGAAAACTCCACCATCTAGGTTCAAGTGATTCTCTTGCCTCAGCCTTCCAAGTAGCTGGGACTACAGGCGCCCACCACCATGCCAGGCTAATTTTTGTATTTTTAGTAGAGATGGGGTTTCACCCTGTGAAAGGCTGGTCTTGAACTCCTGACCTCAAGTAATCCACCAGCCTCGGCCTCCCAAATTACCAGGATTACAGGCATGAGCCATCAGGCCCGGCCTCCTTAGGTTTTCATAACAATATTTTAGGGACCCACAAGGCTCACAGTAGTGTTTCTCCAAACTTCAATCATTTGCCATATCTTTAGGTTTTGACATTTTCACCTTGCCACCTATATTATTTGTTTTCCTTTATCGTACTCTTTATGCTAAACACAATTTATTTTAAAAGAAAAATCTATAAAATCAACCTCTGGTATAAATGACACACTACTATTATTAACCATAAATGGTAAGCAATGGTACAAATATAAACACAGTGGTCTCCTGGAATTCTAGTTATTACAGGCATCCCCTGAAATATGTGAGAAATTTTGTTGGTTTTGAATGCTACACAATGTGTTAAAAGAAAACTCAAAAAGGAAACACTTCTCCACCAAATGATTCTATCTTGTTTCCTGCTGTGTCTGTGGACCACCTAAAAGAAACTTATAGAACTCCTACAATCTCACACATCCTTTGGAAAAATGCTGGTTTTGACCACTGAAAGGGCTATTCCAAGATTAGACAAAACAAATTCAATACAGCTCATCAAGAATTTATTAAACAACCATTAGGTGCTGGACTACATGGTGGGAGCTGGTGGACTGAGGATGGGCTTACAGATATGGATTGGCACTCTTCCCTTCCTCCACAAACTAGTCGGAAATTGGACATGTAAATGTAGCAAATACTAACCACCATCATTCAAGACAGGGTAAGCAACATTGCAGTCACGAAGACCCCAACACACAGCTCAAAATATATGCGTATTTTCCCATTTGCTAAAAGCCTATTTCTCAAAGTTATCTGTTCCACGTTCTCTTCTCTCTGAAACTGCAAGTTGACAGAACCGTCATATCTAAGATATCACTGGCCTTACTGCTGAGGGAAAAGAGATCAAAATGAGGCACATACACACTCGTAAATTTTCCACTTGAAAGTGACATCCATCACTTATGCTCACAGTTCATTGGTCAAAGCACGCCATGGGGCCATCGCGGACAAGAATGGGGTGGGAGAGTAGACTCACTTTCATGGAAAGGCTCAAAGACAGAGGTGGTTCACAGAGGAGTCAATATTTTCAGTAACAATAGGACCTACTGAATATTACAGTAATAGAATGGAGATTTGACGGAATTCTTGTCCACTGTGATATCCCTCTAACCAACCTGCCTCTATAAGGGAAAAAATACAATCAAATTTGAGAACACATACAATTCTCTGAAGACTTATTTGCAATCCAAGTGGAAGGACAGGCTTAAAAAATGGAAAAGTTGGATTGAGACCATCCTGGCTAACACGGTGAAACCCTGTCTCTACTAAAAATACAAAAAATTAGCCAGGTGTGGTGGCGGGTGCCTGGAGTCCCACCTACTAGGGAGGCTGAGGCAGGAGAATGGCGTGAACCCGGGAGGTGGAGCTTGCAGTGAGTAGAGATCGTGCCACTGCACTCCAGCCTGGACGACAGAACGAGACTCCATCTCAAAAAAAAAAAAAAAAAAAAAAAAAAGAAAAGTTGTCTGTGCCCATACCTACAGTAAGCAATTGATTAAACATTTCTATGTACTTGGCAAGATAATGAATTCAGATGCTAAAATGATTCTTTTGTGAGGAGATGGGGATACAGAGGGATGAATAAAGGATATAAAAACATAGAAGCAATAAGATCTAATGTTCGGTAACACAACAGGATGACTATAGTTCACAGTCACTGACTGTGTATTTCAAAATAACTAAAAGACTGGAATAAGATTGTTTCTAACACAAACAAATGATAAATGCCTGAGACAATGGATACTCCAGTTGCCCTGATGTGATCCCACTGTATGCTTATATCAACATATCACAGGTACCCCATAAATATATATACAAATATATATATATTTACTTTGTATGAAAATCATGAAAATAAAATTCTTTGGTTAATCTTTTAACCAAGGCATGAGCTCACAAAGTAAAGCTCCTGTGTCCTCACAATGGCCTCCCTTCCCCCCGCTTTTTCCTAGGATCTTAGAATACTGGAGACATCTGGGTCAGAAATAATTTAAATACTGACTTGCAAGGAAGAGCCTGATGAACCAAAAGACCTCTAAAATGCACTTCCAACCCTATGGACACAGTATTTTACCCAGAGGACAAATAGCAAATAAAAACAACGTGGAGATAAAATTTCTGGGTAGACAGAGAGCACAATTGCAAGGGAATTTAATTTCCCCCTGAACTGAAAATGAAACCCAAGACACTAAGTGACTATATAAAGAGAACATTGCTTTCTAAGTGTTGACATCAGTAAGCTCCTTCTCCTCCTAGTTTGGATTTTCACAGAAAAATGAAAAAGTTTTCAAACAGCTTCAGTTCTTCATTGTATATTGCCAACTGGGTAACTACTTTGAAGAGTGGGCTGTCAGAAACAAACCCATAAAGCATTGTCGTCCCTCATTTTCCTTTGATTTATTTTTATTGGTTTTACAAAAGTTAATTATTTTTCGGGTAAAGAAATAAAATGTTCAAAATGTGACCACTACTGCCTACTGTTCTTAAATGCTAAATAAAACCTGTCCTCCAGGGAAATAATTGTAAAGCTTATGAGGCTTATTAAAAATTTTACACTAATTACCTGGGAACATCTTCCCCAAATCAGACACACAAGCAACCATCTCAAATCAATCACCCAAGCAAAAACCCCAAACAGAATAGGATGCAGTGATAAAAATGAGGAGTATGGGCCAGGCGTGGTGGCTCACACCTGTAATCCCAGCACTTTGGGAGGCCAAGGTGGGCGGATCACTTGAAGTCTGGAGTTCGAGACCAGCCTGGCCAACATGGCAAAACCCCATCTCTACTAAAAACATAAAAATTAGCCAGGTGTGGTAGCAAGTGCTTGTCATCCCAGCTACTCGGGAGGTTGAGGCTGGAGAATCACTTGAACCTGGGAGGCAGAGGTTGCAGTGAGCCGAGATTGCACCAATGCACTCCAACCTGGGTGACAGAGTGAGAGTCTGTCTCAAACAAACAAACAAAAAAAATGATGACTATGGAAAGACAGCAAAAACAATCAAACCCTTCTAAAACTAGTGTTACTAACTTAATCGCTGAAGACCTCTGGCAGAATCCCAAGGGAAAAAAAAGTATGTGTGTTTTTGTGTCTGTAAACAGATATACAGAAATCATCTAATACACATGATTAATGATTCCAGGAATAGAAAAAGCCAGAAAAGATGATGCAAAGTTTAGAAAATGATCATTAGTTTTCATAGAGACCGCAGATGATACAACCGTTATCTCTTCTGCTTCTTGAATCACAGTAAGGCCAGGGAGAACTGTCAAGTTCACAATTTATTTCATTCAATGCCATTCTGTCCCACCATCAAAGCCCTTTATAATCCCACCACTTTGAAACATCTTCGCAGATAACACCGTTCTCCAACGACAGGTAATCACTACTCTATAGTTTCCTTCCAAGTACTAGAACTAGAGATGGAGGAGAAAGAAGTGCAAAACAGTACACCCACAATAACAAGAACAGCAGGGTCAACAGTAACAATGTAAAGGAACTTCATGAGTTTGGTGAGGGGACATGATGATTTTGAAGCTGCAGGGAAACTGCAACTTGGACAACACGACGTAGTATGGAGACTCATCAGTATACGGAAGGTCATCAAAGCAGGAAGTGGAAAAAATTATCACGAACAAGAGCAGTTTTTTTCATGTTGTCCTATTTTAAATTGATTAGAAAGAAACGGTTTCACTTCCGCAGGCACCTGACCACATTGGCTAACTGACCAAATGCAACAAAATTTCAGAAGCATCTGTTTCATTTTTGCCATATTTCACTGATTCTAAAGCAAACATTTCTTCACATTTTCATTCTTTTTCTTCTGTTTTTTGAGATAGAGTCTCACTTGGTTGCTCAGGCTGGAGTGCAGTGGCACAGTCTCAGTTTGGTGCAACCTCAGCTTCCTGGGTTCAAGCGATTCTTATGCCTCAGTTTCCTGAAAAGCTAGGATTACAGGTAAGCACCACCATGGCCAGCTAATTTTTTTCTATTTTTAGTAGAGACAGGGTTTCGCCATGTTGACCAGGCTAGTCTCAAATTCCTGAACTCAGGTGATGCACCTGCCTTGGTCTCCCAAAGTGCTGGGATTACAGGGGTGAGCCACTGCACTGGGCCTACATTTTCTTATCTTGGAAACTGGAATGCCTTTTGCAATCAATAGTGGGACAAAATTTATTTGGTAACCTTTTTCTTCAATGGTGACACACACATAAGATGCTTCACTGGGCCAGGCTCTGTGGCTCATGCCAGTAATCCCAGCACTTTGGGAGCGTGGTGGTGGGTGCCTGTAACCCCAGCTACTCAGGAGGCTGAGGCAGGAGAATCTCTTGAATCCTGGAGGCAGAGCTTGCAGTGAGCTGAGATCGCACCACTGCACTCCAGCCTGGTGACAAAGCGAGACTCTGTCTCAATAAAACAAAAAAATGCTTTCACTGGACAGTCAACAGCATCCTTGATGCATGAAATCTCGTTAATAATTTTCACTCTTCTCAAGTCCATGCGGTTTGTGATTCTTGACAGCACATAAATCAAGAGAAATCATTTTATTATTGGGGTAATAATGTGAACATTCGTGCTCCAATGTTGCATTGAGTAAATAGGATCCGTTTCTTGCATGACTAAGGCTGGGTGCGGTTTCACCAACCTGGTGAAACCCTGTCTCTACTAAAAATACAAAAATTTGCTAGGTGTGGTGTCAGGGGCCTGTAATCCCAGCTACTAGGGAGGCTGAGGCAGGAGAATCACTTGAACTCAGGAAGCAGAGGTGGCAGTGAGCCAAGATTGCACCATTACACTCCAGCCTGGATGACAAAGCGATACTCTGTCAAAAAAAAAAAAAAAAAAAAAAAAAAAAAAAAAAAAAAAAAGATTTGATGCACCATTCTGGACCTTGTCATGAAAGTCTTCAGGAATCATTGTTATGAATACCAAAAGGTACTGTAGAACTCAGCTGTTATTAAAATGGGTTTTGGAAGCTCTTGCTTTTGACTCATGAGCATGCATCAGCAACCCCTAGAAGGCTTGTTTAATTCAGAGACACCCCAACCCTAGAGCTCCTGACTCAGTTTGCCTGCAGTGAGGATAGACAGCACGCAACTGCAGCAAGTTTTCAAGCAATGCTGATGCTGCTGGACTGGGGACCACATCTGAAAAACCACAGTTCTAGTTTTCTGAGGTGATGGCTCAGTCACTGGGAATTACTACCTGGGAATTAGGAAAGGAGGAGGCAGTCCAGTCGGACCTCGAGACTTTCCTTCTTCCGTTTCAGTCAAAGCAGTCCTGATTTGATCTGTCTCTGTATCAGTTTCTGCAGGAGATTTCATATGAAATAAACGTTTCGCTGCTTCTCTAAAACATGACAGTCATTATTGAAACAGAAACACCCAAAGCTTTACGGTAAGATAGATCTGGCCTGTGGTCTCAAGTTTTACCATTTAATACTTAATATGTGCAGGTTTTTTTGTATTTTGTTTCTTTGTTTTTGAAAAAAAGTCTTGCTCTGTCATGTAGGCTGGAGTGCAATGGAGCACTCTGGGATCACTCAACCTCCACCCTCCTGAGTTCAAGAGATTCTCCTACCTCAACCTCCCAAGTAGCTGGGACTACAGGGGTGTGCCACCACACCTAGCTAATTTTTGTATTTTAAGTAGAGACAGGGTTTCGCCATATTGCCCAAGCTGGTCTGGAACTCATGGTCTCAAGTGATTGGCCGCCTCAGCCTCCCCACATGCTGGGATTACAGGTGTGAGCCACCATGCCTGGCCAATTTAGTTTTTTTGTTTAATTTTTTAATGTCTTCAAAATGGGGGTAACAAAACATACCTGAGGCCTTATAATAATGTAAGAGATGATGTACATGCAACATGTCATTAATACAGCTCCTTGCAGATGGTGGGTGCTTAACAGTTTGTAGCCACTAATAATTAGAGTCTGATCCTTGCAGGCAAAGATTTTACTGTCGTTAATCCTTTTATAGACAAGTGGTTGCTTGCACTGACTGAGGGCATAGCAGCTGTTGTCAAGTGACTTTAGAGGAAGCTGCCAGGTCCCCAGCCCTGGTTCAGCAAGGCTCAGAGCTGCAATTGGGTTGCAGTACCCAGAGTTTGGAAAGCTGGACACACACTTATTGCAAGGCTCCCTGGGTCCCTGGCCTCTGCAGCATGGCTAATTGCACATGAGCCAGGAAGAATGCCCTGTGAGCAGAAGGGGCCTTGGAACCAGCTTCTGTCTGCAGTAGCTCAACTCGGCCCAGCATTAGATGCCTCTGTTCCTCTGCAGCTTATTACAGGTGCTTGCATAACACAGCAGCCACCACTCTGCAGTGGATGCTTAACAGGATCAGTTTGTCAGAAGAATAAAAAATACCCCCTCCTTGTGTGTGACTCCCCAGTTTTCACGATCTCCCCATCTCCTCTATGCTTTGCAACATGGCAAGTAGCAATGTCATTTGTAGCTGAGGTAAAGTTGTTCCCCTCTAACTTAAGTCTCAGCTTTTATTAAAAACATTTAACATTTTGGCTACTATGAAGAAGGACATTAATTCCTGGGGGTGGGGTGGGGGGAAAGAGATAATAATAAAGAAAAGGAAAAAAAAAAACCTCTCCACTACCACATGTGTTTTCAGCTCACATTTATAAGAACTGTAGAAAACTTTTGGACTCTATCATTCTTAGAAACTATTTTATCTCATATTTCAACAGCCTGGTTGTGGGAGGCAAGGTTTCAATACTCACTACAAAGATAGAAATCTAGCTTTGAAAAGTTCTGAACTCAGACTAGAACAGCTTGAGGGTGTTACTTCAATATTTTCTCTTAAAGGTAAGCTGAGCAGTTACATATGGCAGTCTGCCATATAGGAAGATCCCTTTACACAACAAGTTATAAGTAAATATGCTTGCAGATGGGTGTCTAAGAGAAAGCGTCTAGTGAAATCAAATAAAACCTTTTACAACGTCTATGAACCAACACATTAATTAAATCGATTGGATTTTGAAATTTGTGATTTTAAAGGCTGTGATTTACTTGATTATACGCTTTTACAAACAAATCTGCCTTATGAACCCATTCAAATTCCCAGGGGCTCCCACAGACAACAGCATTAAGCAAGCAAAAAAAAAGGTCTAGGACAACTTAAAAAATAAAACCCACCGTGTAGCAAAGCGAGATTTCCAAGCTAAGTACTTTCTTTCTATTGCTTAGGTTCAGAACATAAAATGTATCTTTAATATAAATGGCTATATCCCCACCTCTGCCTTAATGATGTGTTTGATATATACTGTAGCCATTCATACTAATTACATCATTAATAATGGTTTCTTTGAAAAGCCATCTACGAATACAGCAATGTCAGGAGACATATGGGTCATCTAGAGTATCTGCAGATTGGCCTTAAGAATTCACAGTCTCACCTTTAGAAATGGCAATTTATTGATTGCTAAAACAGGAGGGAAAGCTGCCTAAGACATTCTGGTTCAATTCTTAACTCCTGATAAGTATAATGGAAAATAGGAACAGGGCAGGAAGATGGTTGTTCACTCGTGGGGGTGAACATAAAGCCTCTGAAAAGGCTCAAAGAAACAGATAATTGATACCCCCAGGAATGCCACGAGCACCCTGGTCTTGCGTTTCTAGCTTGGTAAGGAATTTGTCTCCTTGGCTGCTGTTGGCTATGCTAGATTCCAAATATCCCAGACTGAATGGCTGCTATGCATACAGCCAATGGGCACCTGCCAAGTGCTAGACACTGTACTGAGGACCCTGCAAACACGATCTTTTTATTTAATTATTTTTAATTTTCAGACAGAGTTTAACTCTGTCACCAAGGCTGCAGTGCAGTGGTGTGATCTCAGCTCACTGCAACCTCCCCGCCTCCTGGGTTCAAGTGATTCTCCTGCCTCACCCTCCAGAGTAGCTGGGATTACAAGCACGTACCACCATGCCCAGATAATTCTGTATTTTTAGTAAAGATGAGGTTTCACCATTTTGGCACGCTGGTAAGAGAGACAATCAGAGGGGTTAGGTGTCTAAACTGCAATTATACTGCTCACTGCTAAAAGTAGCCAGGAGTCCAAACAACAAGGATGAGACCCAGTGCACAGGTTGTTCCTTCTCATCATCCTCTGTCCTCTGCAAGCCTTCTCCCTCTCCCTCTCCCCACAGTAGAGACTGCAAATAAATTGCCCAGTGTTGCCAGACCAAAGGGGCCAGGAAGAGAGAAGCTAGAGACAGAATTAATGAGGCATCTAAGACCATCAGCAGCCTTGATTTTCCTGCTAAATAATTTACATCTTAACCTGCAGGGAATAGGGGGCCATTGAAATATTAAACAGGAAGACTGACATCACCATTTTTCCAGAAACGAAGTCCAGAGTCTTTGGTGATTTTAATTTTTTTTAAATTTCTCCTGTATGTCTAATACATAACCAAGTTCCCTTCTTTTTATACTATGTCAATTAGCCAATGGGAGCCTGTATCTGAATCCTGTTATACAGTAACTCCGGCTGCGTAACTTTCACTACAGCTCTTAAGATTTTTCAGCCTCAGTTTCCTGCTCTGTAAAATAGGGAGAATAAAAGTACCCACTATGTAGGTTGTGTTGAGGCTCCAGTGAATAATGGTATATAAGCTCATGTCTGGCTCATGGTAAGCACCCAGTGTGATGTGTTAAATCATCCCCCTAAATTCGTATGTTGAAGTGTTAACCTTCAATGTCTCACAATGTGACTTTATTTGGAGATGGAATCTTTAGAGAGGGAATCAAGTTAAAGTGAGGTCCTCAGAGTGGGTCATAAGCCAGTATGACTGGAGTGTTTACAAGAAGAGGAGTATGCTTGTTTGGAAACAGACATGCATAGAGGGAAGATGATGTAAAGATGCACAGGCTCTCTATGTACATGACCCTCTACAAGCCAGGGATAGGCCTGCAGCAGACCCTTTGCTTACAGCCCTCAGAAGGAACTAATCTTGCCAACACCTCAACTCTGGACATTCAGTCTGCAGAACTGTGAGAGTAACTGTGGTTTAAGCCACCCAACCTGTGGCACTGTCTTATGGCAGTCCAAACCAACTAATATTGTCAATGTTAGGTTTTATCCCTTCCTTTGCTCTCTCCCTACCTAGGTCCAATCTTGAGAATCTTGTATCTAATTAATGCTTAGACTCCTGGCTAACCTTGCCTGTGAGCTTGTGAGAGCAAATGGGTTTCATTTTGTGTGCCAGCTCTGATCATCTATAGTCACTGCCTGGAGCATTGCATTGAGAAGGATGGCAAGGCCAACTCAGACTCAGTGGGTAACAGTGCCATGATTGATTAGCAATGTCTGCCATAGGCACAGGAGGGGAAGGTGGAGGGTATGGGCCATGTATTTTTCAGCCCTGCCTAGGCTCTCACTGGTGTATTCATCTTGAAAAACTGTTATTAGACTGAATCTCCTAATGTAGCATTTACATCTTTTTGTCACTCTGTTGAACAGCTTCAGGTAGCTTATTTCTCTCAACCACATAAAATGTATATAGTTTGCTGTCCAGCAATTCCAACACATTTATATATTGATTTATTCATTCAATAATACAAGAAATACTATAATAAAAATATAATAATTACAATACAATGCAATCAAATACAATCACAATATAATCATCACCCAAGAAATCAAACTGACTCTGGAACATCATACAGCTCAGTGCTCCTTTTATTTAGATTTCTTTACCGCTAATTTTATTTGGGTCGATTTCTTCCCCACCCTGCCTCTTCCAGTTCACATTTCAGACAGTCCAGAAAGAAAAACAGCTTCAGGCCTCTTCTGAGTTCACATTTCTGAAGCTGTCTAACCTGACTAGCAAGGTTCCTGGAAATCTCTCTACCTGGCCCAGCTTTTGCATCATTTGTCCACCCTGGACCAATGACCAACACGGGAGAAGAGCAAACCCTGACTGGCTGGACCTGGGTCACATGTTCATTCCTGCAGCAGGGCAGTGGGTTGCAGTGATTGGCGTGGAAAGGATATTACTGAAAACCAAGGCAGTGGTCAGGAACAACAGAGGCTGTCTCTCTGCCTGCCTCATCTACCCAGCCAACCTTAGGTCTCATTTGTTTCCCAACGTTAACTCTGCTCTCACCCTCCTTGTCATATTGCTGCCCCAGGTGGGAAATTTTGCTCTCTTTTATGCCCTAAAAGAGTACGCAGATTTCGGTGAAATATCCCCTGATTAGATAGCTGTGCATCTAACACCAGCCACTGACAAGAAATAACTTGAAAGGTCAGGGGACTACCAGGAAGATCTTGGAGGAGAAAGGAGTTGAATCTGGAGGAAAATTTAGTTGCACAGATGGAGGAAAGAGAGGCACTTCAAGTATGAAAGATTAAGACCATTTTGGAAGATTAACAAGTAAAGAAGTAGAAACGTCACTGAACAGATAAAAGAAATGATGCAATGAACATTTAAATAATATTTTAAAAGAAATTATCAGATTTAACTGTGAGGCAAGATTGTACATTTACAAGATAATTCAACATGTCTCAAACCTCTTCGTAAATTTAGCACCATAAACAGAAGAGGGAGGGTAAAAATGCTTCCATTCCGAAGTCAAATCAGAGGAAGGGTTAGTAACGGCCAGGAACACTGTTAAGTAGGATTTAGAGGTAGAATTTACTTCCACAGGAAAGACTATTATGATTAAACAGAGATGTACAACATAGTTAACTAGAATAACACAACTGGACCTTACTTGAAGCTCCCAAAACATCTCCTGACATATTGATGTTTAGTGGATGATACTAGCTTTAGAAATGACAATGGAAACTTATGGTGAATCTACCTGTATAGTGAATAATCTAATTAACCTCTCTGTATCTTTGTAGCAAGGAAGTATGTAAATTGCAATTAAGGTCATGATGGGGTCATCGGTTAATGATATACACAAAGATGAAAAAACAGTTTTAAAAGTAAGGTGAAACTACTAATAATTATACACCAGAGCATCCAATAAATATAAACAGGGCAGAGAGAGAGAGGAGGTTAGGAAAGACAGGAGACAGAGTGTCTGAAGTTAATTATAGCAAATAAAATTTACGGCATATAGTGTTGAGCTGCCCTTCAGAAAACAGACTGATAAATTCACTGAAAGGCAATTCCACAAAAATCAATTCATTGAATAATAACAAAAATATCATATTGCTGGAAAACTTATTAAAGGGGCTGGTATTCTTGCAGCCATTTTGTCAATGATTTGTCCTGCTGAAATGAAGGTTAAACTGTAATATATTCAAGTTATTAGTTCATTGGCTTTCTGAAAACGTCTTTAAAGAGTGGACTGAAATACTACTACAGTTATGATCAAATGGTTTAGTAATCTGGGCTTTGCTTATTAGCATTTGTATGTATTTATTTATCTGAGTTTTAATTTCCTCCTGTAACACAAGAAAAAAAATTCTACCCTTCTCTTCAACTTGAAGACGGTACTGGGAGAACTATCAAAGACAGCTGTTAATTTCTCTCTGATCCTTAAAATTTCAAATAGGTTTTTCCAGAAACCTCTTCTACAGTTTGTGAAAAGCCCAAGGCACTTTATAAAATTTGTGCAGACTGTCAGGGTCCTTACACTCTCATGGGATACATCAGGTTTCCATTTCTTGCCCTTGTTGAGTTTCTGTTACTTTCTCCGTTTCTTGCTGTTGAGTTACCTTTGAATTAAATTGACGCTAACAGGAAGCACAGTGGCTTTCCTTGACAACAGACACACAAAATGTTCACATGAGGACATTGCATGTGTCAGTCAGGATACACCAGGTCATGCTGTGGCAACAAATGACTCCAAACCTAAAAGGTTCAGGAATAACAGCAGTTTATTTCTTGCTCATATCACATGTCTATCATGAATTTGGTGGAATGAGACAGGGTGGTGTTGCTTCTCAAAGACTCTCAGCAATCCAGGATGAAGGAAAAGCCATCATCTTAAATATCTCTAGCCACCATGTCAGAGGGATGAGAAATTTCTAGAAACTCTCGCATCAGCAATAAAATGTTCCAGCATCTGTCACCTTCATTTATAGTTCATCGGCCAGAACTAGTCTCATGGCCCCACTCAAATCACAAGAAGTTCAACCAGTGCCCAGCAGGAAAGAGACAGAATCCTTGTTGATGAGCCTACATGGTGACCATGCAATATATTGCTTGGGGAAGTTGAAGGATTCACATTATAGCAACACAAGTATTAGCTATCACTTCTCTTAGAGGTCCTTGCATACAGGCCACCATATATCTCACCCAGTCTCTCTTCTATCTCTCCTACCCTCATGTGTCTTTCAGCTCCATCCCTCTTAGAAGCCACAACATCCTCAAATTCCTCCTATATGCTTCAGCGGAATGACTCAGCTCTCTGAAGCACTTATCCCCTACTTTTTGCTAATCCAAGACTCTGTGTACATTTTGTAACTACCATTTGCAAAAACCTAAGTTATTCATCTGGAGGCAATCCCTTCCCTATTCACTTTGAATGGCTACTTTGGGTATAGGAAGAAGACTGTTAGATGAATTATTCTCCTAGTTACACAAGCAAAATGTAACTCTGTGTGTTAAAGCAATTTATACAATTCAAAAGTCCTATAGAAATAATTCTTACCATATTGGAAACTTCTCTGGGCCTCTATTGTTTCACTGCTTGCTCTGACTATATCAGTGTGGGCTTGTCCATAAAAATGCACTGTGAACTCTAAAACAGTATGCAAAACTGTAAAGACACGGATATTATTGCACACACACAAGACTCTGTGGCTGTGAATTCAGAAGTTGTTCCAAATTCCAAGCCCTGAGAGTCAATGCTCCTTTTCCGTGTGGTCGCAGTAAGTAGGCATTTTATGGTCTGATATCAAGTAGAAGTCAAGCTTCCCCACTACTCTGGTTTTGTCTGTCTTTGTGATTTAATAATGGAGTCCATATTGGAAGATGATGTAGTTATGTCAGTTATTAGAGAATTACATTTCTGTGTTCTGCTAAAGGGAAGCAAACATTAGCTCTGCCAGATGCACACATAAAACTAGATAGAGGCATACCTCCAAGTCAACCCATCCATCTTTCTCTAGGACATGTCAACATGTGGGATTTTTGAAATATGGACTGTATTAAAAATGTTAAATGCACTTTTTATATGTAACCACTGCAGAAATAAGATATCTTTTTTTCATTCATCTGCTTTTTTTGTTTACTGTTGTTTGGTGTTATTTTTCTTCAGCAGGACTGTCTATGCTTGTTAAGCACCAGTAAATGGCCAGTTATGAAGCAAACACAAAATATACATATGAATATTTAATAAGAAACAATAGCAGAAATATAGTGTGCATTTGTTGCTCCACTGGAAAACTATATTCATTATTCTACAAATTATTCTTCCATAAATATTTCAGAAACTTGAAAAAAGATTAGAATAGTGTACCCAATACTTGGTGGGCTAAAAGCACTTTTGCATCTACATTATAATGAATGCCAATCCCAATGCCATAGCTCACATCTGAAATCCATCTTTCGGTCAGTTTTAGGAGATACAGTTACTTCATGTTTTCTTGTAATGCAAATATAAATAAGAAAAAACGCATCAATTACCATGCAGGGACTATGGGTTCTTTCTTGATCAGATGGCAGATAACAAGTTCCTTGGTTCTAGTCAAGATTAAGAAATAGAACCCTAGCTGTGAAATGTACTTCGAGAAAAAAAATAGTAAATGCGAGTCTTTTATTCTAGTATGGTGCATCATAAAATCCAAGGCTTCTCAGTCTATTAATTTTTATAGAAGCAACTTAATTTTTTGAAAACAAGTATTTATTAAGTGCCTACTATGTGCTAGGTACTGTGCTATGTGATGAAGACAAAATAGTGACAAAACCAAGGTGGTTTTGACATCACTTCATTTTTGAAGAGTGACTTCGTTTCAGCTAATTAACTTTGCGTAGAATACAGGCTCATTTCACGGGTTGGATGGTATCAATATTATTTTTCTTTGACGGTGGAATAGTCCACAAGTCATTCATTGTCCACTGAATATGGTGACCAGGAAGCAGTTGGATGATTCTAGGACAATTCCCAAGAATACAAAGACTGGATGTAAGGAATCCAAGATGGATTTTGCTGCTGATTCTTTTTGTTTTGCTTTGCTTTTTTTTTTTTTTTTTTTTTTTTTTTGATAGAGGGTCTTTCTCCTTCTGTTGCCCAGGCTGGAGTGCAATAGCGCAATCATGGCTCACTGCAGCCTCAATCTCCCGGCTTTCTTCTGGATCAAGTGATCTTCCTGCCTCAGCCCCCTGAGATGCTTGGACTATAGATGTGTGTTACTATGCCTGCTTTTTTGTTGTGGTTGTTTACTTATTATTTTGGGGGGCAGGGTCCACTCTGTTGCCCAGGCTGAAGTGCAGTGACATGATCACAGCTCACTCTGCAACCTCCACTTCCCGGGCTCCAGTGATCCTCCCACCTCAGCCCTTTAAGTAGCCTGGACTCCAGCCATGCACTACCATGATCGGCTAATTATTTTGTATTTTTTTCTAGAGATGGGGTTTCACCATGTTCCCCAGGCTGGTCTTGAACTCCTGGCCTCAAATGATCCTGCTGCCATGGCCTCCCAAACTGCTGCTGTTACAAGCATGCGCCACCATGCCCAGCTGTGGTGTTGCCTCACTTAGGCTACCAGAGAAGGGGAGCTTACAGTATCAGGAAAATGTAACTTCTCCTATGTTAAAATTATTTTTATCCAGATGTGGCTCAACTCTAAACTTCTCTGCTGAAATAAACAAGGCCTTAACACGTCTACTATTTTCCTTAACCACGGCCTTGCTTCAGACATAAACATAATTTGTAGTCTTTGCCGGAGCACTGAATTGATGTATACTGCAGTTAATGGTAAGTCAAAAAATTCAAAGACTCGCAGCCAATTTTGTGTGAGTCACGGAAAGAACCCACACATTACAACTGAACCCTCAAAAACCACCACCAACTGGAGAGACGTGGGTCACACCGGACAGGAGAGGTCAAAGCTGTGTATCAAGGACAGAGTAAAGCACAAATATTTGTCTAAAGAACTCACCCCCACTATAATGAGTTGTATTGTTTAGACAACCTGAAAGTGTTGAGATACTGAAATTTCCTGAATTACAATAGTGATAATACCATCATCAACAGTAGCACTATCATAACTACAAAGATGATCATGTGCATAAGCATTGTAGGTGTTATACAATTAAATGGTATAAGCAACTTAGGGTAACACAGTCAACAGGTAAGATTACAACCTACATTTTGAGTCTTTACATTTTTCCTCCTTTCCTTGGCCACACTTGTTCCCACTCACAGCTTCTCCCTGTTTTCTGCCCAACTGGAAATCGTTTTAAGATGAGTGGCATGGGCTATGAAGCCAGGCTTCTTGGTTTCTTATTTTATTTCATAACAATGTTTTTCTTTTATTATTATTTCAATACTTTGGGGGAAACAGGTAGTGTTCTTTACATGGCTAAGTTCATTAGGTGTGATTTCTGAGATTTCCGTGCCCCCATCACTCAAGCAGTATGTAGTCTTTTATCCCCCACCTCCCACCCTTCCCCTCCAATCCCCAGAGTCCATTATGTAATTCTTATGCCTTTGTGTCCTCATAGCTTAGCTCCCACTTATAAGTGAGGATATGTTAGTATATTAATACAATGTCAAGTAACGCAGGAATGGAAAACCAGCTAATCTGTGAGATGCTTGGTTTTCCATTCCTGAGTTACTTCACTTAGAATAACGGCCTTCCACTCCATCCAGGTTGTTGCGAATGCCACTCTTGATGGAGTCTTGCTCTGTCACCCAGGTTGGAGTGCAGTGGCCTGATCATGGTTCACTGCAAACTCCACCTCCTGGGTTCAAGCAATTCTCCTGCCTCAGCCTCCTGAGTAGCTGGACTACAGGCACCTGCCACCATGCCTGGCTAATTTTGTATTTGTAGTGGAGATGCACTTTCATCATGTTGGCCAGGCTGGTCTCAAAAATCCTGACCTCAGGCGATTCACCCGCCTCAGCCTCCCAAAGCACTGGGATTACAGGTGTGAGCCACTGTGCCTGACCTATTTAATCCCTTTTTATGGCTAAGTAGGGTGTGTGTGTGTGTGTGTAGTGTGTGTGTATACACACACCAGATTTTCTTTATCCACTTGTTCATTGATGGGCATTTGGGCTGGTCCCATATTTTTGAAATTGTGAATTGTGCTGCTGTCAACACTCGTGTGCAAGTGTCTTTTTCATATAATGACTTCTTTTCCTCTTGGTAGGTACTGGATCAATTGGTATTTCTACTTTTAGTAAAAATATGAAATGCTTCACAAATTCCCATGTCATTGTTGCACAGGAGTTGTGCTAATCTTCTCTGTATCATTCCAAGTTTAGTGGATGTGCCCCCGAAGTGAGCAATGGTTTCCTATTTCAGATACTATGCTTCCTAGCTGTCTGACTTTATGCAAGTTCCTTAATGTTTCAAAGCCTCGGTTTCCTCATCTGGAAAATGGCAACAACAAAGCTCACAGAGTCGCTGCAATAATTAACCAAGAAAACACTCATGCATCTGATTTTCATGGTGAGGACGACAATGAGAGCATGATAGTGACAGTGACAATGATGATGCCATAAATTCTCACATTTTCCACCTAAACCTATGAATGGAGAGAATCTCACGGCTGGTTTGAAATCTCACAGAATCCCAATAAAAAGTAGATGTGTAATGTGTTTAACTCAATAGTTTATGCAGGAAAGTTTTTCTTTTTTTTTCAACCTGAAAATAATTACAAGAACACAGCTATAATTCACGGTCATAGCCTTGAGGAAGCTTCATGCAATTGCAGAAGATACACATAAAACTGAAAAATTGAAAGCCTATTTGAAATATGTAGTCATAGTGAGCACTTCTGGTTTAATTGCATTCTGCTTACATAACTAAAAGACCTAAATTAAAGCATAATCGTGTCTCTAATGATTTTACACTCTTTTCCCCCCTCCAACATAAGGAAGCTCAAGGTGTTACAAGAGGTATGCTTTGGGACCAAGATAACTCACGCATAAATTAAACATCCATTTCATACGTTTACTTACATCAATGAAAAAGGAGGCAAAAATCTCTACTCCTAGTTTATTCCTTCTTCACACTTCAGGAGGAAGGTTTGCTATAGATTATTTTTTTTCCCAATGCATAGAAACTAAAAGTTTCTCAACTAAGAAATACCACGTATATATTTCAAAACTTTGGGTGGCTTTGCATAGCCTCAGAAATGCTGAGAATATAGAATACACTCCAGTAGATCTAATTATCTTTATAAAATCTCTCAGAATCAATGGCATTATACTCAAGACCAGCTGCGGCCGGGGAAGTCAAACAGAGCAAGTGTCAGGGAGGTTACTGAGAAGTATAGCTTTCTTCCTAATAGCACTATTTTTATGGAACATAGAGTTTTTGAATTGTCATATTCTCTTAACTCTTTTAAAGACCCAAACAGAATTTAACCATTTTGTTTGAAGGAATCAATTCAACTCTATTCTCAATTATTATTATTATTATTTGCACTTTTAACTCCTAAAGGACAAAAAAGGCAGGTATTGAGACACAACTGTAAATCTAGCTCACCCTGGATTGTAATTTTGCTAGCACAGGGTGCAATGATTCTACTTTAACTGTTACCATTGCAGGAATATTCAAAGCGGTGGCACATTAACTGGGTGTTTTGTTGCCCTTCCAAATGTTTTTTTCTCTTTTTAAAGAATGTTTCCAATGTAAACAGGAACCAGACTTTCAAATAAGAGAATTCGAGGGAATTCAGGGAAGGCTGAAACCTAAAGAAAGGGGCTAATTCAGCTGTCTCCTAAGTTGAGTTTTCAGAAACAGTTCATAAAGTGTTACAAGGTGATAGGTCAAAAAAAAAAAAAAAAAAAAAAAAAAAAAAAAAAA
>NW_016807466.1:985743-1000225 GCF_001698545.2 Rhinopithecus bieti | reverse complement strand
AAAAAAAAAAAAAAAAAAAAAAAAAAAAAAAGAGCTATGGTCATAGTAAAGCTATTATTATTATTATTATTATTTTTTTTTTTGAGGTGGAGTCTCGCTCTGTTGCCCAGGCTGAAGTGCAGTGGCCGGATCTCGGCCCACTGCAAACTCCGCCTCCCGGGTTCACGCCATTCTCCTGCCTCAGCCTCCCAAGTAGCTGGGACTACAGGCGCCGGCCACCTCGTCCGGCTCGTTTTTTGTATTTTTTTTAGTAGAGACGGGGTTTCACCGTGTTAGCCAGGATGATCTCGATCTCCTGACCTCGTGATCCGCCCATCTCGGCCTCCCAAAGTGCTGAGATTACAGGCTTGAGCCACCGTGCCCGGCCAGTAAAGCTATTATTACTATGAGAAAGAGAGAAACAGAGAGGAGGGAGAAAGGAAGAGAGGGAGATAGACTGCAGAGAAGCAAAACTACCCCAAGTTGTCCAACTGGACAGATGCGTTGTATTCATTTACATGGTAGTTATTAAGTCTCTACTATGTGCTGGTCTCCATGCTAGGTGCTGAGCATAAGTTGGTGACTAAGATATACATAGTACCGCTCTCACAGTTTTCCATTTGGTGAAAGAGGGAGGGTATCATATTAACACATAACAGGTACCATTACAATGATGCTATGAAAAGACAATCAAGGGTATATGACTGAGAGGCTTTCCAGAAATGATGCGTACACACAATCATAATGAACAATGGGATTGGTTAGACCAAGTGTTTCAGACATCCCCATGCTCTACACCCAGGGACAAAGACACACACACACACACTCTCTCTTTCACTGTGTCTCTCTCTCCCTCTTCCTCTCTGAAAGACCACGGATAGTGAAAAAGTGCCATCAGATGTGGATTTAGGACACGACAGGCTAAGTAGCAACTGCACCTTGAGGGCCACTGACAGAATTTCCAGACTTGATCCTAAAATCAGTGGGAGGTATAGTAGAAATTTCAGCAAGAATGATGGTGATCATGTAACAGAAAATCACTCTTACTGGTATATGGAGAATGGATTAATGGAGACGAGTGAAGGAAGAAAGGCCAGTTTAGAAGTGTTGACAGCACTCCAGGCAAGAGGGAAGAGTGGCTTTGGCCAGAAGAATAGAGGGAGAATGGAGAGAAGCAAAAAGTTTCAGTTAATAATGAAGAGGGGACAATTCATTGGACTTGATCTTTGGGCATGAGGGATAAGGGTGAGGAAAGAGTCAAGAGTGATTTTTCAGGCTAGGCGTGGTGGCTCACGCCTGTGATCCCAGCACTTTGGGAGGCCGAGGTGAGCAGATCATTTGACCTCAGGAGTTTGAGACCAGCCTGGCCAGCATAGTGAAACCCCATGTCCACTAAAAAATACGAAAATTAGCCAGGCGTGATGGCACATGCCTGTAATCCCAGATATTCAGGAAGTTGATGCAGGAGAATCAGTTGAACCCACCAGGGGAAGGCTACAGTGAGCCAAGATCATGCCAATGCACTCCAGCCTCCAGCCTGGGGGACAGAGCAAGACTCCATCTCAAAAAAATAAATAAAAGGGGGTGAGAGATTTTCAGACACATGGAATTAAACTTCAGTTGGTTTATTCAAAGAAAACAAAAGAATAGAAAGAAAAGAAAAGAAAAATACCTTCATCAAATTCCATCCTAAAGAATATAAGAAAGATAAGTCAACTGGTCCATTCCTAAGACTCTGCCTACTTTATATGCATCTGTGAGTTCATTTGCTTTCCAATATTTAATGAGCACCTGTTATTCACCTGATACTGGGCTTCATCCACTTAAATCCAAGTCCACAAGAATATGGACACTTCTGGATAGAACTGGAAAAGTCTGAATTTTATTCTCTTTATAAATGAGTTTTAATTCATCCCTCTCGAAGTTAGGGCCTTTTATTAGTGACTGTAAATCTCAGAGAGACAAGAAGTCATAAGAATCTGAAATTGCCTTATAAATTAGTTGCTAGTAGTGAAACAGTTGTTTAGTTTGTTGAGGGGCTGGGGTGGGGAGGAATTTTGGTGTTGAAATAATTATTGAACATTACTGAACCAAATAATTAAACTGTGCTGTAAAATTACAGTTATGGTAATATTCCCATCATTTGTTTTGTTTCTGCTCATCTAAATTATGATTTCTTTTGTTATTGCTTTGCAAAGCTACAATATAACAGTCAAACCTGAAATTAAAACCAACCTGCAAAAGTTATACAAGGTGATCCAATATGTTCCACTAGCAATTATTCATGGCAAATAATATTGCGAAGCTCTTAAATCCTGTTGTAAAGCTAGCCAGACGTGCGTCAACTTAAACCTGAGATATTTATAGGTATCAGAAGTGAGGTACGACTTGCTGAAACAATCAAAATGCAAAGGAGATGTCTGAAAATCCAATGGGAGCATCTTGGAATATCAGATTTCTGTTTCCTAGCAGTGCTAAATTTCAGTAGTGCTGACAAGGAAAAAGGCACTGATTTTTTCAAGTGACCAAAGGGAACACTCTCTCCTTCACTGCCCCACCCCAGGCTGCTAGCTAACTCTTTGCTCTGCCTGCAAAATTCTAGGTGAAATAAGGTTTTCGGGCCAAACCCTAAACCCATTTCTTAGCACCTTGTGAAAACAAGGTCGTCCAAGAGCCTTATGCAAAAAGCATCATTATCATCATCATCACCACCATCCAAAAAGAAAGAACTAAAAGATATACATAGATCCTCACAGCATCAACATAGGAAATGTTCCCTTTGATCCCTTATTTTATAGGTCCTAGAATTAGTGAGCAGTCCCCCAGGTGCTGAGATGATGTAATTAATTTATGGCTTTGAATTGTTTTTAGTGTGGGGAGACATATACGTTCTCAACAGATTCCCCTTCATTCCTGCTTCCCGTGAAGCAGTCAGCTCATGTGTCTTCAAAACCAACCAGAATTAAGTAGTTGGAAATTCCACATCAAGCTAAAGCTGTTTAGAATTCTACTCATTTCCAATCAGTCAACATGGTTCTCTAGAGTCACATGGCTTTGCAAATGGGATGAATGTATGTCCTAGAATTTATTTTGAGAAGGATAAAAATCCTAGTTCTAAGACATCAGAGTTGATGAGATTCCGATTATATTTTTCCTGTTCTCCCTTTCTCTATTTCATCCTACTCTGTACAGAAATTAATATTAATCTCCTTTTATGAACAAAAAGGATTTATAAAACCCTTCTATATATGTTGAAAAACTCAGGGCATTTACATTAAAGAAAAAACTCAAAAGACAGTAAGTGAACTCCTTCCTAATACAAGACAGCTAGCATAGTAGTTAGTAACAGAATCTGGAGTTTGAAAGACCCACGTTTGACTCTTTCTCTGCCTACGACTGTGAGATTTGTGAACAGTGACCCTCTGAGCTCATTACTTCATCTGGCAGTGGTGAGATATAAAAAGTATTTACTTCATAAGGTTCTTATAAGGAACATATTGACACCAAGCACTTTGCACATATAGGTGGTCAGCAAATGTTGGCGATAATGGCAAGTGGGGGAAGGAAGAGATGAGAGTGCAAAGTGGCAGAAGATATGACAGGCAAGCAGGAGGCAAGATGCATCAGCCAGTATGGGCTACACAATGCTGCTATAATAAATAGCCCCTGAAGTTAGTGGCTTATAACAATAAAAGTTTATTTCTTATTTGTGCCATGTGCCTAATACAGGTTGGCTGGAACTTTTGCTTTTTGTCCTCACTCAGGGACATGAGCTGACAAGACGGTTTATCTCATGTATCCAAAAATCTCTAAAGGCAAGGGCTAGAAAATGTGGTAAATCACAAAATGTCACGTCTAGCATCCACCCAGAAGACAGTCATATCACCTCCCTGCATATTTCATTAGTCAAAGTAAGTCACGTGGCCAAGCCCATCTTTCAAGGAGCAAAAAGATGCAATCCTATCACCTATCTTTAAGAAATATTGGCTGGGTGCAGCATGTTCATGCCTATAATCTCAGCACTTTCAAAGGCTGAGGCAGGTGGATGACCTGAGGTCAGAAGTTCTGACTAGCCTGGCCAACGTGGTGAAACCCCATCTCTAGGAAAAATCCAAAAATTAGCTGGGCGTGGTGGTGTGTGCCTGTAATCCCAGCTATTCGGGAGACTGAGGCAGGAGAATCACTTGAACCCGGGAAGCAGAGGTTGCAGTAAGCCAAGATCGTACTACTCTACTCTAGCTTGGGTGACAGAGTGAGACTCTGTCTCCAAAAAAAAAAAAAAAAAAAAAAAGGAAAACAAATCATAAACCAATAAATGTGAAGCATTGGCTTGAATCTGACTTTCCTACCTTGCCCTGGCAATTTTACCAGTTTGAACACTAACCCACAAGAAAACTTACAGAAATGTCTCTAGATCCATAGTCCCTTTATAGACACTTACCTATCATAGATGAATCCACTCTGTTTTACCATCCAACCACTTTGTGTCCATCTTATGATAAACCACTTCCTGTGTCCACTGCTGCTGACCAGGAAGTACTTCTGTTTCTATAAATTAAATTACCTGGAGGCTGTAACATATGGCACTGAGAGACTTTAATGAAAAAAAAATAGGAATTATTTGCTAATGTAAAATGAATATTTACTATTTATCAGTACTTTGATCAAAATTTCACATATTAATTTTCTCAACACCCATATGGGAAAACATTACTATCATACCTATTTTCAAATAAGTTAACTGAAATATAGTAGTTTTAGCTTCTCAGAAGAAGCAAATAGAGAAATCAGAATTCAACTGCCAATTTGTCTGCTCAGGATGCTTGACCTTCTATATTTGATTACTCTCTTGTTTAAGAGGGCTGCTATGGAATGACTGTATAATACAGCGTTGAAACTAGGACACCTGTCAGCAGAAAGGTGGATGTTAATAATTACACTAGGATCAAGGGATAAACAGAACTTGTTCTGAGCAAATCTAAAGGTAATGATGCCATGGGTAATTGACACATTAATTGATAAATATGTGTTGGATCCCTGTCTTTTTTTTCTTTTCGAGACAGAACCTGTGCTCTGTCACCCGGACAATCTCAGCTCATTGTAACCTCTGCCTCCTGGGTTCAAGTGATCCTCCTGCCTCAGCCTCCCGAGTAGCTGGGACTAAGGCCTGTACCACCACGCCTGGCTAATTTTTGCATTTTTAGTAGAGATGAGGTTTTGCCATGTTGGCCAGGCTGGTCTTGAACTCCTGACCTCAACTGATCCTCCTGTCTCGGCCTCCCAAAGTGCTGGAATTACATGAGTGAGCCCCACGCCTGGCCCCTTTCTTCTCTTAATCCTCATTAGTTTCTCAGATGAACAAAAATTCTGGATTATAGAGATCATTAAAGACAATCACTACCCCAAGAGAGGTTATTCCTTGTACAAAACCATCATCAGAGCCAATAATGATCCAGAAGGAGCTCTATCTATGCTCATGAGAAAGGAAAGAAAAAAAAAAAGGAGAGAAAAAAGTATTTTTTTCCCTACAGAAAGACTTACATAGCTTCATGCTTTTCCTTGCAAGATCAAGATGAAAACTCACAAAGCATCTGCACTTCGTACATCTCCAAGCTAAAACCTCACTGCTTTATGGGAAATTTTCACTGGAAGTGTTCTTGCTGGTTAGAATGCAATCTTTAAATACAAACTCATAATAATAGCAAGACATAGAAGTTTTTTCTTTAAAGAACAGCTAATACAGACTGTAACTAGAAGGTCTTCTGTATGTTTAAAACAGTATAATAACTTTTAGATATTGTCACGTAGGTAAGGACCCATTAGGGCTGGTTTTCTTATCTTGATGCTTTGTGTGGCAAGTACTATATATGCAAAAGTTACAACCTTAGAAAATCCTAACCATTAAAAAAAAGTCCTTTGTGAAACACACTTTTTGCATTATATATTTTTTGCTTAACACAAAGATGCAGATAAGAAAGACACTAGAAGTCATGGAGATGATGGATAAGGTTTGATTTTTTTTCTTCTTTATCAGACCCATCAACAGAGTTCCATTATTATACTGTAAGAAGTGATCTATTTCCTTGTTTCATCATAGCTTGAAACTCCAAGTCCATCAGCCACCCTATCCACAAAAATGAAAAGTGGTAGGAAAGTAGTTTACATTTCCCGAACATTAAAAAATAATGAGAAGAGATTGAAGTAATAAAGAACTACCAGAGATAAGGTGAGCAAAGCTGTTTTATAATATAAAGAAAATGCATATTAGATAGAAAAGAGCCGGGAAAAGTACAGGGGAATTATTTTACATAAAAACATCGTCTTTTGGCTTCTATTTCAACCCAGATTTATTCTTTTCTTTCCAGATTTATTCAAAGATGTTGTGCTAGCCAACATTACTCCCTCTTTTTTCCCTGATTGTTTCTTCAATGCATTTCTTACATGATTTAGACATTACTGGGCAAGAACCAAATGGGTTGGCTTTTTCATGTAATGTTTTAACACTAAGTTACTTAGAAGGCAAAAGACTTGTCAGGAAGAAATAAGCCTACACGCAACAAAGGGAGAATTGTACCTGAAAATTCTCAGTGTGCAACTGTTATCTAATTCTGCTTACAAATAAAGCAGGAAAAAATACAACAAATAAACCCATTTGTGAAAGGTGATAAAATAGCAAATGAGAAGCAAAATGAGAAGGTAAAATGAACCTATTAATTAAATGAATTAGGGAATACTATGTTGTCACACACCACGAAGAAGAATAAATATCAGTGCATAGTATCTTATTAAATTAAAAAATAATGGATCACAAAATATTATCTACAATTAATACAAATTGTATTTCTAACACCCCATACAATTCCTGGAACATAGTAGCAAATAATTAGCCATGTGTTAAAAAATATGAAGATACCTTGGTGTGTGGGGCTAGAAAAGAAATATGAAAATGGTGCACACTAATCATAAACAGTGGTAAAATTAGAAACAATTTTTCTTGTGTTTTTCTGCATGTTTCATGTTATCTACAATGAACACATATTATTGAAGTAATTATTATAAGTACTTGAAAAACTTACTCCAGGTCGGGCGCGGTGGCTCAGTCTGTAATCCCGGCACTTTGGGAGGCCAAGGCGGCTGGATCATCTGAGGTCAGGAGGTCGAGACCAGCCTGGCCAACATGGCAAAACCCCATCTGTACTAAAAATACAAAAATTACCCAGGCATGGTGGTGGGCACCTGTAATCCCAGCTATGTGGGAGGCTAAGGCTGGAGAATCGCTTGAACCCAGGAAGTGAAGGTTGCAGTGAGCCAAGATCGTGCCACTGCACTCCAGCCTGGGCAACAAGAGAAAAACTCATCTCAAAATGGAAAAAAAAAAAAAAAAGAAAAGAAAACCCACTCCAACATTGGCACTGGGATTGAGGAACAGGGTTCATTTTGACTCTTGTGTTTTCAATTTATCACCAAAAGAAAACCAAAACGTCCCTCTTATTTTGATGAGTATCCATTCACAGGACATCAGAAAAGAAGGGAATTGGCCTCAAAAAAATACCTAAGTAGTACATGCCTCTCCTCATTGTTTTAAACCCACACTAGAGGAAAAGACACTTAAAATATAGGTTGAACAGAGCAACATATTCTAGGAAGCAACTTTTTCGTCAGGATTCCATACATTATTAAAAGGCTATAAAAGCCAGTTTGGAATTTTCCATCAAGAACAAAAGGAAACATTTGAATGGGATCCTTGATTCCCAAATATCCTGCCTTTGACAGATCCAGCCTGTTTTGACATATTAGCCCATGATTTAAAAAAAAAAAAAAAAAAAAAAAAAAAAAAAAAAAAAAAAAGGAAAGGGGAGAATATGGGGATTTAAACCTAAAGCAAAATTTTAATTAAGGTTTTTTTTTGAATGTTATTTTGACATTATGTCATTTCTACTTTTTTGGCCATGATGATGTCATTTCTTTTCTGAATTGGTGATTTCACAAAACGTCTGTGCCTGCAAAAGTAAAACAAATAGCCTTCCTTTATTGCACTCTGAATTTATTATTTTTCAAATGTTTTGTCTTGAAATAACTGGATAGGATAACAAAAGAATGAAGTGTGTTCTCTAATTTCTTATTTTTGAAAGTATCTAAAAGTGGAAGAGTTATGCTTTGGGACGAAGCCTAGTAATACAGTGATATAGAAGAAAAAAAATGAATTATTTATGTGATGGGACAAGAATTATTAAAATAATTTCCCTGAAATGACCCCTCCTCCTTCTTGCTAAAGAGACTCCTTCGCTTTCTTGTTTGTCACTTTTATGTTTTCTACTTTCCCCGTACTCTGAAGAAGGTTCAGCTTTTGCTAGGCAGGTTAATTAGAGGTTTTGCAAGGCATAATCTCAACAACAAAAAAAGAGGAACAGAAAGACAGAACAAGCTGTGAGGATTTTGCAAGAGAAGGAAGGAGGAGGGAGCATAAAGTGTGAAGGAAACAAATGGCAATGGATTGGGAACTATTTAATAAATATTCAAAATACCAGTAAAGAACTTGGTATTTGTTTGTGGTTACCTGATTTGGCTCCTCTCATAGCACATCCTCTTAAGACTGTATCCCAAGGCTCATTACCTCCGTAAGGTTGTAATTGGTTTTGGTAAAATAAAAAAAAAAAAAGTGCCAACATCCAATTTGTGCTTTGGGTCATTTCTTTTTTCTTTTTTTTTTTTTTTTTTTTAAGGGGAAAAAAAACCAGAACCTTGGTATTTTGATGCCATTCTCTCTCCCTCCTTCTGACAAAGAAGATAAAAATGGCATCCTGGAACAGATCACATCTTTAATGTCATTTACATTTATCTTCTCATTATCATTTATGTCTTCACTCTTCAAGGTGCTGGTTAAGTATCACCTCCATTCTGCTGGTTCCCTGGGCAAGGCAGAGCTGTTTGCTCCTTTTTCTCGGTAACTGTGGTATTGCTAACAATTCTGCCATTGCATCTCCCCATAGCACTGCATGAAAGGATATTTATTTGACTCTTTTCCTCCATTTCACTGAACCTACATTTACAACCAAAAAATAATTGTAATTGGTACTAAAACACAGTTCCTGCTGTGTGTTCTACTTGTACAGGCAACATAATGAATGTAGAGGTAGCAGAAGGCAAAACTTGCTTAGTTCTTTCCATTATGGTACTTTTCTAAATTTTAGTAAGGAGCCTTGATTTTCTAGCCATAGATTCTTGAAGATGAGTGAGTCCTCACCCTCCTGGTGACCCACGTTTCATCTCTACCCATTCATCTTGACCATTTGCTCTTAATCACTTTTCCCAATCTGCATCCAGAAGATACTTCGTTTCCAACCTTGAGGGTCTTGCCTTTAGGATGGAATGTTTTGTGTGATGTCCTTCTCTACTCCAAAAACTAATTCAGGCAAGCCCTCCTCTTTTTTCACCTAGACTTTTGGTCCCCTGCTTAATAGTTTCTCTTCATCTACTCTCCCACCAATAATCTGTAAAAATTCTTCTGCTGCTCTCCACCACAGAATAATGGACCAAACACCTCAGAAAGACTCTGCAAATTCCTTCAAAAACCAGCTGCGGCCTGTTTTTTTTTTTTTTTTTTTTTTTTTTTTTTTTTTTTGAGACAGAGTCTCACTCTGTCACCCAAGCTAGAGCGCAGTGCCATGATCTCAGCTCACTGCAACCTCTGCCTCCTGGGTTCCAGTGACTCTCCTGCCTCAGCCTCCTGAGTAGCTGGCACTACAGGTGCCGGCCACCATGCTTGGCTAATTTTTGTAGTTTTAGTAGAGATGAGGTTTCGCCATGTTTGTCAGTCTGGTCTTCAACTGCTGACCTCAGGTGATCCACCAGCCTCGGCCTTACAAAGTGCCAGGATTACAGGTATGACCCACAGCCGATTCTTGAAGAGCATCTGGGATGATTCCAATTCTACCTCCAGCTCTGTTCATACAAAACCACTTTCATTTTCCAGTTGTGTCCTGTAAATCTTTCATGTCACTTCCTCTGTCTGTAACACGAACTCTCTTTTCCTCCTGGAAATCTCTTCACTCTTCAAGGTGCTGGTTAAACATCACCTCCATTCTGCTGGTTCCCCGGGCACGGCAGAGCTGTTTGCTCCTTTTCCTAGGTAAGTGTAGTATTGCTAATAACTCTGCCATTGCATCTCCCCATAGCACTGCATGAAAGGATATTTATTTGACTCCTTTCCTCCATTTCATTTAACCTGCTCTGGGGCCCTGCTGTTCAAAATGTGCTTCCAGGAACCAGCAGGATCAGCATCGCCTGTGATCTTGTTCACAAGGGAAACAGTCTCCACTCCAGACCTACAGAATTAAAATCTCTGGAGGTGGCCCAGGACTCTGGGGTTCTTATGCCCAGTAACTCTCTAAAGTAAGGATCAGGACTTATTTAACTTTGTGTCCCTAAACATGACACACACAGCAACCCTTCATAACACAAAAGTTAAATGAAAAACTCTTTTGTTGTTATTATTGCTGAAGCATCCCTTCCAAGTCTCCCTCATAGCCCAATGACATGTTCTCATCAAAATCAGTTTTGCTGTGATTTTTCCTGTCAGTATTGACTGGAGCTTATCGAGTTTGCCTCACACACTCCAGTCTGTATCACAGCTTTTGTTTGATTCAAGAATCCCATTGCACATTCCAAACCAGTTCTGTTTGCAGACCCCCTGCCAGTGCCAGAGAGAGCACTTGTTAATGTTAATGACATTTCTGGGCAGGGAGAAAATGCAGGCTAGACAAAAAAAGAAAAAAAAGAAAAAGAAACTAAGGGACCCTGGCCAGGAAAGATGGGGAGCGTATGAACATGGAAACACTTTGGCCAAATATTTATTATCAATAGGGTTTTCAAATAGCTGTAAATCTGGAACACCTCAAGGCCTTCCAAAACGAATTTGACCTCATTATACACAGTGAAAAATAGAGAAGGGTGCATGCCAAGTCTGTAATATTGTAACAAAAAGACCCAATACAGGGGCTGTTAACTGAAACAACTTGGTAGTTTCATATGAAATGAATGCCTAAGATGCTAACATTGAATGTGCCCAGTTAAAGGAACATTGAGACTTGAAGCAATTATTCTTGTAATTGAGTGAGGGAGAAAATCATTCCTTTTGGAAAAGAGAGTCAGAACTTGCAATTAGCAGTTTACATTGATCAAAGACATTAGGGAACTGCTTGACTGGTCCATCTTTTGCCTTGTAGATTGAGGGTACTGCATCCCTTTGCTCATCTGCCCCTAACAATCTTACCAAGATACTGCACTCGAAATGGACCTTGTTTTTGTACAAAAACCTTTTGCAAAACCTGAAAATGATTAGACTATGGTTAGAGTCTGGTGCTGAAAAAACTCAGCATGCATATACACACACACAGCAATAGGTATAGCTTTTCAGATGCACTCTTTTTTCTTATGCAATACATCAGACATATAAAAAATATCAAAGATGCTGCAGCAAATGCCATATGTCCACCCCACAGCTTGCAACATAAAATATAACAAATATAATGGAATCCTTCTCAGTCACTCTCGCTGATTACAACCCCTTCCCTACTCCCTAACAGTGGTGGGCATACTGCTGAACTTATTGTATATCATTCCCACATAGCTCTCTCTTGTTTTACCATATATGCATATACCCCAAGAGTATACATATCTTTGGACACATTCACATATAAATACATATAAATGTATATTTTGGAATATCTATTTTGAACACATTTACATATTTTGAACACATTTTTCTGTGTCCAAAAACCACACATAAATGATGTGTTCATATTGTATGTCTCCTCCTGCAAATTACTTTTTGTTGTTGTTCAGCATTCTAGTTTTCAGATTTATCCACATTGGCACATAGAGATCTAGTTTACTCATTTTAACATGGCACACCAGACATGACTTTTGCTACAATTTATTTTCTATTTCCCTATTGGTGGACAATTAATGTTTGATTGTTGTCTTTCTAACATTTCGTTTGGATGCCAAAGCGAATCTTCTATGTGTCTCCTTCATGTGTGCGTTTAGGGATGAAATATCTCAAAAAGTACATGCATCTTGAATGTCCCATGATGTTACAAAACTGAGCACCAAAGCAGGTGCTTCAATATACACTCCCACCAGCAGCACGGTACAGCGCCCGCTGCCCCCACGTCTTCGCCAACATGTAGTGTTGCCTAGTTTTTAAGATTTGCAGATTTGAAGAGTTTGAAGTAACAAAGGCTTTCCAAGATGCTTTCCAAAGATTACCACCCCCAGCCAAAAACACTTGACTCCATTAGAACTGAGAACATTCAGTCATCAGACATATTAAATACTGTATTTCTACCAGTACCATTAAGTGCCTTAACACTGTGTCTGGAACATAACGGGCATTCAATATATATTTGTTGAATGAATTCATTTCCACTATTGCAGATGACTCAGAAAATGAAACAAGAAAAATACATGCCAGGAAAGCAGTGAACAGCAAGCACAAGCTATTCGTTGGAAGAGGAAAAATGGTATACAACTCCAAATGCTCTCTCTTCACTTACCTTGATCATACAGCTTGTTTCATCAGGTACCCTTGTGGTTTTAACTCCTACACTTCACAGTCAATGAGCAAAAACCAATTCCACTCCTCAAATTCTTCTCACTTACTATTCAGCTGTCTCAATTCATTAATTTGCTTAATCAGCCCTCATCAATAACACTTCTCTCCAATGCATTCCTCTAACTCAAAGGAAAAGCAAGCTCTGAATACTCAAAAGTGTGAATCTATAAAGAAACAAGAACGGCAGAAAAAAATACTTGTATCAGTGCCTTTTGGAGCCTTAACAATCACTTCATATTAACATGTCTGCTATTGTCAAAGATCAAGGGTGAAAGACATTTCTCATTTTGCTGATACCGTACTCAATTAAAAATTTTGAATTAAATGGTTACAACTTTCAGTGTCTAAATCTAGTTCCATGGAGGTTATGCATACAGAGAGGCTGCAGGAAGACCTCTGAAGCATTTTCTACAAAGTGTGGCTCATCTTAACTCGGATTTCTACAAGCAGCATAAAAGCCACTCACATTTGGGAAATTTGCAGGTCCATGGGCATGAGGGCAGACGACCTGAACAAGAGCGATCAACTGTTCCTCTGCTTATCAAGTTCTCTGACAAACAGAGAGCTGACAAGTAAAATAAATTATGATATTAGATATTAGAGTCGATATTAAGCCCCAAGTATGGGCAAAAGCATCAGAATATGGTCCCTCATCTGTTTGAGGAGAACAGAGAATTTCGCATAAAATCTTTGACTCTTTATTATAAAAATATAATAGATATTATCAATGAATGAGATGGGAACAAATAATACTTAAGAGGTAGGATTTTTATAAAGAATAAGAATCATGTTCTTATTGGATTGAGGAACTAATTTGTATATATACATTTTTTTAAAGGAAAATACAACACTGATGGTATTAAGGGAACATAACTTAATTCCTCCTTCCAGCCTCACTCCTGGCACTTATACATAAACAGGTACACATCCCTGTGACCTGGTCAGCTAAGCTAAAATGTGTACATGTGTTTTTACCTACTTTTGATTGACAGAGAAAAAAATATCTTCCTTTAGAAATGCAGACGTTATTGACCACATGATACTGTAGTTATGGCCGGGCTTCAGAAATAGCTATGAGTCTGAGTTGTGTATGCTGAATTGAAGATTTTACTTCTAACCACCAGAAGCGAATGCCATTGCTCTTATTTTGGGGTTCTCTAAGACTTCCAACTAAGAATAAAGATGTGTTTTTGGTATACATTGTTCCATAAAGAGGCTGAGCTGAACGCTCATAATCTGATACATAATTCCATAAAATTATTGTTTCTATTCTTTGGTAGAGATTAGTGATATGTCTCATACAAAGTCAATGAAATCGTCTTAGTCTCACATAAAGCGAATGAAATCACCCTCAGAAAACTCTGCTATTTTAATTGAGCTGTAACCATATGATTCTGAATAAAACAAGCAAGCCTGATATGAAAGCAGCTTCAAGGAGTATGCTCTCCCTCTGCCCTGAAACCAAACTGCTATGCCTAAGCCCTTCCCATAAAGAGATTACAGAACTCCTGCAAGTCCACAATTAAAGAAGAGAGAACAAGAACACAAAAGCAATGAGAAGAGGAAAGTATCACGAACCTGCTCTGCTTTTTCCTGTATTTTAGATGAAAATCCTAAGCTAGATATCCTAATCTAGTCTCTCAGCACAGAGAGGGAAGACCTCTGAAACATCCCCTAACAAAGTGTGCTTCATCATTTGAGAGAAAACTCAAAACCATTCAACCTTTGTTTACTAACAACACTTTGACAAGGACACTTATGAGTGAGCTATTTCTTCCTTCAAATATTAAATTACCATCACATTAATAACTGGGATACTCCAATTTCTATTAATAACTGGGATACTCCAATTTCTATTAATAACTGGGATACTCCAATTTCTATTAA
>NW_016807466.1:982446-984580 GCF_001698545.2 Rhinopithecus bieti | reverse complement strand
ACATTAATAACTGGGATACTCCAATTTCTATTAATAACTGGGATACTCCAATTTCTATTAATAACTGGGATACTCCAATTTCTATTAATAACTGGGATACTCCAATTTCTAGTTAGACAAATATCAATGAAAAGCTTTAAGCAGGGCCATTCTTGGGATGAACATTTGTGAGTAGAAAACCCTTGCCTTTTCCATACGCTGGTTTAGAATCTCCCTCTCAACTTCATCTGACCTAAAAAAAACCAGTATTGTCTTGATGCTTAAAAATAAAATAAAGTAAATGCATTGACTTCTATGGGATAGGCTCATTAGCTCAGGATTTGACAGGTTGCTAAATGGTAACTGAGAATGAAGAGCTACAAACACACTATAATTAATTACCAAAACAGGCATTGCTTGGGCTAAAGCTGGGGCAAAAAAGTGCTGACAGAACAAAATTCGCATTCCACTGCTCTCCGTGCCTCTCCCAATTTACAGGAGAATGGGAAATCATGAACAATTGATACACTCCGTTAGCTGCTATCACAGAGAGTAAGTTTCCATGTAGCCTTAGGGGTATCTTACACAGTTTAACACTGAAAATAAAAGGTAATGTTCTTGGCAAAGAGCTACAGGGATTAAATTTGGGAGGCTTGAAGCAGCCTTGAATTGTAGTCAATAAAAAAAGGACCAAATAGTAATTTTGTAATTTAACTGTGCTGGTTATGCTCAATGAGTCAGACACTTGTGAAATAAACCATGTAAATAGAAAAATGGCTTAACTCTTTCAGTTGGCATACATGGTGTTTGACCTCTCCCATGCTTCTTAGGATGGAGGCCTCTGATTCACTAAGAATAAAGTGATCACTTAGATGCTACCAATACATCTTTTAAAATAGTTCTTCAGTAAAGGTGTTGACTTCTTTGAGATTCTTCCTAATAAGTTCCCGATATATTTAGAGATCAGGGCAGCAATCAACACAGTGTAATAAAATTTACGTATCAGCATAGAGAGGGCCAAAGTCCCAAAGCAGCAGGAACTGGAAAGTCTTTTTAAAGTCATAAAATTCTTGACCACACAAAAATCACTCTACAGAGAATTATGTCAGGGTTTCTGAAGCAATCACCTCACAACAAATAAAGACAACCAGCCAGCAATGATGTGGGGTTGAACACAATTTGCAATAATCTATTCAAAAACTCCAAAGCATATCTAATATTTATCTCACGTCATCCCTCTCTGTCTCCCTCGCCTTCCTTCCCGTCTCCCTCCCTTCCTCTTCTTTCCTTCTCTGTCTTTCCTTTCCCTTTCTCTGTCTCTCTGTAACATTTTGCAGCAGAATTATTATTATCCAAATTGACAATTAAGGGGTCTGTCAATCAGTGGGTTGACAATCACAATGCTTAAAATGCCAACTGTTACACACATCTCCTTAGTGCTTGAGTGGCGGTTTTTGACAAATGGACCATCATTATTGCCTCACGGTAGTTTGTAATTGAGATAACCACTTTACTTATTAAATGGAATTCGTAACATCTTGAAGAATCCAGGAATATATAAATATTCCTGCACAAGAGGTGGTTCATCACTGTCCTCTCATCTTTAATGAATCCCACCGTGGCCTGAAGGGACAGAATATCACCTGACGGGAAACACTCTTTGATGAACATTCATTAGAAAGCATTTTCCTTTCTTACCAATTTGATATTTCTAGAGAGCAATGATAACCTTTATATCCTGGGGTTTAAAGGTCAGTGGCTCAGGTGATCCTGCTATCTCCTTAGTGGGATCAGGATTGCTCACCTAAATCGTACCTTCAAACTATGTCTTCCAAGGAGACATAGTCTACTCATCATCAGAGTTACTCAGAATTCAGAGGTGGCTTCAAAATGATACGAACTGGGAATAGAACTCCCATATCATCATATTCAACAATAAAACAGCTACTAAAAAGATCTAAGCAGATGGAGGCCGCCTTGATCATTCAGATGTTTCTGGTGGCTGGCACAGTATCTGGTTCTCAATACACAATTGAAGAAGGGAAGGGAAGGAAAGGAAGGGAAGGAAAGGAAGGGGAGGAAAGGAAGGGGAGGAAAGGAAGGGGAGGAAAGGAAGGGGAGGAAAGGAAGGGGAGGAAACGAAGGGGAGGAAACG
>NW_016807466.1:943122-981307 GCF_001698545.2 Rhinopithecus bieti | reverse complement strand
AGAAGGGAAGGGAAGGGAAGGGGAGGGAAGGGGAGAGAAGGGGAAGGGAAGGGGAGAGAAGGGAATGGAAGGGAGAAGGGGAGGGAGAGAAGGGAAGGAAAAGAAGGGGAGAGGAGGGGAGGCGAGGGGAAAAGAAGGGAAGGGAGGAGGAGAAGAGAAGGGAAGGGAGGAGGAGAAGAGAAGGGAAGGAAGGAGGGGAAGAGAAGGGAAGGAAGGAAGGGAAGGAAAGGACGAGAAGGGAAGGGAAGAGAAGGGAAGGAAGGAAGGGAAGGAAAGGAAGAGAAGGGAAGGGAAGAGAAGGGAAGGGAAAGGGGGAAGGAAGAAGGGAAAGGAAGGGAAAGGAAGTGAGGGGAAGGGACTTCATTTCATCTTCACTGAGGTCCATCAACACAGAGGGACATATACCATTAGCACCATTCCCTAGAGAATATAAGGAAGGATGGAAGATCAACAGGCCTGTATTAGGCAAGAGTCTTTAGGTGCAAATGACAGAGCCCATGAAGTGAACGTGTGCTGAGCAAAGGAAGGAAGGAAAGAAGGGAAGGAGAGAGGAAGGTAAGAAGGGAGGCAGAGAGGAAGGGGAGGAGGAAGGGAAAGAGGAAAGAAAGGAAGGGGGAAGGAAGAAAGAAAGAGAAGGAGGGAGGGAACGAGGGAGGGAGAAAGGAAGGGAGGAAGGAAATGTATCACTCAAAATCCTCTAAAGGTAAAACTTCCAAGGGCTGATCAATTAGATGAATCCAATAAATCTAGGAAGTGCAATCAAAGTTTCCATCACTGAGATAACTCTCCAGAGTTAAAAGATCTCTTATTCTTATTTCTGCTTTGTGTGACTATCTGCTGAAATTTTTGCTTGCTTTTTCTTCGCTATCTCAGACCTGTATACTAGAATTCTGGCTGCCCTCCTTCCCCCTCTCCCTCCCTCCCTTCCTCATGCACATGTTCACTGCATGCTCATCATTTTGCCAGGTACTATATTGGGTACTGGGGTATCGTGCTCACCAGAACATGTATAGCTAGACGCTCATGGAACTTACAGCATAGTGCTGGAATCTGTCAACTTGCCTACATAGCATCCTTCTCTTCTTTTGGGATCATTGCTCTCTCCTCTCAGGACCTGTTCCTCCCACTCACCTCCCAACAGTAAAACCTTGTCCTTAGGTGGCACTGACTCCTTTGCCACCAAAGATTAGTCCAAGCATTAACAAGGGATTCTAATCTCAGTGATCAAAGTTCTCCTCTGTCACACAGAAACCAGAATAAAAAAATTATTCACCTCTCCTAGGTGGCAGGGAGGTAATATGTGAGGTTCAGAAGACGTTGTTGGTCAGGCAAAACAGGTAACCTGAGTCAGAAAAAAGGTAAGAGGAAGTCCCAACTTCACTAAACTTCCTGTTTCCATTAGTCTTCAAGGTATGACATGCCCTTGAATTTCCAACAATTTGGCTTCCCAGATCATCCCATATTTATATAAAACATTCCTTAGATAAGCTTTTTAATTAACTCCTTTCCTCTTCATGGGCTCTGTCATTTGTATCCAAAGACTCCTGCCTAATACAGCCACATTGATCCTCCATCTTTCCTTACATTCTCTAACTAGGAAATGGTGCTAATGGTATATGTCCCTCCATGTTAATGGAACTCAGTGAAGATGAGTAAGATGAAATACAAGCTCTGTCTAAACCCCAGAAACCATTATTGAAATGAATAAATGTCAGACCCTCATATTTTGAGTTGCTTTTACAATACAGAGCAATGGAGTTTTGTAAAAGAAAACATTATCACATTCAGCTTCAAATAAATGAGGATTTCTGGAAGGAAAAAAGACTTAACTGCCTGAGGTCTTTCCTCCCTTCTCCCTTTCTTTCTGGACTGCAGACTAATAGCTCATTACAGAGATGACTGTCTGAAAAAATAAAAGTTACCTAGACATGCAGGCTACTACCCAGGAAGAGCTAATTATGTGCACAAATCATATGGATCCTGGCCCTGGCTATATTAACCATTTACCATACTCAACATTTGTCACCACACTGTAACGTCAGTCATCTGTTGGGGAGGAAATTACCCCTCGGTGGTTTCTTCAAGTGAGGTCAGAGTGCAGCTCCTCTCTGCACACAGTGAGGCACATTATCCCAATGACGTTGTCTACTGGTAAACAAACCCAACCAGGGCGATAAGTGGCTACAGGTTCACAAATTAGCCTCCATACAGGCTGAGAGCATTTACTACTGGCCCTGCAAATTAACCCCATCAAACTGCTTCACACAGTGCAAGGAGGCAGGAATCCATTTGCTAATCTCCCTCAATCACTCATAACCCAAATTCTGAAAGCATCTACCACTGACAGAGTCCCAAGCAGACAGGGATTGTCCTCGAGCACCACATTGTAGGCACCATCCTCCATCGGGATGATTACCAGGAAGCCCAAAGGCTGGGGGCAGGCAACATCAGTAACTCTGTGAATCAAAATTCAATGTTATTCAGCCAATCCTTAAGGTATCAACAACTCCAAAAACAAGAATATATATAACCAACATTTATATGGCACTTACTACAAACCTTATACACACTATTAGTAATGCTCATAAAAGCCCTAAGGGTAAACATCAGCATTAGTCCCCTTTTACAGAGGAGGAAACTCAGGCTCAGAGAAGTTAAGCAAGTTTTCCAAGTTCACACAATCATTAGGTGGTGTATATGGAGGGAAGGACAGAACTGTGTGAAGGGTAACACCAGAGGCTGTCTTTGGGTTGCCTGGCAATAAGTCAGCCGGGACCAGCTGTTCCAACTCTGCCAGTGAGATAGTCCATCCATAGGGTCCCGGGCTGGCATGGTCTCCTGATGTCATCAGCATAGTCCCAGCATCCTCCTCACCTGGACACCTAGTTCCTAGCATGCACCTAGCGTGGACAGCTAGTTCCCAGCATGCACTTCACTGAGACAGCAGTTCCCAGTATGCATCTTGCCTGAACAGCCAGTTTCCAGCATGTACCTCACCTGGACAGCAGTTCCCAGCATGCACCTCGCCTGGACAGTTAGTTCCCAGCATGCACCTCGCCTGGACAGCAGTTCCCAGTATGCATCTCACCTGGACAGTTAGTTCCCAGCCCGCGCCTCACTGGCACAGCTGTTTCCGGGCATGCACCTCACCTAGGCAAGCACCTTAGCTGGACAGCTACTTCCCAGCATGTACCTTTCCTGGACAGCTAGCTGCCACCAAGTATCTCGCCGAAGTTAATTCTTGAGACGCAAGGAATTGTTCCCTACCTGTAAGTCTGTTCTCACACTTACCCTAATAAGCCAGATAATAGCCATTCAGAGATCTCAGGTCAAAATCCCCGAAACTTACAAATTTTGTAAGGAAATAGTTTCCTTGCTGATGTTACTAAACTGATGCTCACGAAACGAAATGGGTGATCAACCTGGATTATCCAGAGGGTCCTACACGCAACCTCAAGTGTCCTTAAAATAAAGAGGCAGAGACACACACAGAACGGAAGACAGTGAGAACACAGAGGCAGAGACTGCACTCAAGTAGCCACTACAAGCTAGAAGAGACTCCAGAGAAAGCACAGCCCTGTGAAAACCTTGGTTGCAGGCCGGTGACACTGATTTCAGACATCAGATCACCAGAACTGTTAGATAATAAATTTATATCATGTTAAGCCACCACATCTGTGGTAGTTATAGAAGCCAGTGGAAACGAATACACCTTACTCTCTAGCCCCCAAAAAAGTACAGCTAAAGGAGGGTGGCATCCCTGTCTCTCCTTTGCAAGCACACAGGGCATCATCCATGTCTGCGCCTGGATGCCCAGAGGAAGGAGTTAAGGGTCTGGGTGCCACCTGCCAGTCGCTCTGCCTGTGAGTTCCAGTCTTTGGCAAATTCAGAGCATGATTTGATCAAGTCCTTTGCCTGGCATTGAATTTGTTATCTCGCCCACGTCTTCTCAACCCTAGAGTCTTGTTCTTGCCCTGCCAACAGGAGGCTTGAGAGGAGGCATGTAAAGATAATTAAGACAAGATCTCCAAGGGGAAAGCTCGGACAGTTTGGTAGAGGATACATACATTTAAATAAAAATTTAATATGTAAAATACATTGTAAAAATCTTTCAAACTCTAAGTTGTTATGTGAAAGGATTTTAAAATTAAACTTTTGAGATAACTGTAGATTCATACGAGGTTTAATAAGTAATATACAGACAGCCCATGACCCCTACACTTATTGCACCGGGGGTAACATCTAGCAAAACTACAAAATATCACAGCCAGGACAAAAAATAGTCCACAGACACAAGGTCGCCTTTTATGACCACACCCTACTGGCACTCCACACCTCTCATTCCTGACCCCGGCAACCACTCATCGATTCTCTATTTCTAGAATTTTAAATTCAAGAACGCTACATACATGGTATTTTGTATTTAACCTTTAGATACATAAAAAATGATTGCTGAGATTGGATGAAATGATTTAGAGATGAGCTTTTTTTTACTCACCACAAGTGAGTGAACCTCACCCTGGAGTTTCGTCCTCGTTGTTGTGTGTGTATCAATAGTCTGTTCCTTTCTATTGCTACATAGTATTCCATAATGTGGATTATCACAGTTTAACCATTCACGCATTGAAAAACATATGGGCTATTTACAGTCTTTAGCTATTATTACAAATAAAGCTGCAGTGAACATTTGCATACAGGTAGTTTTGTGGATGTGTTTTCATTTTACTAGGATAAATGCCCAAGTGTGCAATTGCTCAGTCATATGGCAGGTGCATGCTTAGTCCTACAAGAAAATGAGAGATGATTTTCCAAAATGGATTATGTCATTTGACATTCCCACCATCAATATTTGAGTGATCTTTGACAGCATTTGGTATTGTCACTATTGCTTATTTTAGCCAACAAATGGATTTTTGTGTGTGTGCATAGCTATACGTAACAGAAGTTAGAATGAGGGAAGGTAGAAATAGTGCGAGAGTGACGTTAGGAATAGTCTGTGGAAGGCACGGGAAGAAGTGCTTTAATTTGTCAAGGCGAGTAGGGATATTATCTCAGCTGTGTGGGCATGGATCTGGCCTTGTTTCTTCCTCCAACTTCCTCTCCCACCTCTTCTCTCTCTTATTATACCTTAGCCACATTGATCTCCTTTTAGGTTCTCAACTCAAACCTCATTTGTCATACTTTACCTCTCAGCTTGCCCATCACCTCCTCAGAGAAGCCCTCCAGGATCACTCTACCTAAGTAGGGTTCTCTCGCAACTACACTCACCTTAATTTTATTGTGTGGAACACTGTCGTTTATTCTTTAATCATACCTGTCAATATTTGTAAGTATGCAGTGATTTATTTACTTTTTTAAAAAAACTTCACACTACACTTTAGGCCCCCAAAGAGGAATCATTTCTGCTTCATTTGAGGAACAACCTAATTCACTGAATGAAGGACTGAATGATAAAGGGAAAGGAACCCCAGATTGCAGGAACTTGCAAGTTTACTTTGGAATCCAACAAGCTAAATACTGAAGAGTTCATGTCAATCAACTCAGTTAAGAAGGTATCTATGCACAAGGGGGTACATGGTGTATTTCTTTGAGAAAAAAAGATGTCACTTATCACTCTTGTTCATCAAGCAAAATCAACAGTATTGCAAGATTCAAAGATAAAGTCTCCAGCTTTCTAATCCAAGTCATCTTCCTAATCAACTGGGGAGATACACACACACAATTATAAATCAGGGAGAGTAAAGTGGCAGGGTAGGAAGAAAAATAAGGCACCATGGACAAAGAAAAGAGGGAGGGAGGATTTTCAGTGGGTGGAAATCAAGGTGGCTTCTTGGAAGAGATGACATTTGAACTGGGTCTTAAGGATGCATGATGTAACAGTCATGGCAGGTGGGCTTTTCAGTTTTTTTGTTTTGTTTTGCTTTGTTTTTTGAGATGGAGTCTTCCTTTGTTGCCCAGGCTGGAGTGCAGTGGTACAATCTCGGCTCACTGAAATCTCCACCTCCTGAATTCAAGTGATTCTCCTGCCTCAGCCTGTGGAGTAGCTGGGACTACAGGCCTGCACCACCACACCCAGCTAATTTTTGTATTGTTTCATAGAGACAGGGTTTTGCCATATTGGTGAGGCTGGTCTCGAAACCCTGGCCTCAAGTAATCTACCAGCCTCAGCCTCCCAAGTGTTGGGATTACAGACGTGAGCCACCATATCCGGCCAGTTCTTTCAGTTCTATCTAAACTATAAGAATATATTTTTTCTACTTTTTCATAATCTATTTCTCTTAAAAAATGAACACAATTTTTGCCAATGAGCAGAATGTTGCAGGAGCTAACTTTTAGGTGCCATGAAAAGACTTCTTCAGTATTAAAGATCAGTACTGTCAACACACTCTCTCATAGGTGGATAATTTTTTCCTCTACATTCAAGAGTGTTCAGCAAGTTTCTTGGTTCCTTTGTTTCACCCTCTGGGGATGATGATGTATGAATCAGAAAGGAGACATCTGGAGGGTCTCATGCACTCCTAAGAACAGCCGTTTACTTTTTCCTAAATCTGCAGGTTTGGGGACATTTAAGCCTGGCCAATGGTGAGGATATCTAAACGTGCTTTGGAATCAGGGCAGGCAAGTTGCTAGTAAAGTGTGCACGAAGCAAGGTAGAATTGCCCAAGGTAAGGCATTCTCTGGTCTTTTTCTGTGCCACACTATCCTTTTTTGTTCCTCTTTGACACCTAAGGAAATGCAATCAGTGAATTTGGGTCATTATCCCTGACACCAATCACTGGCCTGCTCCTCTGTGAATGTGAAACTTTCTCTTTAAACGCTGGCTGCTGAGTTTCTTCTACTTGGCAATGTGACTTGTCAGATGTTACTGAACATTAAAGATTATCCATCTATTATCTCTCCATCTGCCCAGCTATCTACCTAGGTAGCTTTTTTCCCTCCTTCCTTTCCTTCCTTCCATCATCCCTCTCTACACACATACACGCACACACACATACATCTTCTCTGTCATTCTTCCTTTGGTCCTGTCATCTTTTTTTCTATCTCTTCTTCTCTTTTTCTAGATATTCACCTAGCTATTTAGATTTGACCAATAATGTTGAAAATAGCAAACAGTGCCTTCAGTCTAAGATGGGCTGGCAACTGGGTGCCTGCTGACCATGTGTGGTCAACAGAAGTGTTTGTTTGGTATGCAAAGCATTTACATAAAACATTGTATTCGTGACTAACATTCAAAAACTGTACATTTCACTCATAAGAAATGCAGATGGCAGACTTCTCTAGACCAATGAGAAAGCCTGGCCATACTATGTCCACCTTCCCACATGGTCACAACCAGCTGTGACTGTGAAGTGATTCCCTGTGAATGGTCTTGGGCTGCAGCGCACCATGGTGTTGCCACTTGCTGTATCACCCCACCAGGAGGCTGTGGTCAGCCTCTTTGTGTGGTAACACAGCATTAGAAAGTCTTAGGTCTAGCACGATGACTCACACCCGTAAATCCCAGCACTTTGGGAGGTCAAGGTGGGTGGATCACTTGAGGTCAGGAGTTTGGGACCAGCCTGGCCAACATGGTAAGACCCTGTCTCTACTAAAAATACAACAATTAGCTGGGCGTGGTGGCCGGTGCCTCTATTCTTAGTTATTCGGGAGGCTGAGGCAGGAGAACTGCTTGAACCCAGGAGGTGGAGGTTGCAGTGAGCCGAGATCATGCCACTGTTCTCCAGCCTGAGTTATAGAGCAAGATGCCATTTCAAAAAAAAAAAAAAAAAAAGGAAGTCTTGGTAGCAATAATTTTTTTCATAGTAAAATGATTAGGTTTTATTTAATTTCTAAGCCATATATGACTGTTTGAAAACAGAATACAAATGTGTAAACATTCACAGGTTGATGGGTGTTCTAAACTCAATGATCACTGTCAAATAACTGTATCGGCCTCTTGTAGTCACGCTGTGGTCGACTGAACTATTGGCAACAATTCTTCAGTTCTTCACACCCCCTGTATTCACTCCCTTTGTCATGCAACGTTTCAGCGACTGACCATGGACCACACTTCCCTATGCCTTGACTGTGACATCAGCTGTATATCATGCTTTGGTCAATAAAATATGGGCCACACTGGTAGGGTTCCAGCTCACCCCCTGTGGCTCTCCATTGCGGTGAAGATGATCATGGAGCACCAAGCAGTCTAGATGGCTGCTTGCCCTAGACCCAGCCCCAGAATGTGCACACATACAGCAGACTGAAGACCCACTTGGAATTGTCAGAACACAGGTCTGGCCGGATCCACAGCATGAAGCAGAGCTGTCCAAATGAGCACAGTCTAGGCCAGCCAAATCCCAGCCAACCTAGAAAGGCATGAGAGATACACACTGTATATCATGAAATGTTGCTTTTATGCAGTATTAAATGACCAATATTATGTCCCTGGAAGTGAGGGCTTGGGTTGCCATGTTTAACAGCTGCCCCCCGTCTCTACTAAAAAAAATACAAAAAATAGCCGGGCGAGGTGGCGGGTGCCCGTAGTCCCAGCTACTCGGGAGGCTGAGGCAGGAGAATGGCGTAAATCCGGGAGGCGGAGCTTGCAGTGAGCTGAGATCCGGCCACTGCACTCCAGCCTAAAAAAAAAAAAAAAAGCTGCAAGACAGGAGTGGATGAACCATCTGTGAGCGGGACTGATTGAGGAAAGATAAAGTTCTCTGGGAAGAAAGACACTTCACTTTCCAAGAGAGGCAGAAATGAATCTACTTTGCAGCTGTGGGATTTAACATCTTCCCCTTTTCCCCTACAAGAATGCAGAAAGAAAGAAATCACTTTGCCCCCAAAGACATGGTAAAACTGTAGCCATCACCTTTTTTCTTCTTCTTCTTCTTCTTTTTCTACGGTAATTTAGAGGCAGTCTTTCCCTTTGTAATTATCTTTCAGGCTTTACTAGAACTTATGAGCATGCCATCCAAGATTCTATAGGCTTATTAAAGGAGCTGCTTACAAATGAATAAATAAAAAATAAGAAAGTGGGCATCTCCTATCAAAGACAAATGACCTAATTTTGTCAGCAGATCATGTTGAGAGGTCAGTCTTATTCTCCCGGATACTGGCGAACATTACCATTCATGAAATTTTATTGGTTATTTGACGTCTGTAGATGCTCAGCTGTTTTCCCAATACATGATTCATAGGGGCAAAGGTCTTTGTGCATTTCCACATTTGTGGCTCCAATCTTGCATTGCGGCAGCTCCCAGAACAGCTCCCTTGGTTCCTCCCGTCTGGTACGTTACACGTTTTATGTTTCATTTGCTGTGGTCTTATTTTTCTCTCCCTGATTATGACCCAGTTGTCTTCTGGTAGAACACAGAGAACTGCAGTCTCTTGTTTCTCATCATCCATGCGCTTACTGGAAAAGGCCTGGTTTTCAGCAATACAGCTTGCTGTTGGGAGGCCACCTTTTGTTAAGTGAGTTAAGAACTGTGATGTGTCCATGCCTCTTGATGACACAGAATCGGGGATCATCGGGCCAACTCACGTGACAGGAGGTAAAGCTATCACACAGACTGAAAACATGCATACACCCTTCCCAAGTCTTCAGTCTTCAACAAATATTTATTGGAAGGCCACTATGTAAGAGGCTCTGGGGTAGGCAACGAGTCTGATATAAGCATGAAAAACACAGACTTTACCTTTATCGAGCCTGTATTTTAGTGGCAGAGAAATATGAATGGGCACAGATTACAACTGTGATGTGCTTGAGGGACACAAATATGGCCTGAAGCAGGTGCATAGGTACATTTTACAGAGATGCATAGATGCATTAGTTTATCAGTAACACCTGAGGAAGAAGCATCTGCTGTCCCTGACAAGTTGAGGTTTGCCTTTTTAAGATAATGACATTTAAAGTGAGATATAAAGAATGAGAAGGAACAGCCATACACAAGTGGAACTGAGATGATCCCAAGAAGGATAAAGAAGAGGTACAAAGTCTCTAAAACATGAAAGAGCCTTGCTTGTTGGAGGATCTGATAAAAGACCAGTGCGAGTCAAGTATGGGGATCAGGAAGGAGGTGCATGGGTCCGTGTCAGAGAAGCAAGGCCTGGAACATTCTGGTGAGATCTCCGAAATTTTTTCCTTGTAGAATGAGAAACCACTGAAGGGTCGTAAGTGACAGTGGCCTGATAAAATGTATGCTTTAAGAAGATTACCTACAAGGCTACAATAACCAAAACAGCATGGCACTGGTGCAAAAACAGACACAAAGACCAATGGAACAGAACACAGAACTCAGAAATAAGACTGCACACCCCCAACCATCTGATTTTGACAAAACTGACAAAAATAAGCAATGGGAAAAGGATTCTCTATTTAATAAAGGGTGCTGGGACAACTGTCTGGCCATACACAGAAAATTGAAACTGGACCTCTTCCTTATACCATATACAAAAATTAACTCAAGAAAGATTAAAGACTTAACTGTAAAACCCAAAACTATAAAACCGTAGGAAAAAAATTTAGGCAATACCATTCAGGACATAGGTATGGGAAAATTTCATAACAAAATGCAAAAAGCAATTGCCACAAAAGCGAAAATTGAAAATGGGATCGAATTAAACTAAAGAGTTTCTGTGCAACAAAAGAAACTATCAGAGTGAACAGACAACCCACAGGATGGTAGACAATGTTTGCAATCTATCCATCTGACAAAGGTCTAATATCCGGAGCGTACAAGGAACTTAAGCAAATGTACAAGAAAAACACAAACCCATGAAAAAGTGGGCAAAGGACACGAACAGACAATTCTCAAAAGAAGACATACATGCGGCTAACGAACATAGGAAAAAAGCTCAGTATCACTGATCATTAGAGAAATGCAAAACAAAACCACAATGACACACCATCTCACATCAGTCAGAATGGTTATTACCAAAAATTTTTAAAAAACAGGTGCTGGCAAGGCTGTGGAGAAAAAGCAATGTTTTTACACTATTGGTGGGAGTGTAAATTAGTTCAACCACTGCAGAAAATGGTGTGACAATTCCTCAAACACCTAGATGCAGAAATACCATTTGACCCAGCAGTCCCATTATCGGATATATACCCAAAGGAACAGAAATCATTCTTTTAGAAAGGTATGTGCACATGTATGTTAATTGCAGCATGATTCAAAATAGCAAAGACTTGGACTCAACCTAAATGCCCATCCATGATAAAGACTGGATAAAAAAATATGGTACATATACACTATGGAATACTATGCAGCCATAAAAAAGAATAAGGTCATGTCCTCTGCAGAGACATGGATGGAGTTGGAAGATAACTAACACAGGAACAGAAAACCAAACACCACATGTTCTTACTTATAATTAAGAGGTGAGTGATGAGAACACATGGGCACATGGGAGAGAACGGGCATGGGGACCTGTTGAGGGGCAGGAGAGAGCATCAGAAAGAACACCTAATGAACACCAGATTTAATACCTAGGTGATGGGATGATCTGTGCAGCAAACTGCCATGGCACCTATTTACCTATGTAACAAACCTGTACATCCTACACACGTACCCCGAACTTAAAAGTTGAAGGAAAAGGAAAAAAGAAGATTCCTCCAGAAGCTATAAGGGGAATGGACTGCAGGGGCAAGGATGGAGGAGAGAGAAAAAAAGCCATGCAGGGAAGATGTGACAGTGGCTCAGAGAGAGGGGGGATTTGGGGGTGGGGAGAGAGAGACAGAGAGACAGAGACAGAGTAAGAGACAGGAAAAAAAACAGATTGTTGGGGAAAGGCTCAGACAGAAAACGCCACATTCTTTGTTAATAGTGAATTTTATACATGACCCAACTAAGCCTTGTGATTTCCATGAGACAGCGGAGAATTCTGTTACTTTTCCCCCCCGTATTCTTAGATACTGAAGGACAAGAGGACAGTCCAGGGGATATGAAGGTATTGAGGGAACAGTCAGTTCAGGAGAGCCTCAACCTAAGGGTCAAATCCTGTTTGTTATTTCCTTTGGCATGGAACAGAATAGTGAAGGATACACTCCTAAATCTACTAACTTAATTTATATGTGAATAGGAACTACCTGTAAAGCTTTATCTTTCTTATCTATTTATTTTGAGACGGAGTCTCGCTCTGTCACCCAGACTGGAGTGCAGTGGCGCGATCTCGGCTCATCGCACGCTCCACCTCCTGGGTTCACACCATTCTCCTGCCTCAACCTCCTGAGTAGCTGGGACTGCAGGTGCCCGCCACCATGCCCAGCTAATTTTTTTGTATTTTTAGTAGAGAAGGCGTTTCACCGTGTTAGCCAGGACAGTTTCCATCTCCTGACCTTGTGATCTGCCCGCCTCAGCCTCCCCAAAGTGTTGGGATTACAGGCGTGAGACACCATGTCTGACCAAAGCTTTATTAACTGAAAATAAGAGTGGGCTATACAAAAGGTAAAGTATATTTTTTTTCCTCCCTGGAATATGTGTTTTCTTAACTGCTATTTCCTCCATAAGACCACCATGGCCGCTCTGTGTGACATCCTTCCTTGGCTAACTTGATACTGCTGTCCAACTTTGCAAAAGGTTCACAGAAAGAAAGAGATCTTCACCCATTCTCTAAACTCAAGAGACATCCACTCTAACAGAAAATTTTGCTCTGAGAATCATAGGATTAAAATGTATTAAGTTTTGAAAATAACAAAAACAACAAGAAACAACCTATTTACAATAGTAAATCTTGGAACCAACCCAATGCCCATCAAGGACAGACTGGACAAACAAAATGTGGCACATATGCACCACGGAGTATTACGCAGTCATAAAAAAAGAATGAGATCATATCCTTTGCAGGGACACAGATGAAACTGGAAACCATCGTTCTCAGCTAACTAACACAGAATAGAAAACCATACACTGCACATTCTCACTCATAAGTAGGAGTTGAACAATGAGAACACATGGACACAGGGAGGGGAACATCACACACCAGGGCCTGTCGGGGGATTGAGGGAAGGTGGAGGGAGAGCATTAGGACAAATACCTAATGCATGCGGGGTTTTAAACTTAGATGACGGGTTGACAGGTGCAGCAAACCACCATGACACATGTATACCTATGCAGCACACCTGTGCATTCTGCACATGTATCCTGGAACTTGAAGTAAAATTTTTAAAAACATAGATTAAAAAAAATAGTCTAAATGTCCAACAAGAGGAAACTGGATACATAAATTAAGTATGTCCAAATTAAGTATGTTCATGTGCCCTGACATTACCTGTACCATTTTCCCCAAAGGGCTTAAGGCACTCTTTTACTACTCAAGCGTCAGCAGGAACCAAAAGCATTGGTGAGAGTTTTGAGAGTGAAATTAGCTCTTCATCTGTGGGTGGACAGCTCCTAGGAGAAAGGGACTGTGGTAATACTTGCCTCATTAGCCTGAGGTTAGGTTGTTCAGAAAATCATCAAGCTCTATGGCATTAAGGACTCTGCCCTTCCACTCAGGCTGCATGAGGGTTTTATTCACAAGCAAACAAAAGAAAAAAAAATTGTGGTAAACAGGATGTCAATTAACACACCTTCGGGCTCTTTCGTGTGAGTGAGGCCATTCCCAGTTTATCCCTGTCTGACATTCGTGAATGCATGTTTGCTGTGTAACACCATGAGCATGTAAACAAAATCTAATGTCCTTCTCAAACCTCACAGGGAATTCCCAACAGAACCCGAGTAGAAAGGGCAGGATAACTGACCATTATTATAACGTTTATAACTAAATCTTACCATAATCATTGTCTTAGTCCCTTCAGGCTGCTAGCAAAATGCCAAAGACTCATATCCAGAGTGTACAAAGAACTTAAGCAAATGTATAACAAAATTTTAAAAAAACAGGTGCTAAAAAATTTTAAAGAACAGGTGGCTTGCACAAAACAAGTTTATTTCTCCCAGTTCTGAAGGCTAAGCTCAAGGTGCTGGCAGATTCGGTGTCTGGTGAGTGTCCACCTCCTTCGTAGATATCCTTAACTTTAACTTCACATGATTGAAGGGCTGAACAGTCTCTCAAACCTTTTTTTTCTTTTTTCTTTTGGTTTTTTTTTTTTTTTTTTTTTTGAGACAGTTGCTTTTGTCGCCAAGGTTGGAGCGCAGTGGCGTGATCTCAGCTTACCATAACCTCCACCTCCCAGGTTGAAGCAATTCTCCTGCCTCAGTCTCCCAAGTAACTGTGACTACAGGTGCACACCACCACACCCAGCTAATTTATTTTTAATAGACACGGGGTTTCACCCTGTTGGCCAGGATGGTCTCGATCTCTTGACCTCGTGATCCACCAGCCTCGGCCTCCCAAAGCGCTGGGGTTACAGGTATGAGCCACTGACCAGCCTCAAGCCTTTTTTTTTTTTTTTAATAAAGGCACTCATCCCATTCATGAGGGCTATGCCCCACAGCCACATCACCTCTCAATGATCCCATCTTCTAACACCATCACCTTTGGGTGAGAATTTCAACACAGAAATTTAGGGGGACATAAACGTTCAGACGATAGCAGTTAATCCTACTAACTATAGTTTAAAGAAGACTGTGATCGTACGCAATATTTATGAAGCAATGGAAGAACCAATGCAGGAATCCTTAAATACAGGGATGAATGAATGAATGAATGAATGAATGAATGAATGAATGAATGAATGAATGAATGTCAGAGACAGCCCTGCAACCCCTTACACCCTCAAGTTGCCTTTTCATTTTTCGGAAGGTCTTTCAGTGTGTTCTCTGTGACTAAAAGATGGACAAAGCTTAAAGAAAGAAAGACCGCTTTTTATTCTAGAATTTCCAGTGATTTATGGTGTTTTGAGGCACCTTAACTGGCAAAATGGTGCTTGATTATCTCCATGAAAAAAATCAACTCACCAAGACGCAAGCAAGTCAGTTCAATAGTACTGATAAATGTAATTTTTGAGTAGTACATTCATGGATTTTTGTTTTATTATCCTTCCCAGTGTCCAGAGTTACTACAGATATTATTTTGTTTATACCAAATATTACATTATTTTAAAAGGAAAACAGGAAAACAGGCCCATCATATGTTAAAGCAAATATATATGATAATGCAATGGACAGTCAAGAAATACAGAGAATGGGAGGGGAGGGGAAAAATACCTTAAATATCAAGTAAGAACAGTGGTATGATTACAGCTACGAGTACATCAAGTGCTATGATTTTGGCTATGAGTATAATCCACTTTCTAAATCTAAATGTTTCAACTGCTTAATTTTCTCTTCTATAGTTTGCTTATTACAAGAAGAATCTTGTGCCTTCTAATATCCCAGTGAACAGCATCTTAATTAAAAATAGGAGAGTTTGCAAAAACACAGGCTGTGTGTCTCATAGCTAATTGCAACAGCTACCAAGGTCCTGGAAAGACAAGTTTAATATTGTGGAAATAACAGCAGGGCTGGCATTTGAGTGTTCTCAGATACCCTCCTTGTCTGTCTGATTAAAATTTCACTTGGCCTTTCTGTCCATAATAAAAGAAACCTATTTGGGCCCAGAGCTGTTCAGCAGACAGCAGAGGCATGTTAAATTTCAGGGCGTTTATTGAGTCTGTCGATGTTTCCACAGCAGTGACACAGCTGACAACCTAACCTTAGCCTTTCTGCCCAGATAGAGTCAGTGGGGTTAATAGTAGAGTGAGGAGTTATCACTTTCAGACTGAGGCAGCTATGTTGAAAATGATGGGTGGGGCACAGCGGCTCACGCCTATAATCCCAGCACTTTGGGAGGCCAAGACAGGCGGATCACTAGATAGAGGTCAGGAGTTGAAGACCAGCCTGGCCAACATGGTGAAATCCTGTCTCTACAAGACATACCAAAACTAGCTGGGTGCGGTGGTGCATGCCTGTAATCTCAGCTACTTGGGAGGCTGAAGCAGGAGAATCAATTGATATCAGGAGGCGGAGGTTGCAGGGACTCAAGATCGCAGCACGGCACTCCAGCCTGCTGGACAGAGCAAGACTCAGCCTCAAAAATATAGAAAAAAAGAAAATGATGGATACATTCCTCCCCTTATTTTTTCTTAAAAAAAATCAAAAACCAGGGTACAGTCTTGAATGGTATTCAATAATGAAGAATCCTTTTTGTGTGAGTGAGATTCTCAGTGTGATTTTCCTTCAGAGTATGACTGGAGTACCTGAGAAAGCTGAGAATGGAATATTTTCATATACCCTTTGGAGGCATGTACATGTGTATGGCACTAATTGAGGCCCCTTGAGGATGCAGAGCAAATGTATTACTGATGCAGGTTGGGCAAGTCCCCAAATTGGGGCTTAGCATGGGAAGGTTCTTTGCTTTGCCGAAGGAAGAATTCAAGGGCAAACCAGTGGTGTTAGACAGCAACTTTTATTTACATGGCAGTGCACAGCAGCAGCAGAGGGGCTGCTCCTTTCAGAAGAGGGCTACCTCATAGGCAGTGTGTACAGAGTAGCAGCTCAGAAGCAGTTCTGCAGTTGCATTTACACCCACTTTTAACTGCATGCAAATTAAGGGGCAGGTTATTCAGACATTTCTAGAAAAGGGGTAGTAAACCCAAAGACCCATCAATGATAGACTGGATTAAGAAAATGTGGCACAAATACACCATGGAATACTATGCAGCCACAAAAAAGAATGAGTTAACGGCCTTTGCAAGGACATGGATGAAGCTGGAAGCCATCATTCTCAGCAAACTAACACAGGAACAGAAAACCAAACACCACATCTTCTCATTCATAAGTGGGAGTTGAACAATGATAATACACGAACACAGGGAGGGGAACAATACACACTGGGGCCTGTCGGGGGCTACGGGGCAAGGGGAGGTAGAGGATTCGACAAATACCTAATGCATGTGGGGCTTAAAACCTAGACGACAGGTTGATAGGTGCAGCAAACCACCATGGCACATGTATACCTGTGTAACAAACCTGCGCGTTCTGCACATGTATCCCAGAACTTAAAGTAACATGGAAAAAAAAAAAAAATAGAAAAGGGGTGGTAACTTCCCAGTGTTGCCATGGAAAGAGGTTGTAACTTCCAGGTGTTGCCATGGAAAGGGGTGGTAACTTCCTGGTGTTGCCACAGTGACAGTAAACTGTCACGCTGCTGTTGGGCATGCTTTCAGTGCCTCTTCTTGGTTTCAGCCAGTCTTCAATTTAGTCTGAAGGGGAGCACCACCTTCTACCTCATTACTACCACTTCTACCAATGATAGGATTGTAATAATGACCATTATTTTAAGTATTCATGAACATTTAAAGATAATATTTATCTGAACTTGCACAACGCCCACATTCAGTGATTAGCATATTATTTAATTAAAACTATTATTATCCTCAATTTTCAATGAGGCAGTGAGGCTTAGAGAGATTGAGGTACGTGCCCAAGATTGCACAAATCGTTCCCAGTAAAGGCTCAAAACCAGTCTGAGCCCAGTACTCACATGCTAAACCATTTTTATTGTACTCTTTCCCAATTACCCAGTAGTACTGCATAGGACGTGCTTATGTTGGTAGACTGTATATTCATCCGTATTTAGTTCTCATCTCCTTCCTGGTGGCTCAAAATACTCTTGGTGTTGGGTGACGGTGGGTGATCAGTTCTAGCTGGTGGACCATGATTGGAAGTCACTTCCATTGCAGAGAGCCCAAGAACTCTGACTGCACCTCCTTATCAGAGTCAGCCAGGTAGCACAGCTACAAAATGGAATTAGCCTGGATCCTGAGCCACCTCGTGGAACAGACTAGCAGCGCACTCAGACAAGTGAGCAATATGTAAGTGTTAAAACATGGAGATCCACAGTTTGTATGTTACCTAGTACAACCTAACCTGATTACAGTTATTTAAACTCAGAAAACCAGCTTTCCTGACTAACTTAAAACTGAACTGTTTGCAAACAAGGGAACTCTCAGTACTGCTCTGGCTATTGTTAACCAACAGATCATTTCCAACTCATCCTTACCCTGTCCTGGGCTTACTGTAAAAGCCAGGTACACAGGTTGTGCTCATCTCTGAGAAGCTACGTGAGTCATCCATCCATCCACACATCCAGCCTTCCTTCCACCCTTCTATTGATTTGGAGGTAATGTGTGTCAGACTCTTTGCTTGGTGATGCTGATTCAATGATGAAGACATACGGGAAATACAGTGCCTACCTTCAACAGGCTCTCAATCTAACCATATAGGCACTGTGGTTCAGCAGTAGGTATTCTGCATTATGGACTCAAACATAATTTTTACTTCATTTTTAAAACAATCTAATTTCTAAATATTCTGTAATGAACTAGTGTTATACTTTAACAAAACAAACACGAAGAACTATGTTATTATAGCAGGGGAGCTACCATAGTCCACAAGGGATAAATTAGGGGCATAAGAAAGGAACTGTCAGCCCTAAGTGGGGTGAAAGTCTGTTAAGAGCTTCATGGAAGATACACCCCTTAAGCCAAGTCTTGAAAGATGATTTGATTTCTCTAGGCACAAAAGGTTCCCATTTGAAGGTGTCATTCCTGGTCATACCCTAAGGCTAACTCCCGTAGAAGGAAGGTTTGAAGTGATACAGAAATCAAGATACCTCTGCACAGAGCTAAGCAGAATCCCCAAACAAATCAGGAGTTTGTTGAGAAACATGACAAAACAAGGTTAAAACCCTATGGGGTTTCTGGTTGCCTCTGCTGCTGTTTCAGTTTCCAACTTCAAAAGCAGCTTTCTTTCTTTGGGGTAATTCAACTGCAGAGCTGAAAACCCTTAAGTATCTCATTGTTTGTAAAACAGATTTTAAGAAGCCAGATGGGAAGTTAGAACTGTCGGACAACTTCTTTTTCAAGAAATGATGAGGAAAAAAAAAGACTAACATATTCAGTAATATGTTACCCAGTGACGTATTAATGGTTCACCCATTAAATATCGTAAATTGTGGAAAAGGAATGCATGATTATCTCCCATTTCTGTAGTGGGCATTTTGTGGCAGAGCTGAGTCAGCTATTTAACAGTAGTTTCTTTTCTCCTCCAGGGACAGAGACTGGATTTCTGAGCTTATTTTGCAGTTAGATGTGACCAGATGACACTTTTGGCCGATGGAATGTGAGTGGAGGTGCTGCTCTGTATCATGTTAGGCTCAGCACATGTGATCCACTTTCTTTGGCAACCATGAAGGTGGAGCCACCTATGGAAGGAACCTGGGTCCCTGTGTCACATTATGGAGTAGAACTGTCCATCCATCAGCACGCCCATTTAGAGCTACACATGATATAAACTTTTTTTTTTTTTTTTTTTTTTTTTTTTTTGAGACAGAGTCCCACTCTATCACCCTGGCTGGAATGCAATGGCTCAATCTTGGTTCACTGCAACCTCTACCTCTGGGGTTCAAGCTATTTTCATGCCTCAAGCCTCTCCCAGTAGCTGGGACTATAGGCAGGTGTCACCATGCCCAGCTACTTTTTGTATTTTTGGTAGAGATGGGGTTTTACCATGTTGGCCAGGCTGGTCTCCAACTCCTGACCTCAAGTGATCTTCCCACCTTGGACTCCCAAAGTTCTGGGATTGCAGGTGTGACCACCACGCCCGGCCAAAAAAATAGAAACTTAAATTGTATTAAGGCACTGAGATTTAGAAGTTAATGTGATTCTGAAGCTTGTGTCACTTTAATAGAGGTCCTACATCTTTTCCTGCCCTGATTATGCAGAGTAAAATATTAAGGAGTCTATGCCTGTATCAGGGCTAGCTTTGAACACTGAAACTCACAAAGATGCTGAAAGGGAACTTGTGCAGCAGCTGTGTTTGTGGATCTTAGTCCACAGTGTTCACTAATAGAGCCATCTTTATAAAGAGAAGTCAGGCCTTTGAAGTTAATTGGCCAAAATGAACTTGACTTCCAGATGGACAAAGTCACAAACACCATGGGGGAGAAAAAGAAAACATTTAAGAATGACTCTGATAGTCACAGTTACCTGAGTAAATGCAACTATGTCTAGCTAGCAGTCGCAGGCCAGAGAGGATGCTTAACTCCAGATATCATTTAGCATGACAGAATTATTCTAAATTTTATAATTCTCATTATTATGAGATTTATGAATGACAACAATCTGTCTACCCTTGCTTAGTCATCCAGAACAAAAACCTTCAAGTTTCTGCAAGGTTTCTTTTTAAGAACAAATCACTTACTGTTATCTCCTATTAATTCATTCATTCATTCCTTCATTCATTCATTAATAGACAGTTACTGAGTGCTTTCTCTGTGCCAGGCAAGGCTATAGGCATCCATTGACCCTTCCCTTCCCAAACAAGCATTCTCACAATAGCCCAAGAGATCTTATTAAAATATTTATTGGATCAGGGCCAGGTGTGGTGGCTCACGCCTGCAACCCCAGCAAATTTGGGAGGCTGAGACAGGCAGATCACTTGAGGTGAGGAGTTCGAGACCAGCCTGGCCAACATGATGAAACCCCCATCTCTACTAAAAATATAAAAATTAACTGGGCGTGCTCGCGGGCACCTGTAATCCCGGCTACACGGGAGGCTGAGGCAGGAGAATCGCTTGAACCAGGGAGGCGGAGGTTGTGGGGAGCTGAGTGTGGTGAGATCACACCACTGCACCCCAGCCTGGGTGAAAGAGGGAGACTCCGCCTCAAGAAAATAAAAATGAAAAAAAAAAATTTATTGGATCAGGTACCCCCATCCTTTAAATTCCTCCAGTGGCTTCCCAGTGTACTCACAACACAGTCCAAACCCTACTGTGCCTCCAAGGCTGATGTCTCCAGCCCCTTGTCACATCACTCTGGACACACTCGTCTATGGATTCATCAAAGTTTCCAGGTTCCTCCCCTCCTCAAGCTGTGCCCATGCTGTCTCCTCGGTCTGCACTGCTCCTTTCCCTCTCTCTTCCTATTTAATTCCTACCTGCCCATCAACCTCAATGCTTGTCCTTCACAGAGGCCTTCCCTGAACCTTCCATCCAAATTAAGTCTGCTCATTTTAATATTCCATAGCATCTAGAGTCTTTCTCTGGTCACAACAAATGTCTCTTTGGCATCCAGTCCATTCTAGGTGCCAATGGTAAAACATGAGGAAGAGAAAATCTCTGCCCTGTGACACATACCTTTAACAAGATATTAACAGGTGTATAAGTGCAGTGGAGGAAATGATCAGCCAGACTATCAGGGAGTAGCTGGGCAGGCTGCCATGCTAGTCTGGGATGTCAAGGAGGCAGGGGCTCCCTGAGAAGGTGGGAGCTAAAATAAAGCTTGAGGCCAGGTGTGGTAGCTCACGCCTGTAATCCCAACACTTTGGGAGGTCGAGGCAGGTGAATCACTTGAGGTCAAGACTTCGAGACCAGCATGACCAACATGATGAAACCCTGTCTCTATTAAAAATACAAAAAATGAGCCAGGCATGGTGTCGGGAGCCTGTAATCCCAGGTACTGGGGAGGCTGAGGCAGAAGAATCTCTTGAACCTGGGAGGCGGAGGTTGCAGTGAGCCAAGAGTGTACCACTGCACTCCGGCCTGGGTGACAGAGCAAGACTTGTCTCAATAAATTAAAATAAAATAAAATAAAAATCTTGAAGGATGAATAGGAAAGTGCCACAGAAAAAGCTTTCCGGATGGAGTGAGTGCAAAGACCCCGAGGTGGAAAAGAGCCTGAAATATTCGAATAAGAGAAAGGAGGCCAGCAGGACTCGTGGTGAGTCAGAAGATGAGTGGTAAAGGCAGAGCAGGAGTTACATATCGATTTGTGTGACTGTATTTTTAATATCTGTCTCCCCAGAGATTGAAAGCTACACAAATGCAGATACACTAGTTTGCTTGTCAATCCAGAACCAGGGTCTAGCACAGGCTTTGATATATAGTTGGGATGCTTAACTATTTAATGAATAAATGAATGAAAACAGTAGCTGGGCTGCTCACCTTAGAGCAGACGTCTGGCAGCTCAAACAGGTAGGGACAGTTACAGAGAGCTGCAAAGGTAGACTCTTCCCAGTAATGGAAAAAGGGCAAGTGGAGAAACTTATTTTGAGCAGGTCAAGTAATGACTGCAGTGCACAGGCGTGGCAGCAAGGAGGCAGGAAGCAACAAAGAGGTAAATAACTTAGAAACCTTCACTTTCCATCTGCGGTTGCTGCAACCACCCAGCCTCTGAGACCCCAGGACATTCATACCAAGCAAGAGGCATACAATTAGGCAGTATCTCAAGATAATACCCAATAGGTCTTACATTTCATTTCAGTCAACCACTGCTGGGTTTTGGCACCATTTTCATTGCAAATATGAGTAATGCAGACTCCTCAGTCACTATTAAGTAGCAATCTGGGGAAATCATCCACTTCCAATAATCCATTTCTCTAATTTAGAACACTCTGAAACCACATAATGAATAACACTGTCGCCAACTCTCCGGTAATGACATGTGACATATGTCAGCAATTGCTCTTTTCAAGATAAATCCCACTGTGTTGTTCCCTTCAGAAACTCCTGCTTATTTATTCACTTGGGCTTCTCACACACAAATATAGTGTATTCATTTCCGAAGATGAATTTAGGAACAAAGTTGAATCCCGGGCTTTGAAATATCAGGAAAAAGTTCAATCCTAACATAATGGCATTCAGTTTTGTCTACAAATGGTTGATTAATATGCAATTATATTCTTAAGTGCAGGGTGTCAATTAATTCCAAAGTCCTTTATTTAATTAGCGATACCATTCGATATATTCCCATTAGCAACATCTTCCTGTTTTTGCCATAGCAGTTTTATTCCACCCCTTTAGCGAGAACTAGAGGTTCTTTTTCGGAATGAAGACCTTGCTTTTCCTGTTTCTTTCACTGCATAAATGATGCTCCCCAGCATTCGCAGATGGAGATGATCATAAAAACTCCCCAAGTGCTCGGTCTTTTTCTTCCCACTGTCCCTCCTTCCCAAAGATGTGGAAATGGAATCAGTAATTGCCCAAAGACCCAGTTCTTCTCAAACCCAAGAGATCAATGAAGGGGATAAGAGTTATAAATAATGGAACTGGCTGCAAGTTATCATCTTTGTATTAAAAAATACTTAAAACTCTTCCATTTAAGGATACGTCCCACAGCCCTGGCTCTTGTTGAAAATATTTTTAAGTTACTCAAATAAACAGTTGCCCATCTCTAGATGTAATGATCAGAGGGGAAATCTCTTATATTCAAAAAGGGAAATGTATTAGACTAAGTAAATAATATATAATGGGCATTTGGTTGGAGGGTTTGCTGAGGTACAATTAAGTGGTTAAATATGTTTCAGAGTATTCCTATTTTTTGCATAGATAACACAACTAAAATGTTAACTCAGTAAAATCTAGAAAATACCTATCATCTAACAAGACATTAGGAAAAAATAGGAGAGTCAAGGAGTTGTTTCTGTAAATTTACATCTTGGACTAGAAGACTCGGGTGAGCCGAGAATAGAGTTAAAATTCGACCAAGTCAAGCCAAGGTTTAAGGTAAGACTAAGCTGTTTTGTCTCCTCTCTCATTCCCCACCTCCAAATAGGCTAATGAAATTATGAGCAAAACTGCTTGCAAATAAAATGAACCTTAGTAATAATGCAGTGGTATGAATCTGTCCAGCTTTACTTTAGATGGAGGTTGGCATTTGACTAGAGCAAAAAAAGTGAGATCAATTGGGAAAAGGTTTAGATGGTAAATGCGAAGGTTATATGGCATCCACATTTGGAGAACTTTAGATATCGCAATTAAATAAAATATCTATGGATTCACAACAGACTATATGACCAATTCTACTTGGCTGCTGAAATGTCAACCCAGCCAGGAGGTGGAAGAGCTACTATCTTGAATAATTTTATAAGTGACTCAGGTATTGTAAAGACAACACAGATTTTACCTGGACGACCCTCTCCACTGCTTCCCACCTCCACTGAGAACCTCATCCTCCTAAAATTACCAGAATAAAAGAGTAGAGAACCGTATTTTAACCAGCCTAGAGCAACGTTTCTTAACCTAGACACTGTTGATATTTTGGCTTGGGAAAGTCTTCGTATGAGAGCTGTTCTACATACTGTCCTATGTTTAGCAGAACCCTTGGCCTCTACCAATCAGATGTCGATAACAATTGCCCCACCCCATTCTGACAAACCAGAATGCCTCCAGATAGTGCCAACTGTCCCCTAGGGGAAAAAATAGTCTCAGTTGAGAACTACAGGTGTACAGGATGGTTTTACCCGGTTTATTTTTCTAAGGTCTTCTTCTTAGGGTTCCTGTGACATTTTTCTTCATTGATCTATTATTACTTCTTGTTAGTAAAATTCAAAGATAAACAGGAAAAAAAAGTGTAATATTTTCTTAGGAAACTTAATGTCAGGAACTAACCAGGAATAATAGTTCTGTATTATTTTAGACTTTCCCTGTTGTGTATAACAGAATGCACAATCTTTTCTTAGATACTGATGTCTTCACACAGGTTAAGAAAATACATTCAGCCAGCTGTGGTGGCTCACACCTGTAATCCCAGCACTTTGGGAGGCTGAGGTGGGCAGATCACCTGAGGTAAGAAGTTCAAGAACAGCCTGGCCAACATGGTAAAACCCCATCTCTACCAAAAGTACAAAAATTAGCCAGGTGTGGTGGCAGGCACCTGTAATTCCAGCTACTTGGGAGGCTGAGGCAGGAGAATCACTTGACACCGGGAGGCGGAAGTGGCAGAGAGCTGAGACTGCACCATTGCACTCCAGCCTGGGCAATAAGAGCAAAACTCTGTCTCAAAATAAAATAAAGTAAAAACAAATAAAAATAAAGGATTGGGCATAGTGGCTTATGCCTGCAATCCCAGCACTTTGGGAGGCCAAGGCAGATGGATCTCCTGAGGTCAGGAGTTTGAGACCAGCCTGGCCAATGCGGTGAAATCCTGTCTCTACTAAAAATGCAAAAATTAGTTGTGTGTGGTGGCAGGTGCCTGTAATCCCAGCTACTCAGGAGGCTGAGGCAGAAGAATTGCTTGAATCCAGGAGACGGAGGTTGCAGTGAGCTGAGATGACATCCCTGCACTCCAGTCTGGGCGACAGAGCAAGACTCCACATTTAAAAAAAAAAAAAAAAAAAACCACACACGCACAGAAGAAAATGCATGTATATTATTCACATGATTATGCAAATATGTTTTTAACTAATTGCACTTATGTTTTCATACTAAGTACCTATAAGTTAACCTTATTTTTTAATGGTTGAGCGGTATTTCATTGCATCGACAGACCCAAAACATATGCAAGCAATCTATTAATAGCCTTTTACAATCGTACTATATTTGTGTGTGTACACATTGAATTTACTTCCTCACAAAATCTTGCACCCTTATATATGCATTTATGTAGATTAAATTCCTAAAAGTAGAACTTCTCAGGTTTCTCCTTTTATGCTACTTTTTCTGACTGCATTTCATTAACTTCTTTTAAAATGCTTTTGTGTCAAATGACACATCTAGCATTTCTTCGGTTTCTTGAAACTTCTACACCCACCTTCCACTCATTAGACAATTACCTATAGGGACTATATTGATACTGGTGCACTGTGGGAGGTCCCCAAATACTGGTGGGACTTTGATCCCAGCAGGTGACCAGCCTCTTGACACGGTCTCAAGAAGGAATTCAAGGGTAAGTCAGAAAGCAGTGAAAGTACAGAGATTTATTACAACAGGAAAAGTACACACTCAAGAAAAGGGAGTGCAGGCAGACTCAAGAGAGCGCCATGCCTAAGGGGGTTTGGGGCTGCTACCTTTATGGGTTTCTTTAGCCAAGGGGTGGAGTATTCATGAAAATTCCTGGAAAAGGGTGGAAATTTCTTAGAATTGTGGTGCCACTTATTTTTATACCAAACGTAGCTGTTCTCACAACTCATGATGCTGGTCACCTAGGACCTCATGATAACATGCTAAGTCACTCATTAACATCCTAAGTCACAGTGACTTAGAATGTTAAGAAGCACATCATGAGGTCCTAGGTGAAACCTAGGTCGAATTCAGCACTATGTTGGGTCCAGTTGGTCTTAACCAGCTTGGTCCACACCTGGTTTTTCAGGATCTTATCAGCCAATAGCCTCTAGTCATATGAAACTGCTATGTGATTTATTTATTATTATTATTTTTTGATACACGTCTCGCTCTGTCCCCAGGCTGGAATGCAATGGCGTGAGGTCAACTCACTGCAACCTCTGCCTCCTGGGTTCAAGAGATTCTCCTACCTCAGCCTCGCCAGTAGCTGAGACTAAAGGCATGTGTCACCATGCTCGGTTAATTTTTGTATTTTGAGTAGAGATGGGGTTTCATCATGTTGACCAGGATAGTCTCGATCTCTTGACCTTGTGATCCATCCACCTCAGCCTCCCAAAGTGCTGGGATTACAGACGTGAGCCACCGTGACTGGCCTGAAATTTTTATTATCCTGTGACCACTTGTATTATTTCTTTCTCACTTCTAGGGGCAAGGGAAGTGCTCAGACTCTATCTGTGAGTCACTGGCCTTCCTCCTTAAGCCAAACGACTTCCTGACTGCTGTCCCATGCCACCTGTACCTTCTCTTGCTTCTTCGTATCTGCATGGATCTTAGAGGCTTTTAGTCATTTTCTCAAGGATCTAGTAGTGTCAGTATTTAGCTCTGTGCTGGGGAAAATTGATGAGCAAAAGTACAGAAGATTTGTCCCCACCGAGCATAGAGTCTAGTGGAAACAACCGGCATTAATCAAAACTGCTTAGAAATGTATGCAAATTACGACTGGAATTACTGCCTCCCAGGAGAAGAGCCCAGTGCTCTAAGAGGGGCAACAGGAGGACCTGAGATTTCAGGGCAGGCATTCCTGCAGAAGGGAAGTTCACCTGGGATCCAAGGGCCAGGGAAACACTAACGAGGTAAGAGTGATGGAACTGACTGGAGATCCACATGGGGGATCAGCACAGGCAAACAACCATGGGAGGGAGAGAAGCTGGCCCCTGAGGGGTCAGAAGAGACCTCAAAAGGGTGAGGAGGGGGAAGGAAATGGCTAGTGAGCAGTGAAGGATGGGCCAGGCAGGGGATACTCTTGAGTCTGGCCCTCTGAGACGGATTTCAGTTTTATGTTGAAAGCTCTGGAGAACAGGGGAGTGAGACATGGTCACACTCAGGCTTTGAAAAGATCACCCTGCTGAAGTATGATGAACAACCCTCAGGAAGTCACCAGCTGTCATCATACTGAGACTGCATCAATTGAGCAAACTTCTCTTCCTTCCCTATAAGCACTTCTCCTCCAGGGATAATGCTGGGTCCGATAAGGCACATGATGCATTTTCCCATTTCTTCTTTAATGGATTTACTTGCTTCATCTGTGACCACTTTCTTAGGCCAGGTTTGGAGGACAGCACTTTCAGCCCTTTGGAGATCATATTGAAGAGAAGAGCTTTCAGAGAAAATGGGATTTAAGTAGTTACAAGAAAAACAAACTCCCCCCCAACCCGCAAAAAACACAACCTCTAATACACTTAATTTTTTAAAAAAAGTAAAAAAGAGTGTCCTCTTTAGGATGGTATATCTTACATTAACAGTGTTAAATTTAAGTCACTAAGAGACGCAATAAGTAGGTATAAAGAAATCTTCACTTTTTATCCACCAAAGTCTGTCCCCAAACTGCTTTCTCCCCAAACTAAAAAGTTAGTTTATAGCATGGCTAATCTATTGCAGTGCAATCATATTTTAACCTTATCAAATATCCTCACATATTTCTTCCATTTGTGCAAAAAATGGAACATCAGAGATTTAGATTTTATTTGGAAAATTTCTTATTCATCATACGGAAACACAACCAACTGCATTTGAGAAGTTCAATTTAAAACTAATTTATCTTACATTAATGTTTAAATCATGAGATTTCACATAAAGTCATTCTTGTAGTGTAATAAATTCAGAGTCAATATGATAACTATTAAACAGAAATGGGCTTGGAAAAATAAATCGCCTGGTCTTAGGGTTAGTAGTCCCTTCTCTCCTGAGCTCTTAGGCTGGTAGGAAAGAGAAAGAAAAAAGAAAGGAAAATGTCAAGAGGGAGAGGGAACAAAGAGAGGAGGAGATCGAACACGCAAGATCACGCATGTCCATAAGACTGTGCCCGCACTGCCACTTATGGAATGCTTACTGTATACCAGGCACTGTTCTCGGTTCTTTTCACATCTCTAAGTCTCTTAACAACCCATGGGAATTACTTGAGTGATGGTGATCCCAGCTCACAACTCTGGAGCACTTACTGTGTACCAGGCAGTGTTCTAAGCACCCATCCCTTTTTCTGTAAATATAAAGGGGGTCTCCCCATGTTGCCTAGGCTGGTCTTGAACTCCCGGCCTCAAATGATTCTCTTGCTCCAGCCTCCCCAAACTGTTGGGATCACAGGTACAAGGCACCACACTCAGCCTGTTCTAAGCTCTTACGTGCATCAACTGGCTCAATCCATACAACCTAACGTGGAGAGGATGAGTCCTGTGTTCTCCAGATGAGAAAAGTGCGATAGGGAGAAGTTAGACAGCATGAACAAGCTGAAATAAATAGCTAGCGGGGCATCTGGGCAATGAACGCAGACCAACTCTGCACGTCACCACCACGTGGTCGGCCGACCCAAAATGTAAAGAAGGTGCAACATTTTTTGCAGACAGGGAAACTCACATCTCTAAAGGTTGAGCACCTTACGGTACAGCCAGGATTTGAATTCAGAGTCACAGGATTCCTAAAGTCTTGCTGCCACTAACATCAGAAAGCTCCCCAAAGATATTCATTCTTCGTTCCAGATGGAAGATCCAAGTTCCTGGGCAGAATTGCTGCCTCTGTCTCAACCCTCACCTTTCATTAGCGGCTTGTCTTCAGGACCCCCTTGCACGAGTCCTTGGCATCGACTGCCCTGCCTCCCTCCCTTTCCTCTTCATCTCCTGCTAGGTTCTTTCTTTGTGTTACCGATCCAGGACTCCTGCTTTCTTCGGTGATGTGGTGAATAAATACCCACTCCCAGCGAGAGGATACGGCAGTTTCAAAAAGCAAGAGAAAATGGAACTCAAAAATGCTTCACACATGCGTAGGTACCCAGACCTTGAATACCAAAAGACTGTTCCAAAATTGAGATTCATTTTGTGTTCTAAGCTTGCTTGTTCTAAACACACAACTCCCTTTTCCTGTCATTATTTCTCCTTTCCCTTTGCAAATCATCCCTGCCTTGCTGAATAATCTGACTTTTCCATTAATTCATAAATTCTAAGTGTGTATTTAAAAATATCTAGAACAGTGATTCTCAACAACAGCGATTTTTTCCCCAGGGGAACGTGGACAATGTCTAGAGACATTTTTGGTATCTAGAGTGGGGAAGGGGTGCGCCATTGGTATCTAGTAGCTAAAGGGCAGTGAGGTTGCCAGGAAGCCTCCCAAAACAGATCAGCCCACACAAAAAAGGATCATCTGATAAGCAATGTCAAGGGTGCTGAGTGAGGTTGTTAATCCCAGCTACTTGGGAGGCTGAGGCAGGAGAACTGTTTGAACCAGGGAGAGGGAGGTTGCAGTAAGCAAAGATTATGCCACTGCACTCCAGCCTGGGAGACAGAGCCAGACACCATCTCAAAAAAAGAAAAGAAAAAAAATAGAAAGAAGAAATCCTGAGTCTAGAAGGATGCACTTAAGCCTGTACCAATGGTTGCCTCTAGGGAAGACGGCGGGAATGCGACAATACCACTTTCACTTATTTCACTTTTGAACTGTTAAGTGTGTTTCTTTCCAGTCCACATATATTATCTTTGAAATGTTATTACAAATTTTAAAATATATTTAATTCCTTTTAAATGTTTTCTTNACTGTTTGAACCAGGGAGAGGGAGGTTGCAGTAAGCAAAGATTATGCCACTGCACTCCAGCCTGGGAGACAGAGCCAGACACCATCTCAAAAAAAGAAAAAGAAAAAAAATAGAAAGAAGAAATCCTGAGTCTAGAAGGATGCACTTAAGCCTGTACCAATGGTTGCCTCTAGGGAAGACGGCGGGAATGCGACAATACCACTTTCACTTATTTCACTTTTGAACTGTTAAGTGTGTTTCTTTCCAGTCCACATATATTATCTTTGAAATGTTATTACAAATTTTTAAAAATATATTTAATTCCTTTTAAATGTTTTCTTCCAGAAAAGCTTTCAAAGAAAGCTTTTGGACGTTTTCAAAGAAAAGCAAAATAGAGAGTGTATACAAGAAAAAAAAATAATTATTTCAAGGTAGTGAGTGATGAATCCAAAGAACCTCTTTTGATAAGGAATGGATTTTCTCTTCAGAGTAATGTGTTGACAAAACAGGACGACTTTAACTTACAGACTTGTATTAGTATTTTATTATGATGATTATTAAGAAAAATAGGATATATACTCAATATGTTAGTTTTCAAAAAATGAGATGCAGAATTTACTAGAAAGCACCATCACCATTTTCTATTTAAAGCAATAGAACATCTTGAGTTGTCTTGACAGTAAGATAACTATTTACATTTTTTTTTTTTTTTTTTTTGGACACGGAATCTGGCTCTGTTACCCAGGCTGGAGCATGCTGTGGCCAGATCTCTCAGCTCACTGCAACCTCTGCCTCTCTGGTTCAAGTGGTTCTCCCTGCCTCAGCCTGCACGAGTAGCAGGGATTACAGGTACCAACCACCAAGCCTGGCAAAGTTTTGTATTTTTAGTAGAGATGGGGTTTCGCCATGTTGGCCAGATTGGTCTCGAACTCCTGACCTCAGCTTATCCACCCACCCTGGCCTCCCAAACTGCTGGGATTACAGGAATGAACCACAGCGCCCAGCCAGATAACTATTTACATTCTGGAACCTCCTTCTCGCCATTGCATTACTGTAAAATACAAGGTGTAGACAAAGATATGGAAACTCAGATAATAGAGAACTCTACACTCTCTCCACACTTTCGTTCATGGGGCCAGCTCACATCCATCCTTCAACATTCAGACCAGATGCCACCTCTTCCAGGACACCGCTTCTCACACTGAGTTGTTCGGTGGAGCTCCAGCATGCTCCTTTCTGTAGCATCCTGCGATACCCTCAACCCCAGCCCACAACACAGAGCCCTCTATTTGTCTGATTACCTGGCTAGGTCCCCAAAGGTAGGAATCTCCTATTACTAATCTTTCTATCTGCAACAACTAGAACAGTGACTGACATTTAACATTCAAAATTTCAATTGGTGGTAAATATTGAATGAATGAGCAAATGAATGAAAAAGGTAACAAGAATGATTTCCACTGACCCCTAATAAATCAAGAATAGGGTGATTCAGAATCAAGAGAGGAAAACTGGTGGTGTATTCAAGGAAGAAAGGAGATACTATACTGCCTTATAAGAATTTCAGGTGGCAGCCGGGCGCGGTGGCTCAGTCCTCTAATACCAGCACTTTGGGAGGCTGAGAAAGCATGTGGATGACCTGAGACCAGGAGTTTGAGATTAGCACGGCCAACATGGCGAAACCTCATCTCTATTACAAACACAAAAATTAGCCAGGTGTGGTGGCGCACGCATATAATCCCAGCTACTTGGGAGGCTAAGGCAAGAGAATCACTTGAACCTAAGAGGTGGAGTTTGCAGTGAGCCAAGATCATGCCATTGCACTCCAGCCTTGGTGACAGAGCAAGACTTTGTCTGGAAAAAAAAAAGAAAAGAATTTCACGTGGGCCAAGAGGTCAGTGAAATAGAATGCTTAAGAAGGAACACAGGCCCCCTAATCATTTTGGGGCTGGGAGGGTCCTGGCTTTTATCAAATACAGGCTTCAAAAAAATGACTATGACCCTCTGATGCTCAAGTCTCCCATCTGTAAAATGGAAATAATAGTATTCAACAGATATGCCAATAATGAACATGAAATCAGAATAATGCACATACGGCACTAAGCAAAGTATGTACATGTTGAAAAGCTGTTAGGGATCATTGTTTTTTTTTTTGTCCATGAATCCTAATGTTTATCAGAACTATCCTCTGTAGCAGCAGCACACACTCATTAATACTAATGCACGCCCTTTATGTCAATCACTCTTCGAGGCATTTTAAGGCACAGAGATCTAAGACTCAGCTATTGCTCTCAAAAGGCTTAACCTGGTTGAAGTGTCAGACCATACTCACCCTTGCCACAGGTTCTTCTGGGTTCTTTTCCACCCTTCTCCCTTCCTTCAAGCCTGGATCTTTAAAAACACACCATAGTGTGTAAGTGTGAATTAGCATGGGGTTGTCTAACCTCATACCTTATGAGCAGCTTCATCTGCCATAACTTAGATTGTGATGGGAAATAAAATGCAAGCATGGCAAAGAGCTCACTGTGCACGGCAAGACATGTTTTATCTCTAGCCACGAAGTGGAATTGCATTCCTGTTGCGAAACCCAGATTGATGCATGCGTTTTATTTATAACCCTTTCTCTGAAAGTTCCTCCAAGTTACAAGTTAGCAATGAAAGTTTGCAGTGGCTTTTGAAAGACCTGCTGGCATCTTCCCTGACAGCCAAATTCTTGCAAGTGACAGGAACAGACCACAGAAAGGCTGAGAGTCAACAGGCATTGAAGAATGTGCGTGTCCAAGAAAGAATAATGGTGATAGAATGGAAAAGGCGGAGTGTGGGACTACTGAGCATTGGTACTCAGGGGAAACCTGCCATAGCAGCATTTCAAACTGACTGTCATCCAACCATCCGTCCTTCTCCCTTCTTATATTGCCTTGACTTTGTACATGAGCTCCTTTTTTGCTTCCCTCTATTCTTTCTCAGTCTATCTCCCCCAATGGCTGCAGAAAAATCACACACAATCATTTCACTGGCAGTAGTCTGAGTTTGATGATCACTTGTCAAGTCTATACAACCATGCTGCCCTATTTGGTCATGTAGAAGGTATGTCAGCCAAGAATCATCCATCCCCAAACAGTAGAGGCAATCACATCAGAAACTAGAGCTGTGAAAAACAGAGTTTCCTCAAAGGGTTAAACCATATGACCTAGTAATTTCATTCCTAGGCATACACCCACAGAAACTGAAAACAGATACTCAGACAAGTGCATGTACCCTCATGTTCGTAACAGCATCATTCACAATAGCTAGAAAATGGCAACAGCCCAAATGTCTATAAATGAATAAACAAATTGGTTCACTTGTAAGGTGGAATATTATTCTGCCATAAAAATCGATGAAGTACTGCTACATGCTACAATGTGAATTCGTCTTGAAAACATTATGGTGAAATAAGTTAGATGAAAAAGACCACGTATTGTACGATTTATGTAAGATATCCTAAATGGGAACATCCATTGTGACAGACAGACCGGTGGTTACCAAGGGTTGCAGGGAGAGAGGAATGAAAAGCACCTGCTTAATATACATGGGGTTTCTTTTCGGGATAATGAAAATGTTTTGGAACTAGATAAATGTGGTAGTTGCACAACATTAATATAGTATGTGCCACTGAATTGTTCACTTAAAAATAATTGATATCAGTTATGGGGAATACACCACAATGAAATTTTTAAAAATAAAACAATATCGAAGACTAGACTAGTTTTCCAATTTGGGGATAAAACAGGTCAGCTAGCAAAACTCAGTAACAGGGAAGAGAGGAAAGCACCAGAGACCCAGGTCACAGCCCTGGTTAGATGTAAAGAGTCACCACATCTAAAACAGCTACAAGAGTAGAGGCCGTGAGTGGACTTCTCGCCAAGTCCAGGAGTGCCTTCCAGCAAAGGGATCATGAACATGGGCAGAGGGACCTGGCACTGAATCTCAGCACTACTGTTTTTTGATGGTGTAGTGGCTTGATACTTTAACATTTCTAAGAGGTCTTGCCCACACTGGAAATACGAATCTGTTTCATAGGGTTATCTTACGAGTCAAGTGATAATAACCCTAAGATAAAAACCCTAAGATAATAACCCTAAGACTTATAAGACACCCTTATAAGTCACTGTATATAACACATAATACAAATTCAGTAACTGGTAGCTTTAATTATTATCCAACCATTGTGCATGAAATGTGTGGTCCAAGCGGCTAAGGATGACAAAGGATGAAAAACAGCAACACTGTGGATCAAAAGTAATGAACTTCTACATGGTCTCTTTGGAAGGACCAGCGGTCCATTTATCTGTGCTCATTCACAGGCCTTTTTCAGTAATAAGAAGTCTCTGACTTAGCATCCATTTGAGGCCCATAGATGGCTCTAAAAAAATCTCCTAAGAATGAGTGTGTGCTGCAGTTTTTGGTTTTTGTTTTCGCTTGGTTTTTTTTTTGGAGACAGCATCTTGCTCTGTCACTCAGGCTGGAGTATAGTGGTGTAATCATGGCTTGCTGCAGGCTCTAACTCCCGGGCTCAAACAATCTTCCTGCCTCAGCCTCCCAAGTAGCTGAGACTACAGGTGCATGCCACCATACCCAGTTCATTTTTTAAAAATTCTTTCTGTAGAGACAGGGCTTTGCTATCATTCCCATGCTGGTCTGGAACTCCTGGCCTTAACTGATTTTTCCTCCCCAGCCTCCCAAAATGCTGGGATTACAGGAGTGAGCCACTGTGTGTGGCCTATCACAGTTACGTTAATAATCCTATCTATCTATTAGGGACTCAAAAGATTATTTGATGATTAAGAGGATGTATTAGTCCATTTTCATACTGCTATGAAAAAATATCTGAGACTGGATAATTTATAAAGAAAAAGAGGTTTAATGGACTCATAGTTCCACATGGCTAGGGAGGCCTCACAATCATGATGGAAGTTGAAGGAGAAGCCGAGTCACGTCTTACATGGCGGCAGACAAGAGAGACTGTGTCCTTTATAAAACCATCACATCTCATGAGAATTATTCACTATCATGAGAACAGGATGGGAAAAATCAAGCCCCATGATTCAGTTACCTCCTATTGGGTGCCTCCCACAACATGGGGGGATTACGGGAGCTACAATTCAAAATGAGATTTGGGTGGGGACACAGCCAGAGGATGACTGAAAATACCAATGACATCACCTCTGCAGAACAGTCTCCCTGATATGGAGAGCTCTGTAAGGTGTGTCTTGAGGAAAGCACTTACATTGTACATTACACTGGAATCAGAGGGCTGGATTCAAATGCTGGCTCTTCTGTAAATTATCAGTGTGTCTTAATAAACAAGTTCCTTTCTTTGAAATAATTTTTTATGCCTATTATACTATATACCTTTTGGTTTCTAAAGATTGCCTTTTGCAACTTAAACCCTACAGCCATGTTAAAGGATGTGTGCGTGTATTCAGTGTAGACCAATATATTTATTCATTTAAGCAATAATTCAAACATGAGTGAATGCTGTGCTATGTACAAGGGACTACGCCATTTCCACTGGCGGACACAAAGTTAAATGAGGCAGGACTGCCAACCACAGGAGTGGAGACGATTTCTATACTGAAATAAACAGAATGTTAGGACACTCCAGTGTGCAAGCGTCAAATATATGATGCAAACTGCTATAGCCCACATGGAAACTGATGGAACATGAAACTGGAAGTCTATGGTGTCTGAATTCAGATAGAACTAATTCAAGTTGCTTATACAATGCTGTTGGCAATCCGTCTCTGTCGCTCATCTTTATTTTCCTCTTTGTCAGTTTGATTCTCAGACAGGCGCCTTTCAAACCATGAAGAGGTGGCTACCAAAAATTTCAGACTTCATTCTACCAGTTCAGCATGCCCAGAGAGAATTGAGTCTCTTTCCAAAGCATTCCATGTAAATTCCTGAGATTTAATCTCACTGGACTGACTTGGGCCACGTGCCCAGACACGGACCAGTCAGGAAGGCCAGGAAGATGCAACGGCATAAGTGGTCAGGCCTGGATCACACTCTCCCTTGTGAAGCTTGGGGCTTTTTCTACCTGATGACTCAGATTGAGGCTGGAAAAGACAATTTGTCTAGGGAAACACTAAGATGCTTTACCAGAAGAAGGCGGGGAAAAAAAAAAACAGCCTGAAAAACAGTAGCTATTCATCACAAGTGCTGAGTGATACATGCTGTACTAGAGGTTAAATGACAGTGCCATAGCAACTTTAGAAGAAAAAAGAGAATTAGAGTTTAAATCTTACAACAACTTGTATTACTGCCATATTAATAACTACATAACAAACCTCACTGGCCTTCACTCACTCATAAAACTCCCATTGGCATTCAATAATACGCTTTTTTTTTTTTTTTTTTTGGCCACTCATGGATCTGTACGTCAAATGAAGTTCATTTCATCTAAACATGGTTAAAGTACCACTTGTGGGATGGGTGAAGTCAGCTCCATATGTCACGCCCATTTAGAGACCATGATTCTCATAGTAACGAAAGACACACATGTGGGAGAATCCAACTGCACACTTGCTTTTAAAGCCTCTGCTTACATCAAGTCTGCTAACATTTCGTTCGTCAAATTGTTACAGGACCAAAAGCAGCATCCCTGTGGCAGGAAGCCATATGCCTGGTACTCTAGCCAGAGGAACCTAGAAAAGGGCTTCCATAGAGGGAGGGATGGAAAATCTGAAGCAATAATGCAATTACATCCTGACATCTAAGAGAGTTTGATTCCCATGGGAGACATATGAGAGCAGACACAAGAAGTTTAGCCTCTAACCCATGGTCAATTAGCTTGAGGATGGCAGGCCTGGGTTTAAAACCAGGTCATCTCATGCTGAAGCCCAACAGAGACACACGGTCGATTTTTGGGCGATGGCCCAGGAATACAGTATGAGGCGAACCTTCATGTTGGGCGTGGCATCTGCTCTCTGGTAAGAGTTGCATTCACTGACGGCTTCATGAATTCTTGAGTTACAGTTAATAAGATTTTTGTCAGAAACTTACAAGTTTCATATAACAGAGATGTACTTAACACACACAATCTTCGTGTAGTGTGTTGAAAGTTTTTTTGTTTTGAGTGAGAGTTTGGCTCTGTCACCCAGGCTGGAGTGCAGTGGTGCAATCTCTGCTCACTGCAACCTCTGCCTCCTGGGTTCAATCGATTCTCCTGCCTCAGCCTCCCGAGTAGCTGGGATTACAGGCACACACCACCATGCCCGGTTACTTTTATTTTTATGTTTTTTATTTATTTATTTATTTATTTTGAGACGGACTCTTGCTCTGTCACCTGGGCTGGAGTGCAGTGGCCGGATCTCAGCTCACTGCAAGCTCCGCCTCCTGGGTTTACGCCATTCTCCTGCCTCAGCCTCCCAAGTAGCTGGGACTACAGGCGCCCGCCACCACGCCCGGCTAGTTTTTTGTATTCTTTTTAGTAGAGACGGGGTTTCACCGTGTTAGCCAGGATGGTCTCGATCTCCTGACCTCGGGATCCGCCCATCTAGGCCTCCCAAAGTGCTGGGATTACAGGCTTGAGCCACCGCGCCCAGCCACTTTTCTTTATTTTTAGTAAAGACAGGGTTTCACCATGCTGGCCAGGCTGGACTCAAACTCCTGACCTCAAGTGATCTGCCTGCCTCGGCCTCATAAAGTGCTGGGATTACAGGCATGAGCCACTGCACCCAGCTGAAAGTTAATTTAAAACTAAATTATTTCTACCATGAGACACTCAAGAAGGGTGACACGTGCATCTGACAACTAGGCAGGATCCTCGTACGTGGAAGATGGGTTCTGGTTAAATGTGTTGGAAGCTATGACAGATTAAGGTGGTCAGAAGTATGTTACCTGGGTGTCTGATTCCACTTTAAAATCTCTGCAACAAAGTTCCTTGCATCCAATCAAGTGGACAGTGATGTATTACAGGCCCAGTCAAGGGATCAGCCTTTACTCAGCAGGTTGCAGGCTGCCATGTCAAAGGTTAAGACTTCAGTTCTACATCCACAGTCACCGAGATGTGAAGTCCAATTCATTGATCTGCAAAAATTATGTCAAAGAGGCCGAGCACGGTGACTCATACCTGCAATCTCAGCACTTTGGCAGGCAGAGGCAGTAGAATCGCTTGAGCACAGGAGTATGAGACCACCCTGTGCAACTGAGTCAAGACTCCATCTCTCCAAAAAATAAAAAAATAAAAAATAAAAAAAAAAAAACCAGCTAGGCATGGTGGTACACACCTGTAGTCCCAACTATTTGGAGTTGGAGACTGCAGTGAGCTATGGTTGCATCACTGCAGTCCAGCCTGGGTAACAGAACAAGACCCTGTTTCTAAAAAAAAAAAAAAAAAAAAAAAAA
>NW_016807466.1:939612-942068 GCF_001698545.2 Rhinopithecus bieti | reverse complement strand
GTTTTTTGTATTCTTTTAGTAGAGACGGGGTTTCACCGTGTTAGCCAGGATGGTCTCGATCTCCTGACCTCGGGATCCGCCCATCTAGGCCTCCCAAAGTGCTGGGATTACAGGCTTGAGCCACCGCGCCCAGCCACTTTTCTTTATTTTAGTAAAGACAGGGTTTCACCATGCTGGCCAGGCTGGACTCAAACTCCTGACCTCAAGTGATCTGCCTGCCTCGGCCTCATAAAGTGCTGGGATTACAGGCATGAGCCACTGCACCCAGCTGAAAGTTAATTTAAAACTAAATTATTTCTACCATGAGACACTCAAGAAGGGTGACACGTGCATCTGACAACTAGGCAGGATCCTCGTACGTGGAAGATGGGTTCTGGTTAAATGTGTTGGAAGCTATGACAGATTAAGGTGGTCAGAAGTATGTTACCTGGGTGTCTGATTCCACTTTAAAATCTCTGCAACAAAGTTCCTTGCATCCAATCAAGTGGACAGTGATGTATTACAGGCCCAGTCAAGGGATCAGCCTTTACTCAGCAGGTTGCAGGCTGCCATGTCAAAGGTTAAGACTTCAGTTCTACATCCACAGTCACCGAGATGTGAAGTCCAATTCATTGATCTGCAAAATTATGTCAAAGAGGCCGAGCACGGTGACTCATACCTGCAATCTCAGCACTTTGGCAGGCAGAGGCAGTAGAATCGCTTGAGCACAGGAGTATGAGACCACCCTGTGCAACTGAGTCAAGACTCCATCTCTCCAAAAAATAAAAAAATAAAAAATAAAAAAAAAAAAACCAGCTAGGCATGGTGGTACACACCTGTAGTCCCAACTATTTGGAGTTGGAGACTGCAGTGAGCTATGGTTGCATCACTGCAGTCCAGCCTGGGTAACAGAACAAGACCCTGTTTCTAAAAAAAAAAAAAAAAAAAAAAAAAATTATGTGAAGGTAAACTGGGGCCAGTCTGCAACAATAAAACCCCAGACTGACTTTCATCTAAAAGACTTTTTCAACAGGCAGACAGACATGACACAATGATTGTTGACTGAATGACTGAGACAGGGTCTTACCCTGTAGCTCAAGTGGGAGTAAAATAGCGTGATCATAGCTCACTATAGTCTTGAACTCCAGGACGCAATCTTCATCTCAGTCTCCAAAGTAGCTGGGATTACAAGTGAGCATCACCACACCCAGCTAATTAAAAACAAAAATTTTGTAGAGACAGGGTCGCCACATGTTGCACAGGCTCGTCTCGAACTCCTGGACTCAAGCAATCCTTGTGTCTCAGCCTCCAAAAGTGCTGGGACCGGCCTGAGCCATTGTTCCTGGGCAATTATTTTTAAATGGTACAATAGGCAGAAAAACTCTTCTCCTCAAATGATTTGCCAATCTTAAGACTCTTAATACAAAGATCTTCAAAGTTATTTCTCGAGATGGTCCTTTCTTTCCTTCGGTGGACGTAAATTACTTTTTAAATTACACCCATTCGAATAGACTGAGGGTTGACAAATGTTGTGAGAATTAAGCTTTTCCCCCTAAAATAATTAAGAGCAAACTATTAGGTAGTTGGAATTAGAGAATGAGGTTTGGCTGCAAACAACAGAGTTTTGCTGGGGACCAAAGACAAGAGTGGATAATGGTTAAGCGTGTGTGTTGTGGAGCTGAACAGGTCTAGGTTTGAATCCTGGCCCTGGTGAGGCAGAAGTAGGTAGCCTTGAGCAAGTCACTCATTGGCTTCAAGTTTACTCATTGGTAAAATGAGATTAATGACAGGAGGATTAAATGAGATACTGTATGGATAGAGACTGGCATAATGTCGGGCATAGGGGATGCTGGAGTGACAGTTTAAAAATATCATCTTACCTCCTTAACATCTTTTAATGGATTCCCACTGCAAATGTCAGAGGTGTTTGAACCAGAGCGACTCCATCTTGAATAGAGGTTGGGTAAAATAAGGCTGAGATCTACTGGGCTGCGTTCACAGAAAGTTAGGCATTCTTAGTCACAGGATGAGACAGGAGGTCAGCATACAATATGGGTCACAAAGACCTTGAAAATAAAACAGCAAACGGTAAAGAAGCCAGCCAAAACCACAATGGCAACGAGAATGATCTCTGGTCGTCCTCACTCCTCACTATACGCTAATTATAAAGCACTTGCATGCTAAACGGCACTCCCACCGAAGCCATGACAGTTTACAAATGCCACAGCAACACCAGGAAGTTACCCTATACGGTCTAAAAAGCGGAGAAACCCTCAGTTCCAGTCATTGCCTACTTCTTTCTGGGAAAACTTATGAATAATCCATTCTTTGTTTAGCGTATAACCAAGAAGTAATCATAAGGATAAGCAGGCGGGCAGCCCATGCCACTGGTCTGCCTATGGAACAGCCATTCTTCTATTCCTGTATTTTCTTAATAAACTTGCTTTCATTTCACTCTATGGACTCGCTCCAAATTT
>NW_016807466.1:885165-939181 GCF_001698545.2 Rhinopithecus bieti | reverse complement strand
TGAGTTTTTCTGGGTTTTTTTGTTTTTTGTTTTTTTTTGAGACGGAGTCTCGCTCTGTCACCCAGGCTGGAGTGCAGTGGCCGGATCTCAGCTCACTGCAAGCTCCGCCTCCTGGGTTTATGCCATTCTCCTGCCTCAGCCTCCCGAGTAGCTGGGACTACAGGCGCCCGCCACCTCGCCCGGCTAGTTTTTTGTATTTTTTAGTAGAGATGGGGTTTCACTGTGTTCGCCAGGATGGTCTCGATCTCCTGACCTCGTGATCCGCCCGTCTCGGCCCCCCAAAGTGCTGGGATTACAGGCTTGAGCCACCGCACCCGGCCCGCTCCAAATTCTTTCCTGTGCAAGGTCCAAGAACCCGCTCTTGGGGTCTGGATCGAGACCGCTTTCCAGGAACACTCATAGGACATAACCCCAAAACTCTTGATGTGGTGCTTCTATCCAACCTTAACTCTAGCCCTACTGCTCCTCCAAGGTTCCAGCCTGAAGGACTCTTCACTTCACTTCCTCAGGTTTCCAAGACCTTCTACGTGCTGTTCCCTGTGCTTGCAGGAGCTCTTCCCCCTTAGCCTGGTTATCCCCTACTTGTCATTCAGTTGTGCCCTTCAACGCCGTTTGCTTGACAATCTCTGTGATTCGCGTCTATCATGCTCATCAGTATAACTTCTTTTCATAGCACATACCAAAGACTGTAATTATTGGTTAATTTGATCAATGCCTGCCCCCAACTAGACTCTAAGCCCCTTGAAGCTAGAAGCCACATCTACCTAGTTCACCCATCTGCTTCTACCACCCAGTGTCAGGCTTGTGACCCAGAGAGATTGTTTACCGAATGAACGGATGGAAAACAATGCCACAGAAAGTAGTGGAAACACTCAGGACATGATCAGGAGCTATGTCTTAATCCACTTTCTTGCTTTCAATTTGAAGAGCAGAAGAGGACATTTCTGACTCTCTTAGACATCCTCCCTTCCCCCAAGTTTTCCCTCTGTATTATTATATCAAAGAAGAAAACAGTTATTATCATGTTGATCATGCAATGAGATCTCAGAATATTGGCTAGTTTGGGGTGTTGTTGTTGTTTTAAATAAGCTCCCTATGTGGGCTATTAAATAAAGTAGGGACAAATGAGAGAAATTATACATCTGCTTTTCACTCCAGGACAAGTTGTTATGTTTGTTTGAATCTAATTTCCCTTTGTGCAGATCACTGAACCGTCCCTCAGATATTGCCAGTACCGCAATGAGAGTGTTAGTAGCAAAGACTGGTTAATAGTTTGCTGGGTAACTTCAGGAAGGAAATATAACCAGTCTGGGCCATTATCTCCCTTCATTACCTAACAAGGGGCTGGCTTAGCTCAGATGGAAGCCTGGGGTTGGGGGTATCAACAGTGCCTCCTCCCTTCACTCATTCCTCAGGAATCCTCCCCATCTCTGCACGTGCCTGCCGCCATTGGCATGCCCAGGTGGTTTGATTTTATAACTAGGGACAGAGGGAGAAGATTTTGATAGGGTGAGAGAGTCTGGGACTTGGAAAGGTGATAAGGAAATTCAAAATGAAAAGGAATTGCATCCACCCCCTACTCAGTTTCTCAGATTGATTTTGAGCCACCTGTGGAGAGAAAGGTTTAGATGCAGAAGATGAAAGAGACTTACTGAGATTCAGCATCAGCAAAGTTACTTTAGGGACCAGGTGACATATCATAGCACAGGGCTGGGGAGAGAACCTTTGGCGCTGTCTCTGTAGAAAACCTAAGAAGGATCTGGGGTCCCCAAACTAGAGCCATGAGAGGATTCAGAGGTGACACCTGGGAACCCACACCACAGTTCTCAAGATGGGAATTGAAACAACAGGAAGCTTCTGAAGGCAGGTACATGGATGTGGTCAACCAGAGGCTAGAAACAAAGGGATGTTTCATGCAGTATGGCTGTTTTGAGGACTTCCAGAAAGAACTGGAATACTATCTGGGGAACCATAAAAGCATACATTTTAGAAATTAGCCAATGATCCTTCCTATAATCACAATTTTGGTGTAGAAAGTCACTGTGGCCTGCTATTTAGTCATACAAAGATGAGACCTGCAAAGTTAGGTTGCACTTTTTAATTTTTTTTTAAATGGGAGTGAAAATATATTCGTGGTTTTCTTCATATATGTCAGCGTTGTTTGACTGGTTGCCATGACAATAGCTCTCTTGTGAAATAAAGTTTTATTTTAAAATCTAACAAAAAACAGAGACGTAGGCAATTTAAAAATCTTCCTTTACTTCCCTACTCTCCCAGTCCCCAAAGAAAGACAGCAATGACCTCTAGAAACATCGTCACTCTGACATAATGGACCAAGGACTCAGGGGGTTCCCATCATTTCTAAGTGCTCCATCTTCTATGGTACTGCTGGATGCAAAACCTAATGGAGTAGAACAGGAGGTCCACATGGAAAATGTTCGCTTATGAGCACAAATGAGGGGCCAGCCTCTAACAATCCAGGTTGCATGAGGCCGCACTTGCCCTAAAAGATTTACACCACATGTAGGCATTAAAAACTGAACCAAATCTGGGCGCGGTGGCTCATGCCTGTAATCCCAGCACTCCGGGAGGTCGAGGCAGGTGGATCACTTGAGGTCAGGAATTTGAGACCAGTCTGGGCAACATGGTGAAACCCTGTCTCTACTAAAAAAAAAAAAAAAAAAAAAAAAAAAAAAAAAAAAAAAATCTGCTGGGTGTGGTGTCATGTGCCTGTAATCCCAGCTACTCAGTAGGCTACAGCAGGAGAATCGCTTGAATCCTAGAGGTGGAGGTTGCAAGGAGCCAAGATGGAGCCAGCATGGGTGACAAGACTAAGACTCCACCTCAAAAAAAATAAAAAATAAGAAACTGAACCCAAAGTTTGCAGTGCTAACTGGCACTTTGCATTCTATGTTTTCTTTCTCAGGTTCTGCTAGTAGACTATGCTAGCTTGGTCTAAAGGGAGAGACTTTCATTTTAAATGAATTTCTAAACAAAACAGGAAATGTGAGGAGCTTCATATTCACAGATATTCATTCTAACTGGGGGACAAATAAAGAATCCTATGGGGCCTTTACTTGAAAATCATGCATAATTTAAAATGATTTTGCTTTGGTAGTGACTTTCTCATAAAGGCTGCATCATATGGAGACCGATAAAACAACTTTATATGGTGATGCATGAAACCAGCCAACACTCTTGTACGGCACAATGTATCTGGAGAAATGGCATGGCCACCTCTGTTCATGCTGAGGAGAAACATCATCTATAGGAAAATCCAGTCTGCAACTTATTTCAGTATTTTTTTCTGTGTCTTATATTTTATATTTGTTTATATTTTGAAATGGAGTTTCACTCTTGTTGCCCAGGCTAGAGTGCAATGGTATGATCTCAGCTCACTGCCACCTCTGCCTCCCAGGTTCAAGCAATTCTCCTGCCTCAGCCTCCCAAGCAGTTGGGATTACATGCATGTGCTACCACGCCCAGCTAATTTTTGTATTTTTGAAGAGACAGGATTTCACCGTGTTGGCCAGGCTGGTCTTAAACTCCTGACTTCAGATGATCCACCTGCCTCAGCCTCCCAAAGTGCTAGTATTACAGGCCTGAGCCACCGTGCCTGGCCTCCTGTGCCTTTTAAATGCTAGCACCCAGGTTGCTAATCTTCCCCATGCTAGAAAAAAAACAAAACAGAAGTACCTTATTAATTTTGGTCTGAGGACTAGCTACATAATCACTTAAACATCTGTCTCCTAAACCAAACAGGAATTTTAGAATATTCGTAGAGAAAAAATATATTGTATAATAACCAAGGAAAGATTAAAATATTCAATGTTATCTGGCTGAAACCTAATCACATTTAATAGAAGTGATCCTACCCCATAATATTTTAAATCTTGTCCAGTATTACTGGGTTCAATTCTATTTTACAAAGCTGAGAGAGAATTCTATTTCTCTTTTGTTCTCTTTTACTCAATTTACTGGCATTCTTGGTCTTTCCCTGCCTATGTTAATTCCTGCAAAGGCAGGGCTCTTCAATTATTTTCCAAACTCTCATAGTACTTAATTTTTCCTTCAGAATCGGAGACCTCAGAAGTTACTCAGCAAAATCTGTTTTTCAATCAAGGTATCTCAAGTACCCAGGTGTCTCTTGCGGTATTTTATCATCATCACTTTTTCTGTGTGTGTTCTGTAACTATTTCCAGAAATTGTGTAAATCCGTTCTGGAATAGCAGTTAGTGAATTATCTGGTAGGTGCATGGGTGGAGGCCAACAGAACCTTGACACAGTTTGGCTCCGTCTCCACCCAAATCTCCTCTCGAACTACAATCCCCACATGTTGAGTGAGGGAGCTGATTGGATCATGGCCACATTTCCCCCCACACTGTTCTCGCGATAGTGAGTTCTCGTGAGATCTGATGGTTTTATGAGGCAGTCATCTCTGCTCCTGCTCAGCTCTGTCTCTTGCTGCCTTGTGAAGGTGCTTGTTTCCCTTTTGCCTTCCACCATGATTTTAAATTTTCAGAGGACTTCTCAGCAATGTGGAATTGTGAGTCAATTAAACCTCTTTCCTTTATAAAAATACCCAGTCTCAACGAAGTTCTTTATAGCAGTGTGAAACCAAGTAATACAAACCTGTAACTGCCTAACTTAAGGAAAAAAAAAGAGGTTTTTGGAGGGGGATATGGGGACATTCACAGAATCAAGACTCATGAACGGTGCCATGAATGCAGAATTAGATACCTTTGTGTATCTAATTAGTTACATCTTTTTAGCCATCCTTCTAAAGAGTCCAAGTCCCAGGAAACAGTACCATTATCCACGCTTAGCTTATGTGCCTACCTCTTCACCACCTGGACAGGGAGAGGAAGAAATGCACAGAAGCCTCCTGTATGGCCCTCAGGGGTCTCACTGAACCTTTCAGAAACCTTGATTGACAGATCCATTTGAATCACAAAATGTGGTAAAAAGTAAATTTCTCCCAGAAAAACAGGGATGGACATTTTCTGGATAGCTAACAAAACAATCCACTCCAAGTTGCACACACAAGCCAATGAGAGAGTAATCCCTATCCCTGTCCGTTAAAGGCCTATTTGTTGGTAATTGTTGACAAGAAAAGATAGATACCCGTTTCCTTCCTGAGACCCCATCAGACCAGAGCATTGTCTACTTATTAACAGAAAAGAGGGCGGGGGGGGGGGGGGGGGGGAAGAGACGAGAATTTTCTGAGAGAGACACGCAGGAGAACAAGCTCTAGATGTCTGATCATATCAAGCTCAACTCAGTACAAGCGGGTAGGCTCATCTTGGTGGTGTTTATTCATTTGTACAAAAGCAACTCTCTCCAGTTTCTTAACTTCCAGAAAAGCACTGGGCTGGTGAATTACACTTGGTACAACAGCACTGTTCCAGAGACGTGAAATGAGATTTTTGACAGCTGAAGTGCTTTTTAAAAGCCACTGCTTTCTATGATTGCCCCCATCTCATAAATGCCTCTGTCGCTGAGAAAAGACCAATTCAGAGACAATGAAAAACTCCTTTTCTGCAGCTCCACAAATCTCACCTGAACTTCTCAGACTTCAGTTTTTTCTGTGCTGTGTTCCTGTAGACTTCTGATGGGGTAGCAATTCTGTACCAAGGGTATGGCACTTTTGGCTCAAGGCTTGATATGCAATAGGATAGTCTCGGGTGCACAGAAATTGATTCCACACTGCCTCCTGGGGTGAATGACAGCTCTTCCATGTAGATGAGGAAGATATTATTTTGATATCTCATGTACCCCATAAACAAATACATCTATGTGTATACCCACAAAAATTTTAAAAAATAATTCTTTTAAAATGTACATTTAGAAAGTGTCTGGCAGTGGCTGGTGCTTAGAGGCAATCCCTATTAGTTTATTTCTTCCCTCTGACAAAAGAAAAACTTCATCCAAATTAAATTCAAAAAAATTTAATTGAGCAATGAATGATTCATGATAAGGCAGCCCCCAGAATCACACGAGATTCAGAGACTCTGGCATAGTCACGTGGTGAAAGAAGATTTACAGACAGATAAAGGCTGACATACAGTAATCAGCAGTGAGGTACACAAACAGCTGGATTGGTGACAGCTTGGCGTTTGCCTTTGTCGAACACCTAGCAGTCTATGAGTGGTTGAAGTACGGCGGCTGGGATTGGCCAAAACTCAGCTATTGTTACAGGCACATACTCCTAAGTCAGGTTTTCAATCTTGTCTGACTATTAAGCTAGGTTAACAGTTCATCCACAAGGACTCAAATATAGAAGTAGAGTCCTTCCCACGACATATTTAGTTTGTGTTAACACCTTTCTTTGGGATTATCTGATAGTGTTCCCTACTAAAGGTGTTACAGTAAGTATTCCCTTGGTAAGAGATAGTGATTTTCTATGAATTAGAGATACTGTATCTTACGACTGGGAGAAGACACAGAGTTAAACCCCAGACCCAGAGAGAATCAAGTATTTGTGTGTGGAGAAAAGAATAGTGTTACCTGGGGCCAGAGGTCGCAGGAAGCGTTACTCTTCACTATATACCATTTTTCCGCCTGGTAAAATAAGATTCATATGAACCTATTATCTATTCAAAATTTAAATTAAAATAACCACCACCAACACCCTATCTGAGATGATAAATTTGGCAGTTATTCCCCATCAGAAAATATTTGTTGAGTATGCAAACCTGTCCCTCTTAAGAATCTCAGAGAATAATGGTGCTGTTTTATTTTCCATCTGAGAGTTATTCACTGGGGAAGGGGTGAGGTCCTTGGGATGCAGTTTATTCACTGAAAGAAAAGGAACTCTACTTCCGTAACACTTAAGAAACCAATACTTTAGGCACTGAAGGGAGTGACAAGTGTGCTTCAGTGAAGTAGGCATAATCAGATGGGAATCAGTGGTGGGGTGATATTAGAAAGGCAGGACAGAAAAAGGTAAGAGGTAATTCCAAAGTGATGGGGCATCAGTAGAATATAAAGGCTACATGCTGGAAGCTAGTACATACTTCAATAGAACTATACATACACACATATATATAGGGTTTAATATGCATATTGTATATAATCCTATGCATATTATACCCTATATATATTTAGCTCTATTGAGTATCATAGTATATAGTTGTATTGCATATGATAGTGCATATATATACACACACACGGTATAATATATATAGTTCTATGCATATATATATATATATATATACAGGGTAAAATATGCATATATATATCTTGATATCTCATGTACCCCGTAAGTCAATACATTTATGTATAATATACATATATGTGCATACATATGTACATATATACATAGTACATATACATGCATATTATACACTGTATATATACTATCATATATATTCAATAGAACTAGATATATATACTATCATGTTATATATAGCTCTATGCATATATCCCGTATATATATACTATCATATATATTCAACACAACTAGATATATATACTAACATACATATTCAGTAGAACCATATAATAAGCATCTTTTTTTGAGATGGAGTCTCACTCTGTCACCAGGCTGGAGTGCAGTGGCACAATCTTGGCTCACTACAACCTCTGCCTCCTGGATTCAAGTGATTCTCTTGCCTCAGCCTCCTGAGTAACTAGGATTACAAGTGCCCACCACCACGCCCAGCTTACTTTTTTATTTTTAGTGGAGATGGGCTTTCACCATGCTGGCCAGGCTGGTCTCAATCTCCTGACCTCGTGATATGCCTCACTTGGCCTCCCAAAGTGCTGGGATTACAGTTGTGAGCCATTGCACCTGGCCATAATATGTATCTTAATACCATACGACAAGCAAAGACCCATTAGTGAACGCAGAACTCAGTACCCCAGCCCTGTGTGCTACTACTCTAACATTCCTCCAACGTTTCCCATCCAGGTGAGTGGCACCATCACTCAAACAACCCTAAATGCAGAAATCATCTTGGACTCACTCACCCTTATCCCAAAATTCCCATTATCAATCTATTGCCAAGTTATCTTCATTGTATGCCCTAGATCTCTTGAATCTGCCATTTACTTCCCACCATCTCCCTCAATACCTTAGTTTAAGATGGCATCAGTTGTTACCTGAACTACTCGAACAGACTCCTAACTGGTCTCCCTGTCCAATCTCCAATCTGTTTCTCACAGTGTAACCAGCATTTTCTTAAAACGAAAGAAAGAGGCCAGGCTCAGTGGCTCACACCTGTAATCCCAGCACTTTGGGAGGCTGAAGCAGGCAGATTACTTGAGGTCAGCAGTTCAAGACCAGACTGGCCATCATGGTGAAACCCCATCTCTACTAAAAACACAAAAATTAGCTAGGCATGGTGACACACGCCTATAATCCCAGCTACTTAAGAGGCTGAGACAGAAGCATCACTTGAACCCATGAGGCAGAGGTTACAGTGAGCGACGATCATGCTACTGCACTCCAGTCTGGGTAACAGAGTAAGACTTTTTTAAGACAAGAGAGAGATATGAAAAAAATACAAAAAGGGAGAAAAAAACAAAGATGCTCTTCTGGTAATACATGTATGACAATATTATCTCAATATAAATGTTATCATTTTAGCACATATAATACAAATCTGTTACTGCATGTAGGTAAAAAACATGTTTTAAAAAACCAATCATGTGATAAAATTTGCTGGGAACTAGTTCAGGCTCCTTTAAATCCATTTTTCCCCAAAGACTATCCATGTAAGGTGAACTCATTCAAATGGTTTTATTTACTGGTCAGACTAGGCCCTGCAAAGGTATTTTCTGATGTTAACATTTGTTAGCTCCAGTTAGCATATGAATTTGAAAAAGATGCAAATGTATTACAATCTTTGTTTTTTCCTTATTACAGACCAGTTTCTCATTCCATCTTTCAAAACACTATAGTTTTTTGGATGATATTAAAGTAAATATTCAACATCATCAGGTTAATACAAAGCTTTTTAATGACTTTCAGGAAGGAAAAGTACTTCATAAAAATCTCTAAAACAAACACTGGCTATAGAACAACATCCAGTTAATGAATTCGCTCATTATTCTCTTATATTGTGACCTGTGGCAATTCTATAGTAATTTCTATTCTAACTAATTCCACTCTAAATCATCTAAATATTTAGACTGGTTCTTGGATCAATCATCTTTGTGAACCATGTACTTCTCCAAGCTTCTGGATGATGTCTTACAGAGTTGTAACTGAGAAATATGAATATGAATACCCACGGCTTTTCCCCTCCCCTACTCACACAAGGTAACTCCTCCTTTTCCAGGTTGGCTTTTGGAATTCCATAGCTTAGAACTAAAGCAATGCGTTAAGAAGATAGAACAGGAAAAGTGAAGGCCAGTGATTTGTGTTGGCAAGAGCCGAATTTCACTATAAGGAGAAAGGGTAAGATAGATGCTGAGGACAACAGGGCAGTGAAGATGTGAAAATCTTCACATGGCTTGGGTGTTACACTTCAGACTTTACAGTGGGGGGAAAAATCTTGAAGGAAGGAGGGTACATTGTGAGGAATGCAGAGAGCGGACAAGATGGTAAGGAAAGTTTCAGATGTTTTTAGCATTCATTAATAACAGACTTCCCTCCTTGTAAACATCCTGGAAGAGATACCAGGAATAATTTGATTTACTCTTGATGGTCTCATGATCTGTATTCCTTTGAATGTGGTCATAAGTGAAGTGAGAATATTTTTAACTTTTAGGCTCAGGGGTGCATGTACAGGTTTGTTATATAGGCAAACTCATGTTATAGGGATTGTACAGATTATCTCACCACCCAGGTACTAAGCCCAGTACCCAATAGTTATTTTTTTCTGTTCTTGTCCATCCTCCTACCTTCTACCCTCCAAGAGACCCCAATGTCTGCTGTTTCCCTCTGTGTGTCCAGGTGTTCAAATCGCTGAACTCCCACTTATAAGTGAGAACACGCAATATTTGATTTTTTGTTCCTCTGATGGTTTGCTAAGGAAAATGGCCTCAATCTCCATCCATGTTCCTGCAAAAGACAGGATCTCAATTTTTATGGCTGCATAGTATTCCATGGTATACATGTACCACATTTTCTTTATCTAATCTGTCATTGCTGAGCCTTTAGGTTGATTCCATGTCTTTGCTATTGTGAATAACGCTGCAGTCAACATTCACAGTCTTTATGGTAGAATAATTTATATTCCTCTGGGTATAAACTCAGTAATGGGATTGGTAGGTCAAATGGTAGTTCTGTATTTAGATCTTTGATGAACTGCCTTTCACAATCGTTTTCCCAATGAACTAATTTACACTCCCACCAACAGTGTATGAGAGAAATCATTGAATCTGGCTTGTTTTTCACTTACTGTTTGGGACACACAGCCTTTTTAGGAATGAAATTGACTATGGGGACCTAACTGCCAATACTTTACCTATAAGAACTCAGAGTGGCAAATGCACATACTTGGCAATAGAGGAGGGAATGGCCCCCAGTCTACCGCGTCCCATTCTATGGCCCTCACGAAGTAAATAGTAACCATGCTCCGCCCCCAGTCATCTGTGAGGTGAGTGCTCTTACTCATTAGAAAGTTAGCTGTTCTAATGAATAGTTCATTCTCATTATTGACATCCTAATGCAAGAACACATTGTGAAACCTAATATTATTAATCCAATCAATCTTCCCAGCTTCCACAGCAGCCACATACAATATTTAGAGTCCAATTTAGAATTCTTTATTTTAGCAGGAAGCTTATTTTATTTATATTTATTTATTTATTATATTTATTTTATTTTATTATATTTATTATTTATTTTTTATTATTATTATTTATTATTTACTTATTATTTATTTATTTATTATTTATTTATTTATTACTTATTTGTAGCAGGCTGTTGACCCTGTTAGTTTCATTGGAGAGCACGTACCATCCAGTCAAATCTTCAGTCAGCAAAGAATTATTGTTAATCTGAAATACTGCAGGACTAGATGGGGCATTAGTGATCCTATTAGAATTTAACTTCCATGAAGGAAGAGACCTGTCTCTTTTCGTAAATCTTATCAATTTACCTTGGAGTTAAAATTTGTATACATTGGCAGGGCTTGGTGGCTCACGCCTGTAATCCCAACACTTTGGCAGGCTGAGGTGGGCGGATCATGAGGTCAGGAGTTTGAGACCAGCCTGGCCAACAAAATGAAACCCCATCTCTACAAAAATACAAAAAAGTTAGCCAGGCATGGTGGGGGCATCTGTAACCCCAGCCAGCTACTTGGGAGTCTGAGACAACGGGAATCGCTTGAACCCAGGAGGCAGAGGTTGCAGTGAGTCGAGATCATGCCATTGCATGCCAGCCAGGGCAACAGTGCAAGACTCCGTGTCAAAAAAAAAATTGTATGAACTGTATGTACTATACAATTTAGCTTATAACATACAAGTGTTAGGAAATTCTGGGTTCTAACCAAGATGCCAGATCTACAACAATGGTAAAAGCTGACATTTCAGTAACACTCTGCAGCTTACAGCATGGTTTTATCTTGTAATGGGAGTTCTTCAGGAAAAAATTACAAATGTAGCCTGTGAACCTCCTGGTACAACTATGTAATGAATATTCCTTAGGAATCTTATTCTCTCAGAAATAATAGATTCTGAGAATTACTCTTAAGCAAGATAAGCCCAAATGAAGTCTCCATTCTCTATCTGGTAAAATATCTGCATATTTATGCAGGAAGAAATTCGTAATGGTGAATGATTATTTTGCTGAAGTCCCATTGGTTTAGGAATCCTCTTTCCTTCTCCCTTAGTTTATTTTACCACTATAAATAAGAAGGCAGATTTTTGTTTATTTGTTTTCCGTTTAGGAAATTTGGAAGTCTAGATTATACATAGATTGCACTGGGGAGCTGAACTTTCAGTCCCTGGGAAAGTATTCACAAATGCTTTTCCAAAGCCAGAACACCACTCTCACTTTATCCCTTCACTGGGAAGCGTTTCCCGATTGTGCCTGCAGATTGTTCTTCTCTGTAAGGCTGGAAGCAACACTCCTGTTGTAGTTTGCTGCTTCCAATGACTAAGGAAACAATGCCAGTTCTGGGATGTGGGCCCTCCTGAAAACTGAAATTTGCACTTTCAGGCAGAAAGCTAACAGCAATGTCATAGGCAATGAGGGTCAAGTGAACATTTTCGACTATTTTCAATCACTTAGTGCCCTTAAGTCCAACTCGTGGCATTTAAAAGAAAAAAAATCAAGGCATGGTCTAGTTCAGAGGTTGTGCCTCTGCAGAGTGGGTAGACAGGGAAATTATACACACACACACACACACACACACACACACACAATATCATCTTGATTCGAAAGGGAATAAGTCCCTCTTCCTAAAACACTTAGAAAAGATTACAAAAGGAGAAAATAAAAATTGTCGTGGAAGAAGCCATCTTCCCTCTTCAATACTTAACCCTAAGGGAACCTAAAATAACTTCTTCACACAATCCCACTATCTCATCTGCTTAAAATAAAGGCAGTTTATAAAATTCTTCATAGCCAAGTCTCTGAAAAATCTTTTCGGTCAACCTACTTCAAGAGCTTGCTATCATCTAACCATCAGATTCTTACAACAAGGAGGAATGGCTTTTGTGGAAATGAATAAAGGAATATAACAATCAAGTAACATGGAATTTTTTTTTTTTTTTTTTTTTTTTAATTAAGACGGATTCTCACTGACACCCAGGCTGGAGTACAATGACTCAATCTCAGTTCACTACAACTTCCGCCACCTGGGTTCAAGTGATTCTTCTGCCTCAACCTCCCAAGTAGCTGGGATTACAGGTGTGCACCACCATGCCTGAGTAACTTTTATATTTTAAGACAAGACAGGGTTTTGCTGTATTGGTCAGGCTGGTCTCGAACTCCTGACCTCAGGTGATCTGCCCACCTCGGCCTCCCAAAGTGCTGGGATTACAGCCGTGAGCCTCTGCACTGGGTCATACCATGGACTTTCTAACATTAACTGTTAAAAGCTAAATGTCAAATAACATCCAAGCAATGAAATTCTCAGAGGAGCACAACAGGACCTTTTGTGGCAAACCAGGTCTCGCTAACACAGGCCCCTGCAACAACTGTTTCAGAACTAAGTTAAATAAAAGCTGAGGGAGCCAGTGCCCTTCTACAAAGGCTGCGATGCAACAAAAGCCCACCCAGAATTGTGCCCAGGCCTTTCCTGGGGCTTAAATCCTGAGAAGATACTGAAGGAATTCTTAATAGGACTTGTTGAGGATTAAACAAATTTTACTGGGGTCTGAAGAAACTACCCAGGCCTCCACAAACAAGTTTACTGGGGGTCTAAAAGAACTCCCCCAACCTCCATGATTAGCAGGAGACAAGATAAGGGTAATCACCCCAGCACCTGGACGCACTTAGATTGAATTTACTGAAGGTCCTGATGAAGGACTCAGATCTTATAGATGAGAATAAACGAACCACTTATGTCTTTAGATGAATGCACACTTACACATAGACATATAGCTTAAAAGGTATATAACCTTTGGAAAACTTTGTAATTTTGAGTTGGTTTGGCAACATTTTCCAGACCTTCTGCCTGTAACCGGTTACAGAAATAAAAACTCTCTTCCTCCCCAGTTCATCTGCATCTCGTTACTGGACCACGAGAAACAGGAGCGCAACCCTCAGTTTGGTCCAGAAACACCTTTCCAGCCCAATTAGCTGGCTCCTGATGGACCCGTGAGTCTCCTGGCCCTCTCCCCAACCTCCACCCCAATTATGGGCTTCCTTTTGCTGCACCCTAAACTTGAAGGGCACCGACTTTTGCTTACCGATGACAAGCAGAATTTTATTGAGTCACTATAAACTGGCTCAATAATCTTTATATTTGCTATTAGGCTACACATATGCCTGTTTTGCTTATTTATCTTCAGTTGAGCAGTTCCCAAGGGAAAGAAGCTAGTATAAAGATAGATGCAATTATACCTTAAATACATAAGCCTGACCATGACCAAGAGACTTGCATGGTTCTCTATCAACTGTAGGTCCCATTTATAAGTTCTAAAGGTCAAAATTACCATCACACTTCCCAGCATTTTAATTGCATGGCAAAATACATATTATATATCACTTTTTTTTTTTTTTTTTGCATGTTCAATCTTGATTCTTGCCACCCGGTGTGTTCCAGGACATCAGCATCACCTGGGAGCATATGAGAAATGCTTAATAGGTCAATCCCCAGATCTGTTGAACGGGAATTCGCACTTTTAACAAGTTCTCCGTCTGATTCCTGTGCACGTTCAAGTTTAAGAAGCACTGCGTTAAATGATTCTCACTTTTTCATTTATTCAACATTTATTGATTTCCACGCTCTTGTCAGATACCCTTGAGAGATACTCAAACAGGGGCAAGATGGATAGCAAACTATTTTCAAGATTTCCACTTGAAGAAGTGAAATAACTTCCAACTTCATGGAAAAATAACCAGAAGAAAATGAAAAATCCTTCCATTTCGTATGCTGTTTATACAGAGTCACTCACATGAAATTTTAGTTTAAAAAGCTACTTTGTCATCTACTAGTTTCTAGAGACCCTTACTTTGTACTTTATCTAAAAGATAAAAGGAGTCTTTTAGGAAAACTGAACGTCCCCTGGGCCTACTCCAGTGTTTATTTAAAAGGCAAAAAATTTAGTGAGAGAAAGAAAGAATTGCAAAAAATTAGAATATGAGGGCATCCTAAATTTCCTCTTTAACCATCCCGTCAAGTGATTACCGCGCCCTCTAGAAGCTTGTTACTTAAAGCGCAGTTTGCACGGAAGGGCTACTTTCTAGTCACCTGGAAGCCTATTAGAAATGCAGACGCTCCGACCCCGCCCCAGACTTAACGAATCAAAATTTGCATTTAACAAGATCCCCAGGCAATGCCTATCACATTAAAGAGTGAGAAGCACTATCCTAGAGTAGGAAACCACTTCCTTAACTTATTGCATAAAAAACAAAAATAGGGCTGACTTTTGGTACTACCAACCCATCTGGTTGGCCCAGGACTGAGGTGTTCCCAGGGTGCTAGGTTTTCAATGCTGGATGCTAAAACCGGGACAGTCTTGGGCAAACAGAGATGGTTATGAGGCAGGAAAGCAGCAAGACTTGTTTTCAGTACGCTGTTGATCAAAAATGGATGTCATAAGGAAACTGGCCAAAACCAGTAGGACTAGGAATTGTAATATATCTGCATAAGACACTCCCACCAGCACCATGATAGTTTACTGACGCCACGGCAATGCCCAGAGTTACCTCAGATGGTGTATTAAGGTTCTCCAGGGGGACAGAACTAACAGGATATATGTGTTTAATATATAGGAAAGGAATTTTATTAAGGAGAATTGACTCACACCATCACAAGGCGAAGTCCCACGATAAGCCATCTGCAAGCTGAGGAGCAAGGAAGCCAGTAATGACTCACTCTGATTCCTGAAGCCTCCAAAGCAGGGAAGCTGACAGCGCAACCTTCACTCTGTGGCTGAAGGCCCAAGAGCCTCCAGCAAACCACTGGTGTGAGTCCAAAGGCTGAAGAACCTGGAGGTTGACGTGCAAGGGCAGGAAGCATCCAGCACGGGACAAAGACGAAAGGTGGAAGACTGAGCAAGCCAACTCATACCATTTTCTTCCACCTGCTTTATTCTAGCTGTACCGGCAGCTGATTGGTGGCCAACATAGATTGAGGGTGGGTCTTTCTCTCCCGGGCTTCTGCCTCAGGTGTTCATCTCCTCAGACATCACCTCCTTCACACACACGCTCAGAAACAATACTTCACCAACTCTTAGGCGTCCTTCAATCCAATCAAGTTAACACTTAATATTAACTGTCATGAATGGCTCTGGGAACTCCCTACCTCTTTTCCAGAAAGTTTGTGAATAACTAACGCCTTATTTATCAGGTTGGTGCAAAAGTCAATACAGTTTTTAACATTTTTTTTAAACTACAAAGACTGCCATTACTTTTGCACCAACCTAATAGCATATAATTATGTGCAGCTAAAATACAGCTAACCGCAATCCAGGAGTGCTACTCTGCCTGTGGGGTGGCCCTGCTGTGTCTACGGAGGAGCCATTTTGCTGTGCACAGTTTCCCCTAATAAACTGGCTCTCCTCTGTCAACTCGCTTTTGAATTCCTTCCTGAGCAAAGCTAAGAACTCTGCCAAGCTGAGCCCCAGTTTTGGGATTCACCTGCATCAGCTAGTCACCTTAACCCATCTTCACGATCACATCCTAGATGATGAGCTACCAAATATAACCTAATTTTCTGCCCAGTCTCCCTCCTGGATGGCAACAAAATAGGCCCATTCTTCTTTTCCCTAAAATACTCCCCTCCCACCCCCAAGGTGTAACAAGTAGCGGTTTGAAGAGAAACTTGAGATATTAAAAAACAAGAATTCATTTTTTTTCTCTAAACATCTACAGAAAGGAAGAGTCGTCAGTTCAAACTGCAGATTGAATTACAGTCCCCGAAGCATCCTAGGGAACACAATCTAATCACAGATGCTCAATAAACTATGGTGCCACTAAATCTACTTTACTTTTACTTCATTGGTTCCATTTATCATGGGTTATTTTCATTATCTTGGGTGTATAAATATTATAGTTCATACATACAACTTAATTAGTGAAAAGCACAAAATTAAAGCCAAAAAAGCACATTTGCTTTAGCCAGAGAAACGAAAAGCACTAGTCAACAAAGCACAGATATATGTGTCTTTGAATGCAGACAGCTGCTATCTTGGTTAGCATGGCTGCAGTTAGAATTAGGGGTGTTATCTGGGCTCCCAATTTAAGCATCAGGGGTCTGGTTCAGAATTAGGCAATGTTTCAGCTCCCTGCCATTCTGAATTAAACAACATAGCAGCTCTCCGTCTTGCCCTATCTATTAAGCAGGACCACCTGGTGACAGCCTTGCCTTCTTCTGCATCTGAATGGCTTTCACGTTTGCCCAAATCCATCAATTCTCAAAATTTAACCTTTTTCAGAATTTATCAAAAATGCAAGTTTCTAGGTACAATCTACACAGCTTCAGGAAGTGTGTAACAGGATCCAATAACTCTTCCCTGGAACTAGTATCCCCAGTGATTCTCAGGCACCTCCAGTTTCTCTTAGGGACACGACCAGAGAACAGACTAGAAACGCCCTGCTTTGACTGATTCTGCTAATCACAATGAGATGTATTTATAAAATGTGTGCTAGGTGCTGTTTAAGGGTGTGGCGTATATATATAATCTTTCTAACATCCCTATGTGTTGGGTTTTAATCACTATCAACTTCATCATCACCACCACGATCAGCATCACCGTGATCATTACCATCATCATCTCCACTTCAAAGATAAGAAAACACTGGCATGGAAAGTTTAAGCACCTTTCCAAAGGCCAGCCAGCTACCAGGTGGTAGAAATGGGAGAGAAACTGAAGTCGAGTCGTTCTAGAGCTCATGATTGCAGACATAATGTTACTTCTTACCGAATGATAATGAATTTTTAAACATCATAAAACCAGGTATAATGGACCCCAAGAGACAACAAGGTTTGGAAACAGCAGAACTTTAATGCCTAGAGTTGGAATGGTCCGATTTACTCATAAATCTCTAGGACTCTTCCAGAACCAAGGACAACAGTTACAGTGCCCAATGTGCTATTGTTAATGCTGTTGCTGCTTTATTTCTTCTTTCATGAGAATTGAAAATGCTTCTTTTACCCCCGTTGTAATATAATACGTGCAGTAACTGAATGATGTCAGAGGAACCTGAAATCAGGAACATTAGGCTTCCGTTGGGAGAAACAGGATATGTGTGTTTAACTGTTTTATCTTCATGCTGTTGGGCAACAAAGCAACTCTCTCTCGCTCGCTCTTTCGACCACCTGTTGATAATCTCCACTTTCTGCTTCATAATGATTTTTCACCTTTGCCCACATTCATTGCTCTTAAACAGTAACTTTGTATAGAGTTTTCTGAGATTTACCAGGATCCTAAAGACGGTGTCATAGAGGAATAACAATATCCATCAAAGGCACAGGCAAGTTGGATAGATTCCTTAGTAAACATAGGTGGCTCAGACTCATCCTTGCTACCAAATGCTGCTGCTGCTGCTGCTGCCAGTCAGCAGAGTAGTAAAATGACGAACAGCAGAGCCTTCTACCCATGAGAGGATTGATGTGTTACTCTATTTATTTGCTTTACTAGAGCAACCCAGAGAGTGGAAACCTTTTAGACCGGCAGTCCAAATCTTGACATTTAGATTGCCCGTGGCATCTTACGTTTTCCCACTAAGGAATGCCCTATTTCCTCTCTCTCCTCATACTCAATGATTTCCAATTTGAGATGTGGAAGAAAGCAGGTGGAGACATAGGTACATTTAAGAAAAAACAAGGCAGGCAGTCATCATACAACTTACTGTCTTTTATCATTCCCAAAATTTATCAGTGAAACAAGGTAGATATTTATGGCTAAGGGACACAGAAGAAATTGGAAGGCAGATGTAGGCACATCTTCATGGGCACTTTAGGATCATAAATGTGTACCCAGGAGAGAAAGTTCATCAAAAAAGAACCTGTTACCAATTGGTAACATCTGTACCTGTTTAAGAATTATAAGAGATAATTTTTAAAGAGAGAAAGTCCCTTTATAGGGTGTCTAGGATAGATATGAATAAAGGTAGAAGGAAATAGATAAATGAAAAATTAAACAGTGAATTCATAGACAACATCTATTCTGTTATCTACAGTGGATGAAACAGTTATTTGTAGAAAATGGAAAATGATCCAGAGGAAGAGAGACTGTTGATTTGGCAATGGGTGATAGGACGCTTTATCTGTTTTAAGCTATGGGGCTCAAATTTGCTATTTTATGGTTTTGCCAAAAAATGAGTATAGCAACTGATATGGTTTGGCTGTGTCCTCACTCACACATCATCTTGAATTGTAACTCCCACAATTCCCACGTGTCATGGGAGGAACCCAGTGGGAGGTGATTGAATTACCGGGATGGGTCTTTCCTGCACTGTTCTCATCATAGTGAATGAGTCTCATGACATATGATGGTTTAAAAAATGGACGTTTCCCTGCACAATCTCTCTTCTCTTGTCCACCACCATGTGAGACATGCCTTTCACCTTCCACCATGACTGTGAGCCCTCCCTAGCCATGTGGAAATGTAAGCCTAATAAACCTCTCTCGTTTGTAAATTGCCCACTCTCAGGTATGTCTTTGTCAGCAACATGAAAACGGACTAATACAGTAACCATGGTATTTTAAAACTTTGGTTTCCTAGAAAATAACATTCCCTTATCCCACTGTTTCTCAATGTTTGGATTAACTGATAGGTAAACACAATAAAAACATGAGAACATAAAAGGAAGTAAGGGAAAGGTGGGGGGTAATTTTGTGGAAAGCTGACATACATGTGTCATTTCTTGTTTTCTCGTGAAAATAAAAGAAGGCAACAACGCCTATCTTTTTTTTTTTTTTTCTGAGATGGAGTTTCGCTCTGTCACCCAGGCTGGAGTACAGTGGCACAATCTTGGCTCACTGCAACCTCCGCCTTCCGGTTTCAAGCGATTCTCCTGCCTCAGCCTCCCAAGTAGCTGGGATTACAGGTGCCCACCACCATGCCTGGCTAATTTTTGTATTTTTAGTAGAGACGGGGGTTTCACCATGTTGGCCAGACGGGTCTCGAACACTTGACCTTGTGATTCACCCGCCTTGGCCTCCCAAAGTGCTGGGATTACAGGTGTGAGCACCCACGCCCAGCCAACAATGGCTATCTTTAAGGATCAACATTTCATAAAGACAAGTAAATAAAAGGGAATTAATTGAACTTGAGGACAAAACTCCCCAACGCTCATTTTTTTTTTTTTTTTTCTTATTTTGTTGTGGACTTGGGTGAAATAGAATAGCACATCAGCAGCCCTGAAATCCGTGTTGGAAAAAATCTCTGAATTAGATGAGCTCTCAAGGTCCCTTCTATCAAGGTGACTGTGTACATTTAAAAAATTTAGGTGGTTTGTGGACACAAGTGGGTAACCTAGAAGTCACAAATTATACCCAACTCGGAATTAGCACCGTGAAATATCTGGTCCTTACTATGAATCAACAGAACTTGGCTTTCTGAGGAGGAAAGTAGATAAAATATAACCAGAAATGGAAACTCATTTTTTTTAAAGTGACATATATCACATCAACTATCAAGAGAAAATGTGCAGGATGAAGAAAAGAGAATTAAGCTGACTGTCAGGAGATGTGAGTTTTAGCCCTCACTCTGTCTAAAAAATGGTGATTTAGGGACAATTACTCAATATTTGAGGTCTCAGTTTGCTCATCTGTAAAATGAATGGGTTGATCCAGAGGCCTTCCCTCCATTTTTTTTTCATAGGGGGAAAAAAGCCCTTGACAATTACCTTGGAAAGCAGTGCCTGAATCAAATAAAAATCCATGTGCCATCTGCTACTGAAAGAAAAAATTAAACGTGTTTCCCTACATCAACCACCCATTTGTATGAAGAATGCTGGATCCAAGCTGCTATTATGATTTACATTAAACATTCTGAGATGCATACATTGGAACCATAAGTGATGGGGGGAAGGGTTTGGTTTCTCTCATCTGCTTTACATGGCTAGAGATTATTCCATGATTTATATGTAGGTCACTGAATGAGTGTTCTGCTAAACAGCCTATGCAAATGACCATGCACCAATCACTTAAAATAATTAGGAACTTATAAAATGACCATATGTAGTCATTATGAATAATTACATTAAATCGCAAAGGAAGCTTCTCTCCCATCCCTCCCCCTGCATCCTGAAGGGAATCTGAGCAATAGAGAAGCAGCAGGTAATTAAACACCATTTTTTTTTTTAAAGTATGCAGTGAAGGAAAGCAATTTCCTGTAGTTTGAGAATGCCTCATGTTTGTATTAGCCTGGTTTGAATGCCTTCATGGTAAAACAAAAACAAAAACAAAAAAAATCACGAACAAAAAGACAACACACAACATGGAACAATGTGAAGAGCTCTGAGAGGACCGAAAAGTCCCAAACCTTTTCCAAGCAATCCCGCATCAACTTCTCCAGGTAGTAGTGGGAAGAACCTGGGGAACACTTTCCAGTCTACGAGCAATTTAACAGTACAGCTCATCCCATGCTTCCTAAACTTGTAGTTCAGTCATTTCCAATGTTATTGAGCAGTGTGTTGACTCCTGTTTGGTAGAAATTCCCTAGCATGCTTCATTACCTAACCAATAAAGCAATCTGGTGGAGTTATTGAATCATACACCACTTGCTGTATTACCACCCTCTTGTTTTTATCTCAGTATGTGATCACTCCTCTGGACTACTGCTCAAGAGTGAGATACATGTTTCATAACCTTTTAAAAAAAAACTCATTCCCATCAGCTATACCAGACCTCCTCTTTAATACACCACCTTCTCCTAACCAAAGCAAACAACCAACCAAATCCACACACCAACATAAATCTAAAAAGAATCATGGAAACTAATGTTTCTTGCTGTGTTATTTTAATTTAATATACTCTAACAACAGGGTGAAAAGATGGCCAATGCACTATTTTCATTTCCTACAGAGCAAGTTATAATACTTTGGCTCAAGATTTCTTTTTTTGCTTGAGAGTAAAGCTTTCAGTTTGCTCTTGTGAAGAATGCGTAATTTCAAAACAGAGGCAAGGGCCAAGAGTTGAAATGCAGACAGGTCAGTAACAAAGACTTAGAAATGTTTGGAAATGGCCAAAATGTCAAGACCCTCAGGAATACCAACAATGTCCACTGAGACACTGAGATAAAGGCATATTTCTCTCGGAGAATTCTGCATTAAGAACAGGTAAGAAAGTCCTAACCCTCCTACAGGGAACCTATAGAGTCCCATCAATCTCAATGGAAGAAAATAATATTCTGGAAAAAAAATTCAACTTCTCCAATCACATTTCATTTTAAAAATTGTATGTAAAATCTTAGCCTAACAGGGGGACCACATTTCTACTCCAAGTGGTCCACTGGAATATTCTTAAAATTAACAAACAGTACCTTTTAAAAAATTATACTGTTTGATCAACAGGATCATCTTATCTGTTTTAATTTCTGGGGTTCATAAAAAAATAACACCCAAATCAGGTGACAGCAGGTGTATCATGAACTTTTGTGTGATCTGGCAGATAACATCCAAGTGGCTAACAGATGTACAGCATCATTGCTTCTATTATTATTATTTTCAGATGGAGTCTTGCACTGTCGCCCAGCCGGGAGTGCAGTGGTGCAGTCTCGGCTCACTGCAACCTCCACCTCCTGGGTTCAAGCAATTCTCTGCCTCAACCTCCCTAGTAGCTGGGATTACAGGCACCTGCCACCACACCTGGCTGTTTTGTATTTTTAGTAGAGACAGGATTTCACCATCTTGACCAGGGTGGTCTTGAGCTCCTGACCTTATGATCCACCTGCCTTGGCCTCCCAAAGCACTGGGATTACAAGCGTGAGCCACCGTGCCGGCCCATCACTTCTTTTCTTATCCTCTTCAAGAACAACCTATTTTGAATTTTTTAGAGTGTCAGACACAGCAGACATGAAAACCAGAAGTGAAAAAGGCTTGACATCAAGTTACCCTAGATAGCATTGTTACATGAAGGCTTTTTGCAACCCTGACTTGGTAGTAGGAGGCTGAGTACTACATGGCGTTGGGTGTACATGGGGACATCTCACAGTTTTTAATCTTTAGATGAAATTGAAATAAAATTTGTGGTGGTAGATGACACAAAAATATGGAATTCATCTCACACCAGTCTTTCTGGAAGGTGTGGACAACTTGACCTTTAATTATATATTTAAATCTCCTTATTTGCCAAATCAAAAATACACATAATTCTGTATAAAGAGATGCAATTATAGACTCCTAAAATCCTGAAAGGACCTGAAAGTGTCCTTAGGGATCATCCTGAGCAAAGTTTTCCAAACTTTAGATGTATTTATGTAATCTTCACGATTCTCACAATATCTAAATATCACCTATACTTATAATTCTCCAGTAGTGCTTTAGAATTGACCTTGTTTTGTTATTACCTTAACTACCTGCTAAGAAAGAATATACATAAAAAGCATAGTTTCTGTGTTTCAATCTTTTTCTATTTATATGATATAATTAATAGCACTATTAAAATTTATTTAGGTATTATCAGTAATATATGTGATAGTTTGTGAAACACAATTCAGGGTAAAATCTTTTATTTTCAAGTAGGAAAACAGAACTCCAGAGTTCAAAGTTACACTACAAATCCACAACACATTTGGGAATAGAATTCGGCTCTCCTAAGTTCCACTCTCCAGTTCTCTCTCTCTTTCTCTCTGTGTTAGATAACTTAAGACATATAAAGTTACTAAACAAAAGTTACTTACTGTGTAAAAGTATTGAAGCACTACCACCTTCCTGGAGGTACGACTGTGTACACACAGGGACGCCACTCAAGGGGTCCTGCACTTGCTTTGATGCTCTACCTTTCTTTAATTTGAGACAGTCTGTTTCCCCCAGGCTGCAGTGCAGTGGCGCGATCTCTGCTCACTGCAACCTCCGCCTCCTGGGTTCAAGCGATTCTCCTGCCTCAGCCTCGCGAGTAGCTGGGACTACAAGCGGGCACCACTACAGCTGGCTAACTTGTTTGTATTTTTAGTAGAGATGGGGTTTCAAACTTCTGACCTCAAGAGATCCACCCACCTCGGCCTCCCAAAGTGCTGGGATTACAGGTGTGAGCCACTGTGACTGACCTGATGCTCTACTTTTGCCGTCTTGAAATTCTTAACAATTTTTTAGGAAGGGGCCCTGAACTTTCATTTTCACAGGGCTGCACCTATTAGACAGCCAGTCCTGCCTGGAAAGAGAAATAATTTGAGGCAAAATATTTTAAAATTAATAATCAATAACTAATCATACATAATGAATGTATTAAAAAAGAGAAGCAACTTCCATGCAGCTGAGTCCATGGCAGCTGGAAACTCCTAGCATCTTCTCCCAACTCTATAAAGATAGACAAGAACAGGCCGGGTGTGGTGGTGCACACCAGTAACCCCAGCACTTTGGGAGACTGAGGCACAAGGATCTCTTGAGGTCAGGAGTTTGAGTTCAACCTACCCAAGATAGCAAAACCCCATCTCTACAAAAAATACAAAAATTAGCCTGGCATGGTGGTGGTGTGCCTGTGGTCCCAGCTGCTCAGAAGGCTGAGGTGGGAGGATCACCTGAGCCTGAGAGGTGGAGGATGCAGTGAGCCGAGATCATGCCAATGTACCCCAACCTGGTTGACACAGTGAGACCCCAATTTCAAAAAAACAAAAACAAAAAAAGATAAACAAGAACAAATAAACCACACAAATACCACACCTTTACCATAATTTGATGATACACATAAAACTATAAAGTTAAATAACTGTGATTTGAAAATAAATACCACCCTTTAGCAGAACTATTTTCCTATTTCCCATCCTGAGCTTTTGACAAGAATAAGGAGGGTCTAGAGACACAGGAGAGGAAGAAGAAAGAGGGATGGACAGCTAAGACTGAACTGAAATCACATCCACCATACACATGAAAATAATGACAGACAAAACAGGAAGCTCAGAGTCCTAACTACAGTGAAGAGACTTAAAAACGTGTGCTGAATTGGAGAAGGCAGTGTTGGGAAAACAATGGTTCGGGGGAATAGAAGGTGATTAGGAAAGGAGAACCACACTTTGCAAACTATGATGCAAATGAAACAAAAAGAACAATGGAGGGGACCAGGAGCGGTGGCTCACCCCTGTAATCCCAGCACTTTGGGAGGCCAAGGTGGATGGATGACCTGAGGTCAGGAGTTCAAGACCAGCCTGGCAAACATGGTGAAATCCCATCTCTACTAACAATACAAAAATTAGCCAGGCATGGTGGCGGGTGCCTGTAATCCCAGCTACTCGGGAAGATGAGGCAGGAGAATCGCTGGAACCCTGGAGGCAGAGGTTGCAGTAAGCTAAAATTGTACCACTGCATTCCAGTCTGGGTGACAGAGCAAGAGTCTGTCACAAAATAATAATAATAATAATAATAATAATAATAATAATAAAATTAGAAACAATAAAATCCAGAATCTAAGAGTCACATTTAAATCAGAACAGAAGAAAAAAAAAAAAAAAAAAGAAAAAAAAAAAAAAAAAAAAAAAAAAAAAAGAAAAAAAAAAAAAAAAAAAAATAATCATAGCATGAAAAATTTCAATAAAATAGAAAAATATAAATAAGTCTTATAAATCTCCAACTCCAACTCAAAATTTAGAAAATAACAGTGAATTCAAACAAACAAAAAAGCTTCAGAAAGGATTCATAAAGATAAGAAATCAGTAAGTTAGGGAAGAGAATAACTATAGATCTACTTAATAAACCAAATCATGTTTTGAGGATATTTTTTGAAAATAAGAAAAAAAGGTAGCTAACTACTTAATGAAGAAAAAGGGGGAGAAAGCACAAAGACAGAAAATGAGAAATTACAAGAGGATAACCATTAAAACAGAAGATTTTTTTTAAAACTGTAAGAGACTATTTTGCAGACTTCTATGCAAATTAATGTGAAAATTCGAAGACATGGAGAAAACGAAAGAAGAAAAGGATGAAAAATGGGCAAGAGAAACAGACACCTCGTACCAATGCATACAAATGTAAAAATGCCTTTTATGCAAAGATGGGCACTGAGTCAAATAGTTCCCATTGTCTGTGCATACAGAAAATGGTGCCTATTGAGTCCAATAACTTGCTTAAATTTGCATAACCAGCACAGGTAATAACTGAGAATGAAATGACTGCTTCTTTCTAAAATACCAACTCGACACCATTAGTGTTTCTCTTGCCTTCAACACACTTCAGTTTCTTTGTCTTAAAAATTGTAGAATTGATATTAACAACACCTAGGACCCCTTAACATTGTAACATTCTGGAATACATCTCAAAGCAGAATCTCACCACCCTGAAGACAAGGTCTTATACCAGTGGCTATAAATATCATATGCTGTATTTAAGTTCTGGTGAACCATGGTGGTCATGGCTTGGTAAATGATGCAATGACATTCATCTTGTCACGTCCATTTCATGACTTGCAGTCTTTAAACCTTAACGTTTTTTTCTCAAGAATGCTCTACCCACAAGCAGTGGTCATGCAGTAATTTTTCAGCAAAATCCTAATCTGCTAAATTCAGGGAGGTTGTTTAATAGCTTCCCATAGGAGGTTTCACGACATCCATATTTCTATACAGGAGGAGAACCATCTTCAGACTGGGTCCATCCAGAAGTGACTTTTCAGGGAATAAAACCACATAGATAATGCCAGGAAGAACTCGGGAAGTTGGCTTGGGGATGCTCAGTTCTTAGAGCAGAGAGTTAGCTACACAGTAACAATATTTCTTCTCAAAAGTGGGGTGATGCCATTTCAGGACATAAGATGGAAACTGGCACATCGCATGACATCACAGAAGCATCCTTAGAAAAATCAGTGGGGGGCAAGGATATGGTGGCTCACGCCTGTAATCCCAGCACTTTGGGAGGCTGAGGCGGGTGGATCACGAAGTCAAGAGATCGAGACCATCCTGGCTAACACAGTGAAACCCCATCTCTACTAAAAATACAAGAAGTTAGCTGGGAGTGGTGGCAGGCACCTGTAGTTCCAGCTACTCAGGAGGCTGAGGCAGGAGAATGGCACGAACCCGGGAGGCGGAACTTGCAGTAAGCTGAGGACAAGCCACCACACTCCAGCCTGGGTGATGAGTGAGACTCCATCTCAAAAAATAAAATAAAATAAAAAATAAAATAAATCAGTGGAGCACCTGTGTCCAAAGCCGGCTGACCATCTGCAGACAGAGAATAATAATTATTATGAAACTAGTTACAAGGTAGTTAGATGCCGCACTAGCTTGTGTTGAACCTGAATAAAATACTCTGCAGATGGTGGGGAATTTTGGAAAAGGGACATTCTAGTCAAATCAGAACAGGTATGATGCAGCAGACCTCATTGGCTTATTTATTTATTATTATCATTATGATTATTTTAGATGGAGTTTCACTTTTGTTGCCCAGGCTGGAGTGCACTGACATGATCTCGGCTCACTGCAACATCCGCCTCTCAGGTTCAAGTGATTCTCCTGCCTCAGCCTTCCGAGTAGCTAGGATTACAGACATGCACCACTACACCTGCTTAATTTTGTATTTTAGTAGAGACAGGGTTTCACCACATTGGTCAGGCTGGTCTCGAACTCCTGACCTCAAGTGATCCACACGCCTCGGCCTCCCAAAGTGCTGGGATTATAGACATGAGCCATCGTGCCCGGCCTCAGTGGCTTAGGTTTCACCAGTTGTTTAGTAACCACAGATTGGCTATTAATATTAAAACTTCTCTCTATAGTATCGAGTTATGCTTATGTTAACTTTATAGAATATAAATATGCTTCTATTTCAGTAGACTTGGATTAAGTTGTAGTATGGAGGGAGACTAAGTCCTTTACAACTCCAGGTTTTGCGGATGAAGCCAGCAGACGCTCCATGCTCATTTGCAGCTTGGTTTAATCAGTGGAATGCTACCATCAGGAATCACTCAGCGATGCAATCTCTTTCATCTTGTCATAATGCATCTTCAAAATCTGGCCTCCAAGGTCACAGTGGATGGAGAACAGAGACTGTGAAGTCTCACAGGTGGTTCATAGCTAAATCTGGAAGTGGCACAAATTAATATACTTTACATCCACTTTCTGTTGTCCAGAATACAGTCACATAACTTCAACTTAACCATAGGGAGGCTCCAATTCACACTCTACCTGTATAACCGGAGCAAACATAAACTAGTTTTGGAAAACACACGGCATCGTTGCTACTTCAGATGTTAATCATTTCACTGTTTCTGCATAAAATCCTAAGTTGAAAGATCTTCTTTATGTGCTATTATTGATGAGTACCCGAACATGGCAGGACCAACCTGGCTTTTGCTCTGAAGAGTCTGCTGCCTAGAATGGGCAGATCAGTTAGGGAACTGCATAGAGAATGCTGCCTCCTTCATCCAGCTTATTTCTGTAAAGCGTGCTACATAGGACCTTCACTCCACACATCTGATAAATGTTTCATCAACATTTCTTGGAGAGCATTCAATTGGGGCAGGAAATCATTGCATCTTGGTGAAGGTACATTCCATGAGGGATGCTTTCTTTTCACGTATTCAAAATTCAAAGGAACCAATACATTTCTGACATTCCAACCTGAGCCCCAAAGCAGGAGGATTTTAGCGAGAAGGGTGACCTGTGCGGGGGGAGACATGGTCATCTCACTTACAGATAAAGTCCCTAAGAGTCAATAAGTCTTTTTTTTTTTTTTTTTTTTTTGAGTAAAAAACCTGCTGGCTAAGCAATTCTCTTCCTTCTGGTTTGAAATATGCTATCCTCAAATCAATTCCCTACCCTTTGAGTCAATTGTGACCATGACCCTCGATGTGACCTCACAACCACTTCCATTGGGTGGAGTTTCTTTAAGTATCTCATTTCCAGCTGTTTAAGGAAAGAGCGAGATGTGAGTACCACAGTGCCAGGGTCTCCACTCAGGGAAAACAGACCTTTGTTGACCTACTTGACCTCTAAACGGGTACAGAGCACCACTCATTCTCCTCATCCCTTCATAAGGACCAGGAGAACCAGCTTTGTCCTTATTATTAATTTTTAGAAAGGTTTTGGGCTTATTGTTTCCTGTTGAGGATCTCTGAACTCTGTCTAAATGTTCACGGCTACAGTCTTTTAAGGGGCTACACAGCTCTTTGTTGTTATTTTCTGCTTTTCCCTGTAAAAATGTTTCTTCCACGTGATCTACCTCCTGAAAAATGATGCACGAAGCCCAAAGGTACAAGGAGAATAATGCTGTCTAGGACAACAGGGACTCTGATCATTGTGCAGGCACATTGTGGGCCTTGGTATTGTGGGAGGAATTATAACTAGTGGTTAAGAGACCTCAGAGCCAAAAAGCCCTGGCTCCTGGCCGGGCCCATACTTGTGAGGGTCCAGTTCTGACCCTCTTCTGACACACCCCTCCCCAAGGAATGAGGAGTCCACAGGGTCATGGGAATGGTTGCCTGGCCGGCCCCCGAACTTCATTCATTTAGGGGGACCCAAAGTCATACAGACTTTTGCCAAAGTGACTAAGCCCACTCCAGGCCCTGGACAGGCTTCTGCCCCAGCTACATTCTCCCCATTGCAGACACTACCAATTGTATGTGTCTCTAAGTTCAAGATGGGGTGTTTAAGGGGCAGCTATTTGGAAGGATGGTCAGTTGGTAAGTGCCACCTGGGAAGTCACATGCATGTACACAAGGTCCCTCAGTCACAGTGCCATTTTTTGTAAATGCTAAGGGAAGCCTGAGGAGCAGCATCAGTTTTAGAGTCTAATGGACTTTGAGTCTCATTCTAGCTCTGCCACTTACTAGCTTTGTATTCTAAAGCAAGCTGTCATCCTGCTGTCATTGTTTCCTGCATTTGCTTTGGTATCCTCATCTGGAAAATGATGATAACAGTAGTGGAATTGGTATTTCATCTTCATATATTAAACTAGACAGTGGCTATAACATGCTCGCATGGAACCTAGTACATGGAACGTGGAAATAAGTATTAGGTTAAGTGTTTCTGATGGTTACTGTGCAGGTGGAAACAAAGGAAAAATACCATATTTAATGGAAAACTTGTCCCCACATGTTGAAGCTTTTATTTAAGTGGTAAGAGGAAATATGGCTGAATGTGCTTTGGTGAAGGTAGGATGGAAAGGTGTTGCCCAGATGCAAATGGCCTTTATTGCCTATTGTCTAGTCTAGATTCTTCCTAAGGATCAATGCAGTTTTGCCCAGCCTAGAAACACTGACCTCTCTTTAGCAAGAATAACTCCACTCTCTCAAAGCTCTATACCCAGGGTAACTGGGAAATTTGCAGAACCACAGAGATGACTGGAGAAATGAGATGGTTTATGGCCCAGTGTCCATGGTGTTTAGAATAATTGTTTTTGTATCAACTCTTTTGTTAGTTATGAAGAGACTGGGATATTTCCTCAAATTCTCTCCTCTGTCATTTTCTTCTCCAGAGCAGACAAGATCTGGTAGATCTCTTCATTCAGAAATGAAATTTAACACTAAATTTAATAATGAATATTTTTGGAAGGAACTACGACCACTTTCTAAAGTCACTATTTCCTAAGAATAATCTATTTTATGTTAAATGCTTATTTTTTTTTCACTCAGAAATGCAACAAATCAATGTCAATGCCAACCATGAGTTTATCCAAGGAAGAAAGATCCCCTATATGAGCAGGGAAATATGGCTGAATGTGCTTTGGTGAAGGTAGGATGGAAAGGTGTTGCCCAGACGCAAATGGCCTTTATTGCCTATTGTCTAGTCTAGATTCTTCCTAAGGATCAATGCAGTTTTGCCCAGCCTAGAAACACTGACCTCTCTTTAGCAAGAATAACTCCACTCTCTCAAAGTTCTATACCCAGGGCAACTGGGAAATTTCCAGAACCACAGAGATGACTGGAGAAATGAGATGGTTTATGGCCCACTGTCCATGGTGTTCAGAATAATTTTTGTTTTTGTATCAACTCTTTTGTGAGTTATGAAGAGACTGGGATATTTCCTCAAATTCTCTCCTCTGTCATTTTCTTCCCCAGAGCAGACAAGATCTGGTAGATCTCTTCATTCAGAAATGAAATTTAACACTAAATTTAATAATGAATATTTTTGGAAGGAACTACGACCACTTTCTAAAGTCATTATTTCCTAAGAATAATCTATTTTATGTTAAATGCTTATTTTTTTTTCACTCAGAAGTGCAACAAATCAATATCAATGCCAACCATGAGTTTATCCAAGGAAGAAAGATCCCCTATATGAGCAGTTAAGAAATATTGCTTGTGCTATTTTTCAAGCAACTTAGAAAAGTGCTTGGTGACAACTCCAGCCCACCTTCATTTAGCTCTTGTGCAACTCTTTCAACTTCTACCCATTTTTCTTTAAAAAATGAAATATATGAGGTGGAACAAGATGGCGGAATAGAAAATTCCAGGGATTTGCTTCCGCACCACCCCCCACCACAGGAACACCAAATTGAACAAGTGTCCACACAATAAAGCACCTTTATATATATAAAAAAAATCAGACATTAACAAATGCCCTCATGCAAGGAGAACATCCAGGAAAACATGACCTCTGCAAATGGACTAAATAAAGTATCAGTGATCAGTCCTAGAGATAGAGAGGTATGTGACCTCTCAGACAGGCAATTCAAAAGGGTTGTCTTGAGAAAGCTCAACAAACTTTCAGATAACATAGAGGAGGAATTCAGAATTCTATCAGATAAATCTAGCAAAGAGATCATAATAACAAAAAAATCAAACAGAAATTGCAGAGCTGAAGAATTCAATCAGCAACTGAAAAATGCATCAGAGGGTATCAACAGCAAAACTGGTCAAGCAGAAGAAAGAATCTTTGAGCTCAAAGAGAGGCTATTTGAAAATACAGTCTGTAGACAAAAAAAAAAAAAAAAAAAAAAAAAAAAAAAAGAAGCTAAAAAAGAACAAAATATGCCTGTAATATTTAGAAAACACCTAGAAATGGCAAATCTAAGAGTCATTGGCCTTGAAGAAGAAGTAGAGAGATTGGGATAGAAAGTTTATTCAAAAAAATAACAGACAACTTTTCAAACCCAGAGAATATCCAGGTACAAGAAAGTCAACCAACACCAAGCAGATTAAACCCAGAGGTATATAATAATCAAATTATCAAAAGTTAAGGACATAAAGAGGACCCTAAGAGTAGCAGGAGAAAATAAGCAAAGAAAATATGAAGGAGTCCAAATGTTTGTCAGCAGACTTCTCAGCAGAAACCTTATAGGCCATGAGGGAGTGGGATGACATATTTAAAGTACTGAACAAAAAGACTTTCAAAGCTCGAATATTGTATCCAGCATAGTTATCCTTCAAACATGGAGAAGTAAAGACTTTCTCAGACAAACAAAAGGTGAGGAAATTCATCAACACCAGATCTGTCTTACAAGAAATGCTGAAGGGAATTCTTCAATATGAAAGACAGGGGTATAAATGTGCAGCAAGAAATAACCTGAAGGTCTAAAGCTCACTGGTAAATGTAAGCACACAAATAAATACAGAATATTCTAATACTATAATTGTATGTAAACCCCTCATATCTTTAGTACGAAGACTAAAAGACAAACCTATGAAAAATAATGATAACTACAACAATTTGTTGAAAAACAATAAAAAAGATATAAAGAGAGAGGGCAAAAGTCAGATTGGAGGAGATGGATATAAAGTACAGAGTTTAGTTTTCTCCTTTTAATGTTTTCCTTTGTGTTCAGAGTTAAGCTTTAATCAGTTTAAACTAATTGGTTATAAGATTTTTTTTTTTGCAAGCTTCGTGGTAACTACAAAGCAAAACCTTTAAGAGGGACACAAAAAAATTAAAAGACAGAAATTAAAGCACTACCAGAAAATTGCTTATATACAAAGGAAGACAAGAAGGAAAAAAAAAAGGGGGGAGAGAGAGAGAACTAACAAATCGACAACAAAAAAGTAACTAAATGGCAGTAGTAAGTCCTCACCTGTCAATAATAACAATGAGTGTAAATGGACTTCATTCTCCAAATAAAAGACAGTGTAGCTGAATATATATATTTTTAAAAAGACCCAACTGTATGCTGCCTATAAGAAACTCATTTTTTACCTAAGAAAACACACAGACTGAAAATGAAAGAACAGAAAAAGATATGCCATGCAAATGAAAGCCAAAAAAGAGCATAAATAGCTGTGCTTATACCAGATAAAATATAGTTCAAGAAAATCTGTGAAGAGACACAAAGAAGGTCATTATATAATGATAAAGAAGTCAATTCAGCAAGAGGATATGACAATTGTAAATATATATGAACCCAATGTGGATCACTCAGATATATAAAGCAAATATTATTAGAGCTAAAGAGAGAAACAGACCCCAGCACAATGATAGTTGGGAATGCTAAGTTAACATACCACTTTCAGCATTGGACAGAAAACCTAGACAGAAGATTTAAAAACACACATGTGACTTAATCTGTGCTACAGACAAAATGGATCAATAGACATTTACAAAACATTTCATCCAACAGCTGAATACTACACATTCTTCTCTTTGGCACATAGAATATTCTCCAGGGGAGACCATATGTTAGGCCACAAAACAAGTCTCAGAAATTCAGAAAAATCCAAATCGTAGCAAGTATCTTTTCTGACCACAATGGAATGAAACTAGGAATCAATAAGCATTTATTGGACACAAAAATCCCAGGACATAAAATTCCTGTCAAGATTGAACCATGAAAAAATAGAAAACATGAAGAGATCAATAAGAGGAACTTTGGAAACTATATAAATACATGGAAATTAAATAACATGCTCCTGAACAACTACTGGATGAATTAAATAATTTAAGAAGGAAATTTAAAAATTATTAAAGCAAATAAAAGTGGAAACACAGCATACTGAAACCTGATGGATACAGCAAAAGCAGTACTAAGAGGGTAGTTTATACCAATAAATGTCTGTATCAAAAAAGGGGGGAAAAAACACTTTGGGAGGCCGAGGTGGGCAGATCACAAGGTCAAGATACAGAGATCATCTTGGCCAACAAGGTGAAACCCTGTCTCTACCAAAAATACAAAAATTAGCTGGGTGTGGTGGTGCATGCCTGTAGTCCCAGCTACTCGGGAGGGTGAGGCAGGAGAATCACCTGAACCCAGGAGGCAGAGGTTGCAGTGGGCCAAGAACATACCACTGCACTCCAGCCCAGTGACAGAGCGAGACTCTGTCTCAAAAAAAGGTAAAAAGACTTCAAATAACCTCACAATGCATCTTAAAGAACTAGAAAAGTAAGAGCAAGCTAAATCCAAAATTAGTCAAAGAAAAGAAACACTAAAGATCAGAGCAGAAATAAATGAAATTGAGACAAAACACAAAATAAAATGTGTTTTGGAAAACATAAACAAAATCAACAAACCTTTAGCCAGACTAAGAAAAAAAAGAGAATGCCCAAATAAATGAAATCAGAGATAAGAAAATATTAAAACAGATACCACAGAAATTCAAAGGTAAATTAGAGAGTATTTTTATCAACTATATGCCAACAATTTGGAAAATCTGGAAGAAATCGATAAATTCCTGGACATAAACAACCTACCAGGATTGAACCATGAAAAAATAGTAAACATGGATAAATCAGTAAGTAACCTATAGAAGAAGTAATAAAAAGACTCCCACCAGAGAAAAGACCAGGACTTGACGACTTCACTGTTGAATTCTACCAAATAAGGAAGGCTTAATACCAATTCTATTCAAACTATTCTAAAAACTCAAGGAGTAGACAATACTTCCAAACTCATTCTACAGGATCAGGATTATCCTCACACACGATGAAAACACAAAACTTCAGACTAATATATCTGATGAATATGAATGCAAAATTCCTCAACAAAATATTACTGAATTAAATTCAACATATTAAAAAGATCATTTATCATGATCAAATGGGAATCATTCCTGGGATAAAAGGATGGTTCAACATACACAAATCAAGAAACATGATATATCACATCAACATAATGAAGACCAAAAACTATGTCCCTATTTCTCATCATCTACAAAAATCAAATCAAAATGGATTAAAGATTTAATGTAAGACCTGAACCAATAAAGCTACTACAAGAAAACCCTGGGGAAATGCTTTGAGATATGGGTGTGGGTAAATATATTTTGAGTAAGCCACCAAATGCACAGGTAACCAAAGCAAAAATGGCCAAATGGGATCACATCAAACTTAAAAGTGTCTGCACAGCAAAGGCAACCACAAACAAGTGATAAGACAACCTACAAAATGGAAGAAAATATTTGCAAACCACCCACCTAACAAGAGAATAACTCCCAGAACATGTAAGGAGCTCAAACAACTTGGTACAAACCCCCACCCCAAACAATCCAAATAAAAACGAGCAAACATCTGAATAGACAGTTCTCAAGAAGACATACAAATGACCAACAAGTATGTGGAAACATGCTCAACATCACTAATCATTAGAGAAATGCCAATCAAAACTGTAATGAAATATCTCACCCTAATTAGAATGGCTGTCTCAAAAAGCAGGCAATATATATTAAAAAGACAAAGAAATAAAACAAACCAACAACTAAAAAACAAATAAAACACAAAAAAGAAAAAATATATAGAAATAAATAAAGACAGGCAATAATGAATGCTGGTAAGGATATGGAGGATGGGGAACCCTTGTATACTATTGGTGGGAATGTAAGTTAGTACAGCCACTCGAGAATAGTATGGAGGTTCTTCAAAAACCTAAAACTAAAACAAACGTATGATTCAGCAGTCTCACTGTTGGGTATATATTCCAATGAAAGGAAGTTAGTATATAGAAGAGATATGTACACTGCCATGTTTATTGTAGTACTCTTCACAAGAGTCAAGTTATGAAATCGGCCTGAGTGTCCACCAATGTATGAACTCAGTGAAAAAATGTGGTACATACATACAATGGAATATTATTCAACCACAAAAAAGCATGACATCCTGTCATTCCAAACAGCATAGATAGAACTGGAGGACATGATGCCAAGTAAAATAAGCCAGGCACAGAAAGACAAGTATTGTGTGTTCTCATGCATATGCGGGAGCTAAAAAAACTAATCTCATGGAGACATAGAGTAGAATAATGGTTACCAAATGCTAGGAAGGGGAGTTTAGAGCAAGGGAGAGTTAAAAGTAGGTAAATGTATGGGTACAATAATATGGTTAGATAAAAGAAATAAGATCCAGTATTCACTAGCACAATAGGACAACTATAGTTAACAATAATGTATTGTATATTTCAAAATAACCAGACTAGTAGCTTTGGAATGTTTGCAAAACAACAAAATGATAAATGTTTAAAGTTATGGCCACTTCGATTACCTTGATTTGATCATGACACATTGTATGCTTTTATAAAAATTTCCCCATAAATATGTACAACTCTTACATAATCATAAAATTAAAATAAAAAAAAAACTAGAGTGTGTGGTGTATGTGTATTCAATTAAATCGTTTTGACAGGTTTTATTGGTTCAATCAATAATTTATAAGGTGGATTTATTATGTGAGATAAACAAGAAAAGAATTCACAATCATATTTTCAAAAAAGACTCAGGAAGACAATCCAGTTTCTTTAATTTAAAATTCCAAGAAAAAAGAGTAAAATATGAATGTGGAAAGTACTTTATAGACTAAAGAACTCTAGCCATATTAACTAATTGCATTCTATAGTCCTCGTTTGGATTTCAGTTCAAGTAAACTTTATAAATATGTGAGAGAATTGGGAAAATCTGAACAGCGATCAGATATTAATCATCTTAGGGAATCAATGTTAATGTTGAAGGACTGGGTGTAATTATATTTAGAGATACATACTGAAACATTTATGGATAAAATGTGTGATGTCTGGTCTTGGCTTTAAAACAATTCAGGAATGTGGAGAAAATAAGTGGGGATATAGATTAGACATGATTGGCTATGAGTTTTAACGATTGAATCTGGGGATGGGTACATGAGGATTCATGTTACTATTCTCTACTTTTGCATATGTTTGTGATTTTGTATAATAAAAAACATTGAAAAACATTCTTGGGATGAAATTAATGTCTTAATTTACTGACAAAAATGACTAGGGAGACTGAATTGTTTTAATCGATCGTGTGATCTTTGGAATTCAATTCTCATGAAACCATCACTGTGTAATCGCACTGTGCATCCAGAATATGTTTTCTCAGCACTGCATCCTACTTTCGATCTATTTGTTATTCCATTTATGTTGAAATGACAAGATTTATCCCACACCCTATGAGTTCACACATGGAGCATAAATGTATATTTATATGAGTTTTAAACTGATATTTATTCTGCTGCTCACATTCAGATATTACCACCTGCACTGAAATTGGAATTTTGGAAAGCTCAGAAAAAGTCATTTCAATATGGATGGAAGTCAGCTTTGGGCAGCTCTGACACCTCCAAGGAATACTCTTAGTGCAAAAAGTGAAAATGAAACTGGAAAGCTTGACGACAAGGTGCAAAATACAAACCTCCCCTTGTGTTTTCTCATCATATTGAACTTCCTGGTTAAAAATTTATCAAACCCACCAGTTATGGATATCAAGCTCCATCAGAATGCATGAGATTAAAACATCAAGATCTACGGATTTAAGAAACTGTCAGGCCAAGAAACTGGATTTTTAAAACACTGAATAACATGTGAAATTTCCATTATTCTGTTCTCTTCTCCCAACCCCCCCAACACCCCTGCCTAATCTGATAGGAATTGCAAACAGGCCTGCAAGGTCTAAAGTTCCCTCAGGTAAATGCATTACAAAATAGAATACAGAAGACTTCCTAATAAAATCATTAAAAAATAAGTTGAGTCTACATGCAACTGAAAACTGATACCTAATGTCATTTGGTTGGATTCTTTGTCCCTGTCCCATCCCCCGAGCCCCTGCCTCAGTTCTCTTTCCCAGGGACACACAAATAGAGTTAACTTAAACATCATTCACTAGATATAGGAGGAAAATACCTTGCTAAAGTGCAGTAGTACTAATCAATTACTCCATTACAAAGCTAAAAAGCAATGCCAGATGATGTGATAGAATCCTCTTTTCTTAGCACATAATTACCTACAGTACTAGGTAATATCATTTTTCTAAAGGTCAGAAAATATCCTGGAAATACATGGAAAATGTCTACACATCGCATAGAAGACCACTAATCCCAAGTCTTGTATTTTACTAAATCGAGTATACAACATGCTTAACACAGAATCCCTGCCCTCAGGTAGCTTTCAGATTAATGTGCCTTCAATTACAGAAGGCTATTAGTTTCTCCACTTTAATTACAACTGCATCAAAATCACCTAAATAAATTTCAACCTCTCAGATAATTTATGAACAGTACAAAGCCAGGTGTACACTTCCCATTAAAAATTAATATTTGCTGTAATTAAAATGTGCCATATGCCATGTTCATTTCACAATGCTAGGAAGAAAAAATAAAACGCAAAGCATTTCTGTTCCCAGGTGGTAACTTGTTACAGTATCAGATTTAAATTCTAATTTGATGGCATCAGTGCAGAAAGGTTTAGCACCTACTGTGGTTCAGTCACAGCAAAGCACTGAGTCCTGGCAGGCATGGGGGAGCTTATAACCTTGTTGCCTTTATAATAATTCTGGTATGTACAGATGGCATTCCAATTTGACAGGGATAAAGGAAAGTCTCCCTGCCCAGAGAGGCTCCGAATGTCCAAATCACCCAGCGAACGGTGTCAATCCTGGATGAGATTTGATCAATCTCTGTAATCCTAGCGGAGGTTCCTCTTTTCTGGATTTTAACTGCATGCATTTTTAAAAACTGCACTGTGTTGCTTCTCTTTGGTGTTTTTTTTTTTTTTTTTTTTTTTTTTTTTTTTGAGATGGAGACTCACTCTGTCGCCCAGTCTGGAGTCCAGCCGCACGACCTCAACTCACTGCAAGCTCCGCCTCCCGGGTTCATGGCATTCTCCTGCCTCAGCCTCCCGAGTAGCTGGGACTACAGGCGCCCGCCACCACACCCGGGTAAGTTTTGTATTTTAGTAGACACGGGGTTTCACCGTGTTAGCCAGGATGGTCTTGATCTCCCGACCTCGTGATCCACCCGCCTCAGCCTCCCAAAGTGCTGGGATTACAGGTGTGAGCCACCACGCCCGGCCCAGTGTATTCTTTCTTGTACTTCTTTTTTCTTCCTCTCTCCCTTTCTTTATTTCCTCAGTACTAATGTTTAAAAACATATGATCCAAGAAAGTAAAGTGTTGATTTCTTCTTACTAACCTGGGAAAGAAATTTGTGGCTGTGATCAAACTTGGAATCGATATGACTGTGAACACAATCCCTGGTGAGCCATTTCCCCATCACCCACAGAAGACTTGGAAAGAAGCACTCACAGCCGTGCACCAGCCAAGTGAGGATCGTGGAAGCTTTGCAAATGGCTTTCAACAATAACGGATTCTCATAAGACACATGGATTTCGATTCAGAGACTGACTGTGGTTCATGCATTTGTTCACTTTACTGGCACTCTGGGAAGATAGGTGAAAAATTCCAGAGTCTCTGTAACTGGGATTGCCTGTTATTAGTAGGTTTCTCTGTCTGTTTGGTTTTGTCTACATTTGAAAGGAAGCTTTTGAGGAATTCATGGAGCATGTGTACTCTATTTCCTCCCAGGTGAGATGGTGTCCCTCCAGGAAAGTATCAGAATGCGGCCATTCTGATACCAAGGAACATGCTTGTTCCTTCCTCTCAGTGTCACCCATTTGCTGGTTCATACCTTTGAAAGCCACCAAAATGATGACATTAGGTAATGATTGTACGAAAGACAATGGATGTTTGACTGAAGCTCCCAAATTCACGTCATCTGTAATGGGACAGAGAGAAGGAGAGGGCTGTCTGGATTATAGAGATAACTGTCAGAACCCTCCATCTTTTTTCTTTTAATTTTAATTCAGAGAGATGGCCTGACATAACTGGATCCATAATATAATTAGTCATATAATTAGTCGCATCTGATTTATTTGATTTGTTTTTAATCTTATCACCTTTTTTTTCTTTTTGGAATTAGGCAAGATAAGATGTTAAAATCCTTTCTTGATACCTTTCTAATCCCAACCTGAGAGGTCTTAACAGTTGGGTGTGTCTCTCTGTAGGCTTTTTGTCTACATTTTTAAGTATGTTATATAAGATATGAACACAGATTATTAATGAAGATATATATTCATTCTTTTTAAAGAGGAAATGAGATCAGGGCCTACAGAGGTATACTGTCCAATATGGTAGCCACTACTGAATGGGGCTATTTAAGTTTATATTAACTAAAATTACTTTAAAAGCCCCTTAGTTGCACTAATCACATTTCAAATGCTCAATAGGCCCATATGGCTCATGGCTACTATATTGGAAAGCCCAGGTATAAAACGCTCCCACTACTGCAGAAAGTTCAACTCAACAGTTGAACTAATTAACTAATAGTTATAATGTTATAATACTAATAGTTATAATGCTAATGCTAATTTACTATTAAGAATACTCTATACATTCCTGACATATATAGCTCATATAGGTAATTCCTACAGATGACTCTATATAGCTGACATGTAGACAGCTTCTAACCATCAGTCAATTATCATTAGCTGCTTCTCCCCTTAAATATAATTCTTTGAATATAGAGAAGACAATGACTATCAGAATTTGTCCTTGGTAGCAAAGACAAAAGGCAATCGCGTTGTTGATATTTAATTTGGTTCTGGAACCTATTATTTAGAGGCCCAGTTTTAGGCGTTGTGATTACAATGGCAATTGCTCAATTGATTACGCCTGTGTAGACTTGGCCAGTTAGAAATGTCCAGCCCTAATGGCCGCATTCTGATGCTTTCCTGGAGGGACACCATCTCACCTGGGAGGGAATAGAGTACACATGCTCCATGAATTCCTCAAAAGCTTCCTTTCAAATGTAGATAAAACCAAACAGACAGAGAAACCTACTAATAACAGGCAATCCCAGTTACAGAGACTCTGGAATTTTTCACTTGTCTTCCCAGAGTGCTAGTCTTTGTTCCAATAACTTGGCATTTTGCAAAAAGTCCAATTCTTGCTGATTTAAAGCTAGGAAATTAACAGGAAATCAGAAAGCCAATGAGCATTTATAGGTAGAAAAAGCAAAGTGTGATTATCTGGTCTCTGAGGAGCTAATTACAGGTTCAGTTGAAAATGGGAGGATCATGAGAGCCATGTGCGTGTGCACACACACAAATGCACTCCACGCCCCCGCAACACAAATGCACTCCACACCCACACGTACACACACAAATGCACTCCACGCCCCCGCAACACAAATGCACTCCACGCCCACACGTACACACACAAATGCACTCCACGCCCCCCCAACACAAATGCACTCCACACCCACACATACACACACAAATGCACTCCACGCCCCCGCAACACAAATGCACTCCACGCCCACACGTACACACACAAATGCACTCCATGCCCCCGCAACACAAATGCACTCCACACCCACACATACACACACACACAAATGCACCCCACACCCATGCATATACACACACAAATGCACCCCATGGCCCCCCAACACAAATGCACCCAACTCCCACACATACACACACACAAATGCACTCCACGCCCCCGCAACACAAATGCACCCAACTCCCACACATACACATAGATACACACAAATGCACCCCACGCCCACACATACACACACAAATACACCCCACACCCATACATATACACACACAAATGCACCCCATGGCCCCCCAACACAAATGCACCCAACTCCCACACATACACACACAAATGCACTCCACGCTCCCGCAACACAAATGTATTCCCACACATACACATAGATACACACAAATGCACCCCATGCCCGCACATACACACATAAATGCACTCCATGTCACCGCAACACAAATGCACTCCACACCCACACATACACACACATACAAATGCACCCCACACCCATACATATACACACACAAACGCACCTCATGGCCCCCCAACACAAATGCACCCAACTCCCACACATACATACACACAAATGCACTCCACGCCCCCGCAACACAAATGTACCCAACTCCCACACATACACATAGACACACACAAATGCACCCCACATCCACTCATACACACACAAATGCACTCCACGCCCCCACAACACAAATGCACTTCACACCCACACATACACACAGATGCACTCCACGCCCCCAGAAATGCACTCCACACACAAATGTACTCCACACCCACACACATACACAAACACACTCTATGCCCACACATATACACCCACAAATGACCCCATGCCCCCCAACACAAATGCACCCAACTCCCACACATACACATAGATACACACAAATGCACCCCATACCCACACATACACACACAAATGCACCCCACGCTCACACATACACACACAAATGCACCCCATGCCCACACATACACACACACAAATGCACCCCACATGCACACACACACACAAATGCACCCCAGGCCCACACATACACTCACATACACACAAATGCACCTCAGGCCCACACATATGCACACAAATGCACCCCACACCCACACATACACATACACTCACAAATGCACCCCAAGCCCACCCATATACATACACACACAAATGCAGCCCACACCCACACATACACAAACACACCCCATGCCCACACACATACACACACACATGCGCACGCACAAAACGCTTCCAGCCTGTGCCCACCTCCAAAGAAACAGAGAGCTGCATTGCTGCATAAATAAATCATTCGGATAGCTCACTGTCTGAGCGCAATCGATACTTACTCTCTACTAGGGTCAGGCACTGTATATCCATAGACTGGCCTGACCCGCAGTTGTATATAAAATATGATATTAAAAAAAACTCCCCACCAGCCCACTTCTGCTTGGGAGGCTCACAGTCCATCAATCATTCATTCCTCTTTGCCCACACCAGCACCACCAATAGGCCACAAACTTGGGGAAGTTAACAGCATTAGAGGGAAGGCTGTTCCTCAGGAAACCCACAGTTCCTGTCACAGAAATTGTACAGCACCTCTAGGAAAACATACAGTTTTCCTAGAGCATACTTAGCAGGAATTTACTGGAATGGCCGAGAAAGCCAAAGGGAGTCTTTTCATTTCAGTTATTTTGAGGATCTTATATGGGCATTATACACAATGCCCAGAGTAAGAGATAACCTCTTCCAGCCCCTTCAAAGAACACCAAAGTTCTAACGGGGAGAAGGGAAGAGACAGAGCATGACAGTAATGTATCTTCTGCTCCATCAGGAACTCTCAGTCTTGGTACAACTGCCACTTCACACTGGGTAACTGTTTGTCCTAGGGGGCTGTCCTGTGCATTGTGAGATGTTAAACAGCATCCCTCGCCTCTACCCACTAGACGCCAGTAGCATTACAGCGCCCTTGCCCCACTAATGATGACAATCGAAAATGCCTCCAGACATCGCCAAATGTCTCCCGAGGGGCAAAATTGTCCACAGTTGAGAACTGCTGAGTTAGGCATCAGAAAGATCTCTATACTATCTGCACCATATCTGAGAAGACGCCAAGGTAGACTTGAGCAGAAGTGCGTTGGCTTCTGCTTGCTAGGGCTTGCTGAGGGTGCAGACTTAGGCATCAGAAAGTCTCTGTACTATCTAGATCATATCTAAGACGACACCAACACAGACAGGTGCAGAAGTGTATTAGCTTGCTAGGGCTGTTGACTTAGGCATCAGAAAGATTTGTGGACTATCTTCGTCATATCTAAGAAGACACCCACATAGACTTGAGCAGAAGTGTGTCAGCTTGCCAGGGCTGCCATAACAAAGCGCCGTAGACTGTGTGGCTTACACAACAGAAATTTATTTTGTTACAATTCCAGAGGGTAGAAGTTCAAGACTAAGGTGTTTGCAGAGTTGGTTTCTTTTGAAGCCTCTTTCCTTGGTTTGCAGACGACCATCTTCCCCCAGTGTGCTGTTTCTATGGTATTCTCTCTGTGTGTCTGACTTCTAATTCTTTTCTTCTTATAAGGACACCAAACATACTGGATTCGAGCCCAACCTAATAACCTCATGAAACCCAAATGAAATCCCTAAGGACCCTGTCTCCAAACACACTGACATTCTGAGGGCCTGGGGGTGAGAACTTTACCATCTGAATTGGGGGTAGGGGAGACACAATTTGGCCTCCAAATAAGAGGTAATTCTCAGACCCAAGCACATAATTTTGTGTCACTGATAACTGTGTTGCATTACCCATGGTAGACTTCAGTCCTAGTATTTAGAATTGGGTTCTCTCCACTGCTCATTTCCTTCCTGTCATATAAAGAGTAACTTCCTTAACTTCCCTAACTGGGGAGACAAGAAGAATGAATCCAGCAGGTACAGCTCAGCCTCTCCCACTTCCTGTCATCTGCATCTGCCTCCCAGGCAGACAGAGAACTTTGTGGTCTCTTTTCTCCTCCCAGGAAGGCTCTGCAGCCTCTGAGTAGAGATTGATTTCTTTTCTCACATTAAAAAAAAATTCATCAGGGAACACCTTGAAATTGTGAGATTCCCTAGGTTGACAAACATCTTCTGTAAAGGGGCAGAAAGTAAATACTTTCGACTTGCAGGGCTATCCTAATACTGAGCTCTGCCGTGGTGCCCAAAAGCTGCCGCAGAAATACAGGCTTGCCTAGGTGCAGCTGGGTATAAATAATAAGACTTTATTACAAAAATAATAATAATCCAAGTGGACTAAATTTAGCCCATGGGCTGCAGTTTTCCAACCCCTGCCCTGTGGCATTAAATACATTATTTGATTTATACAATTTCAATTGCTACTGGATTTGGTCAAGTTTAAGTAAAATGAGGAGCCTGTGGAGATGTGATAAGTACTTTCCTATGATGATAACCCCAAAAATTCTGTGGTTCTCACCCATGACTCCTAATGGATATATACAAGAATATTTACAATAACAGACACTTGAAAGGGCATATTAAGCTGCCTTTCTGTTCCTTGTTTTTCTTTCCTTTCTGCTGACCACTTTGCCTCCAGCTCCGGTTTCTAATTTCTTTCCTCATTAAAAGTCCTGTCAACCATCCCAAGAATAGAGCTGTTCCTTTAAAAATATCCATCTCATAAAGGACCTGTAGCCTGCAGGCATGAGACAGATAGATAGGAACAGTTCATGAAATCCCCCTCCAAACAACAGACTTACGAGAAATAAATCTGAACTTTGATTTCAAATCGCTCCAAACAAATCATCTTCAAACTCGAGGTGAGTTGTCCTCAGAATGCATTTTGCAGCATCATTACTGCAAAAAAAAAAAAACCCTGACTTTTCTAGAGGTGAGTTTAGAATGCATCTCCTCCCTTTATTAGATTTGCGCCCAAATTATCAGCCAAGATCAAGCCACATAAGCTTATCCTACGTCAGCAGGGAACATTAGCAGAGAAGGATATGGAAGATCCACTCGTATTACATATTAGACCCAACAGTCATCATTTGAAGATGCCATAGAGAAGTCTTGCTTATGTGCAATGAAGCCGTTTCAGCATTGTCACCAATAGGCAAAAATGGAAAACAGACCAATGTTGATTAAAAGGCAGGTGATAAACCATTAAGGATATACATACAAACTACAGAATGCTGCATTGTTGCTAAAAAGAATGTTGCAGTGCAGATATACCTCATGGAAAATATTCCTGATGTACTGTTGTATTATTAGTCTGTTTCCATGCTGCTGATAAAGACATACTCAAGACTAGGCAATTTACAGAAGAAAGAGGTTTAATGGACTCCATACGGCTGGGGAGGCCACACAGTCATGGCGGAAGGCAAGGAGGAGCAAGTCTCATCTTACATGGATGGCAGCAGGCAAAGAGAGAGCTTATGCAGGGAAATTCCCCCTTATAAAACCATTGGATCTCGTGAGATTTACTCACTGTCATGAGAACAGTATGGGAAAGACCCGTCTCCATGATTCAATTACCACCCACCCGGTCCCTCCCACAACACGTGGGAATTCAAGATGAGATTTGGGTGGGGACACAGCCAAACTGTAACAACTGTTAAACAGAAAAAAAAGTAATACCGGCTGGGCGCAGTGGCTCACGCCAGTAACCCCCAGCACTTTGGGAGGCCGAAGAGGGCAGATCACGAAGTCAGGAGTTCAAGACCAGCCTGGCCAACAGGGTGAAACCCCATCTCTACTAAAAATACAAAAATTAGCCAAGCATGATGGTGGACACCTGTAGTCCCAGCTACTCGGGAGGCTGAGGCAGGAGAATCGCTTGAAATGTGGAGGCAGAGGTTGCAGTGAGTTGAGTTTGTACCATTTCACTCCAGCCTGGTAAAAAAGCAAGCCTCAAAAAAAAAAAGTAGTATAATATATACATATATATAGGTACGAATAGGTACGTATATAGTTTACATGTACATGCCTGTACACAGGTATGCTAATGAATATATATAGGTAGGTGATATTTAAACCAAATCATATATATGTTTGTAGAGGTATATGTATGGATCCATCTTTTTCTCTCATACATACCCACTATCTCTAAATATTTTTGTCAATACACAGAAAATACATACTGTTCATAGTAGTTTTCTCTGGGAACGGAAGTACATTTAGAAGGCTTGTGTGGGTTGGGAGGGAAATTTTATCTCTCTCTGTACTCTTATATGTTTGATTTGCTTGGAGCAATTATATTAGTATTTTCAAAAAATAAGAAAACTACACCATCTATCCTAGAAGAAAATAATTTTGAAATACTTTTAATAAGATTCTTTACTGTCATATAAATTACAAACATTTATTGTTCAAAAAAGCAAAAACAGAAAAAAAAAGTATATGAAGTAAAGAGTGAGGTCGTTGGTTTTTTTGGTTTGTTTTTTGTCTTGTTTTGTTTTTTGAGATGGAGTCTAGCTCTACTGCCCAGGCTGGAGTGCAGTGGTACAACCTCTGCTCACTGCAACCTCTGCCTATGGAGCTCAAGCAAATCCACCTTTATCGGCAGATTCCTATTTCCAGCTAAATAACTAAGGGAGAAAATACACTAGCTCCTTCACAATGTGATTTTCCACTTCTGTACTCCCAGTTTTGTTCAGTTTTCTCCATAATTTATTTTTATTATTGTTATTATTATTTTTTTGAGATGGAGTCTCACTCTGTCACCCAGGCTGGAGTACAATAGCACGATCTTGGCTCACTGCAACCTCTGCCTCCCAGGTTCAAGCGATTCTCCCGCCTCAGCCTCCTGAGTAGTTGGGATTACAGGCGCCCGTCACCACACCTGGCTCATTTTTGTATTTTTAGTAGAGACAGGGTTTCGCCATATTGGCCAGGCTGGTCTCAAACTCCTGACCTTGTGATCCGCCCGCCTCGGCCTCCCAAAGTGTTGGGATTACAGGCATGAGTCACCGCGCTCAGCCTCTCCATAACTTCTTAGGCATGAGCTGTGGAATTTGAAAGATTTATACTGTCACAAATGCTATATTTAACGTAATTGTATTCATCAAAATTTTTTTGGGTGAGGTTTTAAATTAAAACACTGGCTCAAATTGGTTTAAGCAAAAAAAGAAATGTATTCGTTCACATAAGTGAAAAATCTCAGGATAACTCTAGATTGCAGCAGGGCTACATTCAGGGACTTGGGACTCAGTCCTAGCCCTATGGTCTTTCTAGGATGTTGGCCACCTTCTCAGGGAGGCAGAAATGGCCAGCAATTTCAGGCTCAAGGTGTTCAGTCTCTAACAGCTTTAACAAGCGTTCTGAGACTGAGTCTCCTTGAAGAGACCTGAGCCACTTGGTCACGTATGAGCCAATCCCTGTGGCTGGGAGATGGAGTTACACCAACTGGTTAGGTTTAGGTTCCATACCCTACTCTAGAGCTTGGTAAGGAGCCAGCTGTCTGGAAGCATGGACGAAAAATGCAAGAGAGGTGGTCCCCTAAGAAAAATGCAATTATAGGACCACAGGATGAGGAAATGGAGACCGAATAGATGAAAACAACGGTGATTTTGTGAAAAAGACCTCGCCATGAACAGAACTGATTTGGAATTGACCTAGAAAGTTGTTCCTCCAACCTTCTGCCTCCCCCGACTTATTAAGTGCTAGTACCACAGGCTGCATTCAGAGCTTCACGCAAGGTCAAATGTCCTCAGATTGAGTGTCTTTTTACTTGCTGTTCCATCAGCTTAGAACATGCTTCCCCAGATCGCCTCCCATCCTTTAGGTCTCGCCCGAAACTTCACCAAAGTCATTAATGGAAGCCCATGTGAAGACCATCACCTGTGTAAATTCCAGTCGTGAATTTCAGTGAATTCACTGGCACAGCATTCAGAAGAGGCTCTAGAGCTGTGTTGTCCAAGATGACAGCTGTTGGCCACCTGTGGCTAAATAGATAGAATTTAAAATTCAGCTCCTCGGTAGCACTAGCTTGAGTGTGAGTGCTGAGCAGTCACATGCGACTAGTGGGTATCTCATAGACATTGATACACTACATGGGTGTCACTGCAGAAAGTTCTATTGGACAGTGCTTTTCTGCAATCTTTTCTCATTCCCCTCTCGCCTTCAAAGATTTAAAAATGAAGAAGGGCATGTGACTGTACTAGGAAAGGCCAAGTGACCTCTGAAAGGCCTCCCAGGCTACAGGGACTACAATATTTACAATGAAAAAACAGATAAATGCTCAAGTAAGAAAAGTTATGCTTTTTTCCACTCTGAACATTAAAAAACTAAATCAAAAGGAAACATTCTTTACTTTTCTGTTGGAAAGAGACAAAGAGCTGTATAAAAACAATGACAAGGAGAGGAAAATGAAATCAAATGCTAGTTGGACTGAAGGGCTCTTATTCATGTCTTTTTTTTTTTTTCCATATCTAAAAGTTTGCTTTTTTCTTTTTAAATATTTTTTGAAAAATTTCAATAGCTTTAGGGGTACAGGTGAGTTTTGGTTACATGGATGAATTGCACAGTGTTGAAATCTAGGATTTTAGTAGACCTGCCACCTGAGAAGTGTACATTGTACTAAATAGTTTTTTGCTCCTCATCCCTCTTCTACCCTCCCGTCTTCTGAGTCTCCAGTGTCCATCATACTACTCTGCATACCTTTACATACTCATAGCTTAGCTCCCACTGACAAGTGAGAACATGCAGTATTCGGTTTTCGATTTCAGAGTTACTTCACTTAGAAGAAACCTCCAGTTTCATCCAAGTTGCTGCAAAAGACATTATTTCGTTCTTTTTTATGGCTGAGTCGTATTTCATGGTGTATATACCATATTTTCCTATCTACTTATTGGTTGATGGGCACTTAGGCTGATTCTGTATCTTAGAAATTGTGAATTGAGCTACGATAAATAAATGCATACAGGTATCTTTCTGATAGAGTGACTTCTTTTACTCTGGGTAGAGATCCAGTATTGCGTAGTGGGATTGCTGTATCGAATGGTAGACCTATTTTTACTTCATTGAAAAATCTCTGTACTGTTTTCCATAGAGGTTGTACTCCTTTACATTCCCACCAGCATTCTTTTTTTCTTAAACTTTTAAGTTGAGGGGTACATGTGCAGGTTTGTTATATAGGTACATTTGAGTTATGGCCTATGTTGCACAAATTATTTCATCACCCAGGTATTAAGTCTAATACTTGACAGTTATTTTTCCTGATCCTCTCAGCAATAATAAGAGATAAGTTACACACAGACTTTCCAACAAGCCATATTTGCTATTATTTCCAGTGGTCGATTGAACGGATTTTGTTGAGTGCAAAGTAAAGTTGAGATAGATATTGTGTTTGCAATCAAACCCAGATCTTGGCCTGCAGGAATCTGTGTGTTCTGGCCTCATTCTGTTCCTCCAGCCTTTAGTCCACCCCGTCCCTTACCATGTGCTGCATTCAGAGCCTCATGCAAGGTAAAATATTCTCAGATTCCCTGTCGTTTTACTTGCTTTTCCATCAGCCTAGAGCATGCTTCCCCAGATTCTCTCGCATTCTTTAGGACTTTAGGTTTCTGCTTAAATTTCATGTCACCATTAATTATTTTTTTTCTGAAAATCTTAGCCAGCACACACATTATGATTCTCCATTACAATATCCCATGAATTTACTTTTTTTTTTTTTTGAGACAGTCTCACTCTGTCATCCAGGCTGAAGTACAGGGGCACAATCTTGACTCACTGCAACCTCCACCTTCTGGGTTCAACAGATTCTCCTGCCTCAGCCTCCTGAGTAGCTGGGATTACAGGCACTCATCACCATGCCTAATTTTTATATTTTTGGTAGAGACAGGATTTCACCATACTGGCCAGGCTGGTCTTGAACACCTGACCCCAAGTGATCTGCCTGCCTCACCCTCCAAAACTGCTGGGATTACAGGCATGAGCCACCGCACCGGGCCCATGCATTTACTGTTAATAATTATCATCTCTAATTGTTTTGTTTACTCTTTTTTCTCCCTAGTATATCCAAATAGAATGTAAGTCCCATGGGGACAGAAACCATGTCCTTATTTCCTGTTGTTGCTCCAACATTCAGTGGACATTCAGTAAGCATCCATGGGATGAATGAATGAATGAATGAATCAGTGAATGGACAGAGAAGGACAGGTGGAAAGACGACAAAGAGTGGCGCTCATCAAGCTAACCTGCATGACCGGCTGGTAACAGAACTAAGAATGGGCTACCAGACACTGCTTGGCCCAACTATCATTGGGACTGAAAGTATTTTAGATTTCCCCTTTAAAAGGGTGGGCCATTTTCAGAATTGCTGAGCTTGATCATTTGTGCACAGATTGAGCAACGGGAGGTGAACTGGAGTGCTTTTAGGTCCAGCCAATTTGCATGCCAGCTGCTGTCATAAAAGTGGGATGAAGTTCAGATGCTCGAGTGGAAGACATTGAGGGCATCTAGAGCTTAAGGTGACTAGGGAATGCCCACTTTTTCCTCTCCATAGGCAAAGGCTGGGAGGCACAGAAAATGCACATACATTTGAGATCACATTATGAGTGATTAATAAGGTCACCCAAGTACAGTTTATCATCCTTCACAGCATGCAGACAGCATTAACATCCTGCTACCTCATTCCCTCATGGCCACCGTAAAGAACTTTGCAGATTCAACTTTCTCCAGGCCTCATTAATATTGGGAACCACAGGATACATACAAACGCTAAGCACAGGTTCCTGAACATAAGCAGGTACTTCAATATGCAGATGAAATAGATGAATTTCAGAAGATCTTTAAAAGTGATAACAAAAGACCATTTGCTATTCCCACACATTTCAGTGTGAACACATTTAAACATTTCATGTTTGTGTGGAATCCGTCCAGTGGTTTTGGAATGATAAAGGTACTATTAGGCTAAAAGGGGCAAACATTCTAATAAAAAGGTAGATTCTAAAACAGACCGGATACTTTGATGGGAGGTAGAACAGAGAATGAAATATGGAATTGGTGAGACACTGGAAAGGCAAGCGGTTGTTGATGAATAATGGTCAATGATAGTTTGTTAAGAAATTACCCCAAGCAAAGCTCATTTTCTCTGTTGCTATAACCCAAGTCAACCAGGTTGGAGGAGAGGTCAGAAATCACACATCTGCCATTATGCTTGTGGAATATCCATGAATAAGACAGGTGTACAGGCCCGATGAAGATACAGTTCACTGGTGGAATGGTTGTGCCAAACAATACTGACAGAATGGATGGCTCTCCACCAGGAAGGTAATCACTAGTGATGGGCTGCAAGTCTCTACTCCTGACCCCCATCCTGGTCAGTGGTTTTTCTAATGACTTTGATTCTCACTAGCAGGAAGAAATTGATGATAAACCATGTACTGATTAATTCATTTCTTCAACTAATAATTATCGAATATCTTCCATTTGATAAACATTAAGCCAAAGGCATTAGGTTAGCAAAGATAAATGGGACAATTTCTGCCCTGGAAAAACTCAGTTTAGAGGTGGAGAGACAGTGGTCTGGCATTTCCATAAGTTATCGTAATACAGTCCTGATATATTATAGGACCTTAATAATAAATAGCCACTGAATGAATGTGGCATCCTGTATCTTGCATGTTTCTATTTGCACTGGGGAAACTTCTTTTCTCTATTCCTCTACCTTCATTTGGGGAACTCCTACTTGTTCTTCAGGTTTCAGCTCAGATGTTACCTGTCTCAGAAATTCTTTTGGTACCCACTGACTCCCACCCAAGGCAAGGAGATGTACCTTCTTTCAGAGTCACTATGACTCTGGTAACACCTGGTTTTTATTTTGCAATTGCCTGTTTACTTGCCTGTCTCCCTGACTAGCCCCTATCCCCTTGGGGCTAGTCTTTACCTTACTATTTTCTTTACTTACTATTTTTTCTTTACCTTACTATTTACCGTGCTATTTTTGTATCTCTAGAACTCAACCGATTCTGTAGCAAATCACTGGGTCCCAAAACAAATAATCAAATGCCAAGTTTAATGGAGTTCTGGTACCAGGACTAAATCTTGATAAAATGACTTTTGCTGTTCCTTTCACATCTAAGATTCCTGAGGAGAATTAAATATAGTAGTCTAGGGTTTCAACCCTTGAACATAATGACCGTGGGAGTATACCTTGTAAAGGGGTCCTACTGGTGAGCCACAAACTAATCCAAAAATCTAAACCTTTTCTTTTGTTCTTACAGGTAGGTAACCTGTAATTTCATTGTCAGTGGTGGTATGTTCAAATTAAATACTGTTTGCTAATATTTAGCTTCTAAGTGCACTAGTAAGGGTTGCTAAAATTACTATGAAAAGCTAACATTGACATATTACTAGTTTACTGAACACCCAATTCAGTATTTTCACTAGAAGTCTGAATTCTAGACAACATTACACGTATAACCTATCACTCTCTACATGTTATTTGTAATTATTTAGTATTATTTTATCTAATTCTAATTATAACTCTAAGGAACTTTTATGTATTGTTACTACATTTTACAGAGGAGAAGACAGAGGTAGCAGAAAGCTAAGTTAATTTCCCAAGGTAACTCAACTAGCAGGAGATAGAACCAGATGTGGAAATCAGGCTCCAGAGGAATCCTTTTAACATCTACACTATATTTCATCTTAGCATCTGTAGAGTTGCCAAGCTTGAGGGGCACATGAGAAGGCAGGTATAAGTGGGCTGTGGTTGAACAAAAAATGTCAGAGATGAATGATCTTCAATCTAGAGGTGAAGACAATGTGGGGTTAGAGTAAGGAAACAAGTACCTGCTTGGAATGAGAGATGTAATTGTTTTGAGTGACTGGAGTATGGATGGTGTAGTAGCAACAAGGAGAGAGAGGGCTGGGCGTGGTGGCTCATGTCTGTAATCCCAGCACTTTAGGGGGCCGAGTCAGGTGGATCACTAGGTCAGCAGTTCAAGACCAGCCTGGCCAAGTTCATGAAACCTCGTCTCTACTAAAAATACAAAAATTAGCCGGGCATGGTGGCGGGCACCTGTAATCCCAGCCACTTGAGAGGCTGAGGCAGAGAACTGCTTGAATCTGGGAGGCAGAGGTTACAGTGAGCCAAGATCGCATCACTACACTCCAGCCTGGGTGACAGAGCGATGATACTCTGTCTCAAAAAAAAAAAAATAAATAAAATAAAATAAAATAAAATAAAAAAAGGAGATTGGGAAAAAGGAAAACTATTACCTGGAGTGTATGTTTAAGAACTAAAAACTAACAGGAAAACTATTACCTTGAGTGTACGCTTAAAAACTAAAAACTAACAGTATAAGAGATGCAAAGACTAGATGTATGTCTGGTATAGAATATTTTCCTAAACATATACAAGTGACATTTTCAGACAAAAGACTTCAACCAAATATCCAAGTGTCAATTCTCTGAATCACTTAGCTCTTGGGACTGATTAAATTGATTACTTTCCCCCCAATTACCTGGGCTTCAAATTTATTGCTCATTTGCCTCCTTTACTTCTAAAATAAAGTTCAGATCCACATTTACAATTTGATCAAAGTCATCATGATGAATATTTTCAAGGCACTGTCAGTTGTGGTGGTGCTGATTTTTAATGGCAGGCCCCTACGAATCAATAGATAATTTAATTTGAAAATGTGAAGCTGTAAACTTTAATGTTCTGTTTGGTATTTTCTTATTAATTGGAAAGATGGCTGAGTCAACTTTTAGGGAGAGAGCTAGGAAGATCTATCCATTACAGTCCAATCCTGGTGGGTGGCACTGACCAGAGGCAGTGCTAGGAAGATCTATCCATTACAGTCCAGTCCTGATGGGTGGCATTGACCAGAGGCAGT
>NW_016807466.1:869790-882756 GCF_001698545.2 Rhinopithecus bieti | reverse complement strand
AAAAAAAAAAAAAAAAAAAAAAAAAAAAAAAATGTATTTTCTTTTTCATTAAAAATTACTAAATTGGTGGTGTGTCTGGCTACTAACACAGTCTGTGCTTTAAAAGTCTTAGGCATAAAATATTTGCATTATAGAATCAAACAAAGTTAGTTGCCTGGTACAGTATGGGATGTTTTAGAGAGCATGGTTATATTCTGTTTTGAATGATACTTAAATTGCTCTAATGTATTCTAGGCTGGACGTTCACATCAATTAATCAGTGCCAAGGCTCTGTCTAACATTTTGCTACAAACTGGGTTCAATTGTAATTTGTCAACTCTAGCACCCGTTGCTATGACAAATAGCTTCAGTCTGGTTAATCTCTTGCACATAATAGCATTCTGCTACTTTGATACATCTATTATGTCGTGGTTTACATATGCTTGGGGGAATGTTTTTATTGGGACATTTTATACTAAATTATCTCTAGTTTACACTAACAAAGCAAGCAGAGGACTGATTCTGATAGTAGCTTCCCAATATCTCAACAATGCCAAGTTATCGTGGATCTCAAATCTCACAGCAAGGCATTAAGACGACAGTACCTGAAATCCGACCACACAGTTTCAAAATCATGAATCCACATTTACTGACTTGGACCATTTACTTAACTTTCTATGTCCTGATCCTTCTTATTGGTATAAAGAAGATAGTAGTTTGGACCAACTTCTTAAAGGTGTGACAGTTCAGTGTAATAGAGGACAGTGTTTGCCTCATTAAAAGAAAGAAAGAAAGAAAGAAAGAAACAAAGAAAGAAAGAAAGAAAGAAAGAAAGAAAGAAAGAAAGAAAGAAAGAAAGAAAGAAAGAAAACCTGGATGTTGTTATAATTTTTAAAATCTTTTTTTACTGATGCATAATAATTGTACATATTTATGGGTTACATGTGATATTTTGATACATGCACACGATGTGTTATGATCAGGGTAACTGGGGGGTATCTATCACCTCAAACACTTGTCATTTCTATGTGTTGGAAACATTTCAAATCTTTTCTTCTAGCTATTTTGAAATGTACAATAAATTGTTGTTAACCATCGTCACCATACTATGCTGTGGAACACTAGAACTCACTCCTATCTAACTGTATGTTGGTACTTATTACCAACCTCCCCTCATCCCACCTTCTCCACCCTTCCCAGCCTCTGGTAACCACCATTCTACTCTCTATCCTCCAGACATCAGCATCTTTTAGCTCCCACATATGAGTAAGAACATGTGATATTTGTCTTTCTGTGCTCAGCTTATTTCAGTTAACATAATGGCCTCCCTCCAGTTCCATCCATGTTGCTGTAACGAACAGCATTTCATCCTTTTTCAGGGCTGAATAGTATTCCCTTGTACGTATATACCACATTTAAATCTAATCATCTCTTAAAGGACACTTAGGTTGATTTCATATCTTTGCTACTGTAAATGGTGCTGCGTAAACATGGGTGTGCAGGTCCTCTGAGATACTCATATTCTTTCCTTTGGGTAAATACCCATAGTGGGATTTTGCTGGATTTATGGTAGTTCTACTTTTAGATTTTTGAGAAACCTCTGTACTGTTTTCCCTATTAGCTGTGCCAATTTTCATTCCAACCAACAGTGCATAAAAGTTCTCTTTTCTCTACATCTTTGCCAGCATTTGTTATTTTTTGTCTTTTTGATAATAGTCATTCTAACTGGGATGAGATAATACCTCACTGAAGTTTTGATCTGCATTTCTCTGATAGTTAGTGATATTAAGTATTTTTTTATGCCTGTTGTCCGTTTGCATGTTTGTTTGTTTTTAGTAATGGTAAGCTTTTTTTTTTTTTTTTTTGGTATCTGTTGGCTGTTTTTTTTTGAGAGAGAGTTTCGCTCTTGCTGCCCAGGCTGGAGTGCAACGGCACGATCTCAGCTCACTGCAACTTCCGCCTCCTGGATTTAAAGGATTCTCTTGCCTCAGCTTCCCAAGTAGCTGGGATTACAGGGATGTGCCACCACACCTGGCTAAATTTTTTTTTTTTTTTTTTTGTATTTTTAGTAGAGACACAGTTTCACCATGTTGGCCAGGTTGGCCTGACCTCACGTGAGCCACCCACCTCGGCCTCCCAAAGTGTTGGGATTACAAGTGTGAGCCACCGTGCCCGGCCTGTATGTCCTCTTTTGAGAAATGTTTATTCAGATCTTTTGCCCATTTTTAAATAGGATTATTATTATTATTATTGCTATAGAGTTGACTGTGTTCCTTGTCTTATATTCTGGATATGAGTTGATAGAATAGCTTGCAAATATTTGCTCCCATTCTACAGATCCTCCCTTCCCTCCATTCGTTGTTTCCTTTGTTGTGCCAAAGCTTTTTAGTCTAATATAGCCCTGTTTGTATATTTTTGTTTCTGTTGCCTATGCCTTTGAAGTCTTAGATAAAATCTTTGCCCAGGCCAATGTCTTAATGCATTTTACCTATGTTTACTTCTAGTAGTTTTATAGTATCGGGTTTCAATCTTTAATGCATTTTGAGTTGATTTTTGTAGACGGTGAGAGATAGGGTCTTGTTTCATTCCTCTGCGTATGGATATCCATGTTTCCCAGCACTGCTTATTGAAAAGGATATCCTTTCCCCAATCCATATAATTTTTAAATAAACCCAGTTATATGTAAATGGTAGTACAGTATGTATTTTTAAAATGGTTGAAATTAAAGGTTGAAGACTTTTAAAGGTTTCTACTATGAATGACCAAATAAAACTTGTGAAAAGGGTTTTGCTGCCAATGGAGGTGGCCAGTTCCCAGGTGGTCACTCCCTGGGAGGCACCTCATTGTGTATTGTCATCCAAAAAGGGCTGATGTGATTGCAGAAGTGGGCACTTATTGACCTCAGCTAGCAATTTGAAACTGGCTGTAAATTGTCCCTTTTGGTCTTAACACACAGGATGTTTCTACGTGGGAAAAGTGCATCGGCTGCAGTTTTCAGCAATACATTCTCAAAAAGTCAATTTCACCTTTTGGCAGCTCTGAAAGAATCCATATTACTTTAAGTATGATCGCTCCAAATAGGGGCAACAGTTAAAAGAAGGGGAGAAAAAAAAAAAGAAGCCCAAAGTACAAAGGGTGACAAGTTGTTTTTGAGTAACAGGGAAGTCATACTACAATAAAATAATTCTGTAGTATTACATTTATAGCAAAGTGATTAAAAGCTGTTTTTACTAAAGTTCTAATTCCTTACAGTTAAAAGAGCCACAGTACTCCATGATAAAACAATGAAACAACACAATACCCCGCTGACTAAGAGATAAATGAAACATCAAAACTGTAGTAAATATTTCAGGGGTTCCGACAGGTTATCTTGGCATTAAAAACATTCCATTCCTGCATAGCCTCTTTCTTTTTTTTTTTTTTTTTTTTTTTTTTTTTTTTTGAGCGGAGTCCGCTCTGTCGCCCGGGTGGAGTGCAGTCCAGAATCTCAGCTCACTGCAAGCTGCCGCCTCCCCGGGTTCCCGCATTCTCCTGCCCTCAAGCCTCCCGAGTAGCTGGGACTACAGGCGCCCGCCACCTCGCCCGCTATTTTTGTATATTTTTTTTTTTTTTTTTTTTGAGGCGGAGTCTCGCTGTGTCCGCCCGGGCTGGAGTCAGTGGCGCAATCGTCGGCTCACTGCAAGCTCCATCTCCCGGTTCCGCCATTCTCGACGCCTCAGCCTTCGAAGTAGCTTGCGACTACAAGGCGCCGCCACCTTCGCCCGCTCTAGTTTTTGGGGATTTTTTTTTTTTTTTTTTTTTTTTTTTTGAGACGAGCTCGCTCTGTTGCCCAGGCTGGAGGCAGTGCGCCAATCTCGGCTCACTGCACAGCTCCATCTCCCGGGTTCCCGCCCATTCTCCTGCCTCAGCCTCCCGAAGTAGCTGCGACTACAGCCGCCCACCTCGCCCGCTAGTTTTTGTATTTTTTTTTTTTTTTTTTTTTTTTTTGAGACGGAGTTCTCGCGCTGTTGCCCAGGCCTGGAGTGCAGTGGACGCAATCCGGCTCACTGCAACTCCCGCCTCCCCGGTTCCCGCCATTCTCCTGCCTCAGCCCTCCCGAGAGCTGGGACTACAGGGCCCCGCCACCTCGCCCGGCTAGTTTTCTGTATTTTAGTAGGAGACGGGGTTTCCCGTGTTAGCCAGGATGGTCTCGATCTCCCCGACTCGTGATCGCCCGTCTCAGGCCTCCCAAAGTGCTGGATTACAGGCTTGAGCCACTGCGCCCGGCCTCCTTGCATATCTCTCTTATTCTCTCTCCCACCTCCAAAACAACATGCCCATATATAAAAGTGTGCTCCTGAAAAATTCAACAAGACACAAACCAATGCCAAAAATTAGTGGAGGCCAATTTGTAGAGAGAAATTGTATGTGGGAATTAGTGCTGAGGAGGGAGCAGTGGGAACGCAAAGAGTGCTTTGATTTTCCTCATGAAAAAGACGAGCTGAAATTGTGGAAGAAGCACCAGGAAAGAGCTTCATTCACTAAATCTTCAACCGCAGGTTTCGAAATATAATTCCCAAGATGACTTTGCTTTTACAAATAAATTTAATTCCAATTTAGGTGAAATTTTTCAGAGAGATAATTATATCCAACACCATTTATGCAATTTGGATTGAGGATATTGAGTTAGGGGAGAGTCAGCAATGCATTTCTGGAAATTGATCTGAAGAAACCAGGTGAACATTCTCATCTGAACCTCGGAGCATAGATCCTTTCATATAGCTGTAGCTGCCTGAGTGTTGAGTTTTGCAATCAATTTCTATTCAAAAGAAAAATGATGTCATAATACGAAGTAAAATGATATGTCTTTGTACTGTTCCAAATACTTAGGTAAAATCATGGAGGTCTTTATTTTTTTATTCTGAACGGTGGTATGTATACTGTATAAAACTACTCAGTAAGAGTTGGGTACCAGAAGATAACCCAGTAAAAAGCATCCAAGTCAACACTCAGCTCCAAAAGGAGCGAGTCTCTTCTCCTTCAGTAATTAAGCATTCAAACCAGTAAACAGCTTGGTTGGAATGATTTTATGATAAATAACCAAGAGCATATCAACCATAAAACTCAGCTCGGCAAAAATCCCTCAAGCCCAGGAAACTCAATCAATGTAGAGCAGGCAACAGCCTCAACGGTGGCAGCATTCTCTCACTCCGAGTCACATAAATCCAAGGAGGCCAGAGTTGCTCCGCTAACTCTGACACAAGACACAAGCAAGGAGGAGGGCACCAGCCTTCGCGTAGGGAGACAGAAAAGGAAGGAAGGCAAGAAGTATGTTTCTTTTTCTCCCTTTTGCTCTGTTGCTGGTTCTACTTACAGGTATTGATGAAGAGAAGAAATTGCACAGTTTCTATTAAGACAGATGTAACAAATATTCAAAGAGAAGAAGAAAACAGGCAGGGAGACATGGTATAGGAGATGAAAGGGGGACATTGGGTTATGGCAAGATGATCTTGCTGCAACTATGGTCCCGAAAGCATCCCTGAATAAAAGAATAGATATTAATGCAGGCACATGATTTTTATCTCAGTCTATGAGTTAACTATATGACTATTCACTTTTGTACCATATTTTTCCAATATTGCAGTATGCAAATTTCAAAACAGCAAAGGTGAAAGAATTTTATAGCAAACATCCATATATCTATCACCTATATTCTACTACTGGCATTTTACTATACTTGCTTTATCCCAGCTATTTCCATCTGTCCATCCATCTCTCCAACCACCAACCCATCTTATTTTTGGTGCATTTCAAAGTAGATTTCAGACATCATTAAAATACCCCCTACAATTTTCAGCATATATGATGTTTACTCAAATTGTTCAATATTCATAGTTTTTATGCCATTACTTCCTAATAATACTATATGACCACTATGAAACAGTTCAAATCAATTTTGAAATTTGCACATTTGTATATTTTCCCTTCTCGATAGCAACCAAGCAAAATTATTACATATTCACACTGTACAAACATATTGCCAATAGGAAGATAAAAATTCTCTGGGACAACAGAGAAACTGAAATATGTGAGCAGAGAGGCTGACAGAGAACATAGAACCCTGCAAAAAAAAAAAAAAAAAAAAAAAAAAAAAAAGAAAAGAAAAGAAAAGAAAAGAAAAAATTGAAGTAGGAATAAAGTTTGAGAATTTCATAACCAGCAGGAAAGGGTGGAAGTCAAGAAGCAGTAAGGGAAAGGGGGATAGGAAAGCCTGAAATCAAGATAGGTGCGCATGTTGCATGAAACTGATGCGCAGAAAGGTGTGTGTGTTAGAGTTATTACAGGTATTCCAGAGCAGGTGAATGGAAGAACATTATGGCAAGATGTCATAATAAGAAGCTTAAAGAAGTTTACAAAGTTCAGTGAAGAGTATCACTCTACTCTTTAGGAATGCGCTAACTCGCTTTCAAACATGAACAAACATGGAAAGAACACAGCTTCCAGCACATAGCAACATCCAGCGATGGAGAATGTCATATTCAATCTCTAAATTCTACAAATACTTGAAACATGGAGCCATCACTTCCTTGTGGCCAATTTCTTGCTTCATTCTCTCTACTGTTGTCATATGGACACAGCATATTAATTAGACTAAGATCATTGTATTTCACCCGATAATGTCAAACTTATTGGAGGTTTGGAGTACATCCAAATTTCATTTCAATCTATAACTTCAATGTTATAAATGACAAATCAATATTGTTAATACTTTTCCATCTTAATGTTGTCTGATGGAACAAAGCCAGCACATCCTACAAGACATATGCAGATTACTAAGGCTATACTTTGAACATAATGGAATGCAAAACACTCGTTTTTATGGTACACGCAGGCAGTGGGTCACCAGAGTAGATGGACACCCAGCAGGAGTTAGAGAAATTAACACCTTTCTGAAGTTGAAAGCAGTGGTAACTTGTTACTGAGTCACCTATTCCAACTGGGATCCTATTAAAGGACTTGATTTGAGGGCAAAGACATAAAATCTCAATTAAAAATATTGTTTGTTAAAGCCTGGACTCATGCTGGCACCCGTGGAAAATTCATATAAACCAGCAGCGCATCTCCATCTAAAATTCAATTATGTAAGTCCAAGATTGTAGCTGGTCAGAGGCAGCTTTGTTATGAAAATAATAGCAAGTGGGTTACGATAATCACCCATTCTTCATGAGACCACAGGGGCAGTAAACAACTCAGGTTCATCGCCTGGAATTGCCGCCCCTGGTTTTATCCGCTTATATATTGTAAGTAGCAAGCTGATGATAACCAACGGACTCAAGAAATGAACCAACAGTATTGGCTTCCTTTGACATTTCATGCAGTCTAAGACAAGTAAAGTTCAAAACTCCCAAATCAGATGTGCGGAGGAAGTACTGTGTGTTCTACCTTTGTAGTTCTTTATCCAACTAGTGACCAAAATCATTTCACCTACAAGTGAGGCAAAGAGTTGCTATACATGAACTTAGACATAAGGAGTCAGGATGTTCAGTCAGCAGGGTGCAAATGCCCCAAGAATACAGACCATCCAGGTTTAGGGAACTTCCTAGCTAGTTCCTCTTTGTCTGCTAGCAGGTCTTCTAAGTGCATTTGCAGTCCATTCATTTTTCTGGTAGAGGCCACTGTTACTTCTCTCCCGCACCACTGCCAACTTCCTCCTTAGCCACCTACTCCCCACCCATTCTAGAGTCAATAAAAGGAATCTCCTAATAATATACATAACAGCTCAATACTCTCGTCCTTAAAACTCTTCATTTTTTCTCACTGAATTTTGAATAAAATGTAAAGTAACTGAAAAGGCCACACAGGACCTGACTTTTACCTTGCTATTCAAACCTATATCCTACCCCTCCACTGACTTCTCTGCTAAGCTTGGCCACCCTGGTCTCCTTTTAGTTCTTTCCCACATCAGGGCCTTTAAACATGCTGTTTCTGTTTCTAATGATCCTTCCCACTTTTGGCCAGTTGGGACCTTCATATCACTTAGACCTCTGCTTAAATGGGTTCTTCTCCAAGAGCTCTTCCCTGGCCCACTGATCTGAAGCAAAAACTACTGTATCTTGTACCATCACTCACTATTTCAGCTTCCTGGTTTCTTCATCACACACATCTCCTTTGGCATTTATTGTTATTATTATTTATGTTTTTCTCACTTCCACACTAAAGTAATAATTAGTCCATGAAGGCAAGGGTCTGTCTCATACATTGCCCTATCCCCTTAACATTAGCAACAAATGACAAATGAATGAAGAATGAATGAACACCCCCAAACCAACATAATTGCAGGTGTTTTTAACGTGGGTCGAAATGTTTCTTTAGAAATATCTTATGGGCCGGGCACGGTGGCTCAAGCCTGTAATCCCAGCACTTTGGGAGGCTGAGACGGGCGGATCACGAGGTCAGGAGATCGAGACCATCCTGGCTAATACGGTGAAACCCCGTCTCTACTAAAAAATACAAAAAACTAGCCGGGCGACGAGGCGGGCGCCTGTAGTCCCAGCTACTCGGGAGGCTGAGACAGGAGAATGGCGTGAACCCGGGAGGCGGAGCTTGCAGTGAGCTGAGAGCCGGCCACTGCACTCCAGCCTGGGCGGCAGAGCAAGACTCCGTCTCAAAAAAAAAAAAGAAAAGAAATATCTCTTATGGTGATGAACAAGGAAAGTCTTTAGATACCGTACTCCAGTCACCAGTTTATTTTAACATTCTTCCATCTCTGATAAACTGCTGGTAACAGTGTATCAAGAAACATATGTCAAGAAATACTACATTTGAATTTTTAAAAGGGTGTTTTGGTAGACTGAAAACATAATTTACTCCTGAGCCACCCTGGTTTCAGCTTCTGCTGCTATTTTAAGCCCAGTTGCAATTAAGTGCCTAAATACCATAATAAGGCATCCATCACCAAGCTCCTCTCTCTGACCCATTATTAAAACTAAGAAGTGCTGTGAGGCTATGAGAATGATTCAACACAAATGACTTAACAGCTATTGATGAATTTACCTTTAACAAATGCCCTCCGGTAGAGCCCACGATTCAATAGGTTTTGTTATTTCTTTTTGCTTCTCCTACATCCCATTTTGCTCTCACCGGAACACCGCTCAATGCAAATACAACAGCTGCAGTTCTGACAGTAACAGAAAGATCATAACCCTGTACACCTCGACTGAAATCTTAATGTTAGCCCCTGGTTGATAGCTACATCAATTTCAAAGATGTCCTTCCACCCCAAGACTGCTAGAGAGAAAAATTCATAAAACTCTGAGAGTACCATCTTTTCATTTGTGTGCCTACTAACTCTGAACACCCTGACACAGTCAGCTTGGCCCTTATTATATTCTGAGGATGTAGAGGTGGAGAAGTCTTTCAGAAATGTGCTTCCTGCTGACTATTATTCCAAGGGAGAAAGAAAGCAAGAGGAAATAAAAACATTTTACATCACATTCTTCAGTGATTTTAATCATAAGGCTGCTCTGTTGACACTGAAAAACTTTCCAACTCGCTGTTATTCTTAAGCAAGAATCCGTGCACTGCAATCCTTGGGCTTATTATTCACTGAGGTCACTAAGATTTGTTACCCCTGATGTACTGATTAGGAGAGAGACTCCGGGAGATGAAGAATGTATATGAGGTCAATAAACGGTGCAATGAATGAAAAGAGAAGGAGCTCCGAAATCAGCATGGCTGCCTGCTGGGTATGTACTCAAAGGCAGGTTAGTTCAAATCCCCTGAACCTCAGTATCCTTATCTGGAAACTGGGGAAAATATAAGCTCTACCTCCAAGGATGGTTATGAGTCTAAAGTGCCTTAGTGACCATAACAGCAAGAACCAGGATCCACCGCATGCCTCCTTAGGGGAACGATGGTGGCACTCATGTGCTGAGCGTTTACGTTGAACCAGGCAGTGAGCGGAATGCGTCTGTCCTGTGTGCATCTGTTCTCTCATTTAATTGGGTTGATGCCATTAGTGACTTTCTGCACCAATGAGGAATCCAGGCTCAGATGGGATAGACAACTTGCCTAAACACAATCCTGCCTAGAATGCATAGCAGAGCAGGATCCAAACCCAGAACTGTCGGAGACTACAACTTTTTCTCTCGAATGCCATCTGGCCTTCCTAGTAGTTGCTCAGTGAATGTTAGTTTCCAATACTTTTCACTCAACTGTGCACAGAAACAACAGTCATTTTATGTATACCCAGATTGGCTCCTCCTGTCATTTAATCCCATGATATTTAATTCTTCCCTTTCAAAAACATTTTTATTTTATAAATTATTAGAGAGCTTTCTAGCAAAAACCAGAAAACCTGCTAGACAAATTCTAAAAGAACCATAACACCAATTTTATGGGGTCTATGTTCTTCCTTAGACAAAGACCTTATCAGTCTTGCTCATTGCTGAAATTCTAGCATCTAGAAGGTATTCAGTAAAATCTTACAGAATGAAAGGTAAAAATAATTAATCATAACCTCTGAGAATTCATCATACATCTAAGCCAAGTTCAAATTCTATATACTCCACATAGCTTCTGTTCATACATACATAACAAGTTCAAATTCTATATACTCCAAATAATTCGGTGTTTTGTTTGTTTGAGACAGGGTGTTGCCTTGTTGCTAAGGCTGGAGTGCAGTGGTGTAATTATAACTCACAACAGCCTCAAACTTCTGGGCTCACGTGATCCTCCCACTTCGGCCTCCCAAGTAGCTGGGACTACAAATGCATGCCATCATGACTAGCTAATATTTTATCTTTATTTTTTGGAGAGACAGGGTCTTGTTATATTGCCCAGGTTGGTCTTGAACTCCTGAGCTTATGCAACCCTTCTGCCTCAGCCTCCCAAAGTGTTGGGATTATAGGCATGAGCCATAGTGCCCAGCCCAAATAATTTGTGCTCATACATACATACATATGTATATAGTTATATGTGTATGTGTGTGTGTGTGTGTGTGTGTGTGTGTGTGTGTAGAGAGAGAGAAACAGAAAAGAAGGCTGGGTCTGTATAACTCTGGTATTTATGCACAGCATGGTACTGAACCTATAATGGTACCCAATTAAATATGCATTTATTGCCTAATTGAGATGCTAGTAAATCATGCCATAAATAACATTGGGGAAAAAATGATCCTACCAGATAATAATTACATATACAAGTTCAGTTAACACAAAAAAGTATCAGTAAAATGGTTCCATAAATAATGGTGTCCCTATTGGTGAAAAATCCTTCATATCACACACAACCTAAGTCTTGTATAACATGTGCATTTCAAAAGAGAAAGGATGTAGAAAACACAGCCCAATCCTCATGATGCTGAAGTTGATAGCATATTGTGCTTTCTACCAGTTTTACAATGGTGAAGCCATAAGGTGTGGATTGCCTATGAAAGTTTTATGTCAGAAAAATGACTCTGGATGGCGGGTAGGGACTGAGGATAAGTCACAATTCAGCTATCTATGAGCATGTAGACTCACAACTCCCAGGAATCTCTTTGCACGAGTTGCTGTCCATGAAGTGGATGGTGCCCAGAAGACGTATTTCTGCTTGTACAAAAAAGGCAGCAATCATAAGGACACAGTAGGGATAGTGTGGGACAGCAACGTTGTCTTTTTTTATACGAGAGACAATATCTGAGATGTTTAAAGAGAGGAGCCACAGAAGATACTAAAAGTACCACTTTTAATAGAGATTATGTCAATACTGCCCAACAGGCTTCTTACATATCCCAGGTGACAAGAAGTAAACCAGTAAGAGACATATATATATATATACATTCTTTTTGAAACAGAGTCTCGCTCTGTCACCCAGTCTGGAGTGCAATGGCATGATCTTGGCTCACTACGACCTCTACTTCCTGGGTTCAAGCAATTCTCCTGTCTCAGCCTCTTGAGTAGCTGGGATTACAGGCACACACCACTATGCCCGGCTAATTTTTATATTTTTAGTAGAGACGGGGTTTCACTATGTTGTTCAGGCTGGTCTTGAACTCCTGACCTTGTGATCTGCCCGCCTCGCCCTCCCAAAGTGCTGGGATTATAGGCGTGAGCCACTGCTCCTGGCCAACCAGTAAGATAATTTAAGGATCTCCCATTTGGCATGGTATAGGGACCTGCTAGGGTACTGTGAGGCATTCTGCAGAGGTCCGCTAGGACTTTGGTAGGCTAACACCTCAGTAAGCTGTGGTGAGGGGATATCTGTACAGTAGTAAAGCTCCACAAGAGACATGAGATTTCAGTTTGAGCCCAAGTGAGACACCTGCTAGAGTCTCCCAAAATACTGAGAAGACTGCTAGGAGATGGAGTTTCTATGAACTGGACATCAACATTTGGTTTGTTATGCTTAATAAAATCTCACATTCCTATAACAGACTTGGGATCACTAGCAACCTTTGGATTATAAATATATATTGATGATATGTATCAATATTTCACTTTTCTACCCTATGTAAACTTTCAATTAATTGATAATAGTTAAGGATTAATAAGACAACAATACCACTTTTTTTTTTTTTTTTTTTTTCCTGACACCTGTGTCTCACTCGTCACCCAGGCTGGAGTGCAGTGGCACAATCATGGGTCACTACAGCCTCAACTTTCCAGGTTCAGGCGATCCCCTCACTTCAGCCTCCCAAGTAGCTGGAGACTGCAGACATGTGCCACCACGCCCTGCAAATTTTTGTATTTTTTGTAGAGATGAGGCTTTGCCATGTTGCATACACTGGTCTTGAACTCCTGGGCTCAAGCGATCCAACTGTCTCATCTTCCCATAGTGCTGAGATTACAGGTTTGAGCCACTATGCCCAGTGCACCACTTTCTTCATTACTGTAGCTTTCCATTAAGTCTGGAAATCACACAGGATTCATCTTCCCAAATTTTTCTTTTCAATGATATTTTGGCCACTCTAGTTCATTTCCATTTCCATATGAATTTTAGAATACGTTTGGCAGTTTTTATTTAAAA
>NW_016807466.1:820862-867954 GCF_001698545.2 Rhinopithecus bieti | reverse complement strand
AAAAAAAATAAAAAAAAAAAGCCTGCTGGCCTTTCCAAATTGATTTTCAAATGTTAAGGGATCTTTGCAATCCTAAAACAAAATCTGCTTATTCTTGATATAGTATCCTTTTCACGTATCAATAGATTTTATTTGCTTGTTGTTTTAGAATTTTCACATAGGTATTCATGAGAAAGACTAGTCTGCAGTTTCGGGGGGGGTTTTCTTGTGAATTTTTTTCCTGGTTTTGGTATTACAGTCATGGTTGCTTCATAGAATGGATTGGGAAACATAGCTTTCTTTTCCATTTTCTGAAAGAAATGTTTTGTAAAGTTTACTAGCAAAGTCATCTGGGCCTGGAATTTTCTTAGTGGGAAGATTTTTAACTCCAGATTTAATTTATTTGATATATATCAGGAAATTCAGATGATCTGTTTCTTCTTGAGTGAGCTTTCTTAGATCTTTTTCAAGGAATTTACTCATTTCGCCCTTAAACCTTAATATCATGAAATAAGGTTGTTCATATTATTATCTTATTATTCTTTTAACACCTTTAGAATCTGTAGTGATGTCTCCTCTTTCTGTATTGGTACTGGTAATTTGTATCTTCTCCCTAACTTTACTAAGCCTGGCTAAAGGTGTATTTATTGATTTTATTAATTTTCTCAAAAAATCAGCCTTTGGTTTCAAAGATTTCCTCCAATTTTGGCCTACTATCCATTTTATTGATTTCAACTCTGATCTTTATTATTTCCTATCTTCTACTTAACTTAATTCACCTTCTTTTTCTATTTTTCTAAGGCAGAAGATAAAGTAAGTGATTTAAGACCATTTTTCCCTATCCTAATATGGATATTTAATGCTATGAATTTCTCTTCAAGCATTGTTTGGTAACACTACACAAAATCTGATATGTCATATGTATATTTTTGTTCAGGTCACTGTTTATTTTGATTTCCCTGTAGATTTTCTCTTTGATCCATAGGTTATTTATTCAAGTGTGGCTTATTTTCAGTGGTTTAGACATTTTCATTTTCGTTTTATATTTCTGTCATTTACTTCTAGTTTGATAACACTGTGGTTGGAAAAATAACTTCAAGTATCTTAAATTTCTTGATTAAAAAATAGTCCAATCCAGAATAGCTCTTTTATTGGTAATGTTTCCTTATGTAGTTCAAATTAATATGTATCCTGCTATTTTAGGATAGAGGGTTCTATAGTCAATAATTAAGGCAAGTTAGTTAATACTACTATTCAGATCTATACATTTAATAATTTTCTAGCTATTTATTCTGTTCATTATTGAGAGACTAGCACTGAAATCTTTGGCTATTTCTCCTTGCAATTCCATCAGTTTTTGTTTCATGTGTTTTAAAGCTGAGGTGCATAAATATTTAATGTCTTCTTGATTAAGTCACCTTTTCCATTATGAAATTACCTTCTTTATCCCTGATGTATTTTTCTCTAGAATGTATTTGTGTGATATAAATATAGTTACTTCAGTATTCTTTAGATACAGAATGATAGCATTCTGTATCTTTATCTCTTTTAAGGAAAAAAATTACACTTTGTTTAAACATGCAAATATACCACATGTTTTATATATTGAAAAGATAACACTGACAAAATTAAATCACAAATGAAAAACTGGGAAATCATTTACTGCATATATCATAGATGAATGGTTAATATCTTTAATTAATATACAGGAAAATGTGTTACAAATAATCAGAAATAAATGAACTTGAATTGTAAATAGTCAAAACACATGGACAAAAAAATAACAATGAACCAACGAACANTTTTTTTTTTTTTTTTTTTTTTTTTTTTTTTTTTTTTTTTTTTTTTTTTTGACACAGGGTCTTGCTTTCTCCTGAGTGCAGTGGAGTGCAGGCTGGAGTACAGTGGTGTGATCACAGCCCAGTGCAGCCTCAGCCTCCCAGGCTCAAGTGATCTTCACACCGCAGCCTCCCAAGTAGCTGGGACTACAGATATGCACCACTGTACTCAGTTAAATTTTTAAATTTTTTGTAGAGATGGGGCCTTGTCATGTTGCCCAGGTTGGTCTCAAACTCCCGGGCTCAAAGGATCCTCCTGCTTTAGCCTCCCAAAATGCTGGGATTACCGGTGTGCACTACCATTCATCCTTATTAACGTATTTGTGTCTTTATATTTAAAGTGTGTTTCTTATAACACAGCCTATAATTTGATCTTGTTTTTATTAACTGACAATCTCTGCCTTTGAACTGAGTATATTTAGAACATTAATATTTAATGTGTTTGATAGAATTAGGTTTAAACCTATAATCTATTGGTTTTTTATTTGTCCCAGCTTTCCCTTTTCCTCTTTTTTCTGTCCTGTTTTGGAGTAATTGAAAATATTCATTATTCTATTTCCTTTGCTGGCTTATTAGCTATAACTCTGCATTTCATCTTTTTAGTGGAAGCTTTAGGGTTTACAGTAACACTATAAAAGGGAAATCTTTATAACTTTGTATTTTGAAAATATTACAAATTCACAGACAGTTTTAAAGATAGAGAGGTCCTGTTTCCCTATCCTGCTGGTGACTTTGGTAACCCATTTGTTACATCTTATGAAACTACATCATATTGTATTATATGATATTGACATTGATATAGTGTGTTTGTATAATTTTATGCCCTTTTATTACATGTCTAAATTTCTGTAACCACCACCACAATTCAGATACAGAACTAATTCACCGGAGATTTCTCCTTCATGCTGTACCTTTATAGTTCTACCCATCTTTTTTTCTCCCACCATACTGGCAACAACTACCATATCTTTATACTTTTGTCATGGTGAAAGCGTAATGTAAATAAAATCGTATAGTCTATACCTTTTGAGGTTTTTTCATTCAACATTATGCCCTTGAGATTCATCCCAGGTGTTATGTATATCGATAGTTCATGAAGTTTTTATTGCTGAATAGTTCACATTATGGATATCGCATAGTTTCTTTAACCATTCACCTACTGTAGATATTTTAGCTATTTCTAGTTTTTGACTCATAAATAAAACTGCTGACAATAATTGTGTTTAGGTTTCTGGGGTTTTCTGTGAACATTAACTTTCATTTCTCTGGGATAAATGCCCAGAAATGTGATTGCTGACTCATTTGTAAATGTCTATTTATTTTCTTTAAGAAATTACAAAAGTATTTGCCAGAAAAGTTGTGTCATTTGACATTCCCATTATCAATGTATGAGACGCACTTTTTATGCATCCTTGTAAACATTTGATATTGTTTCTATCTTAAATTGTATCTGTTCTAACATGTGTGTGATGATATCTTATTATAGTCTTAATCTGCATTTCCCTAACAGCCAGTAATGCCGAATTCTTTCCATGTTCTTAATTTCTTCCATATATCCTCTTTGGTAAAATATTTCTTCAAGTCACTTTTTAAAAATTTTCTAAATGGATTGTTTTTTACTCTTTGACATTTTCAAATTGACAATAATTGTATATAATTATCACATCCAACATGATGTTTTGAAAAATGTATACACTGTAGAATGGCTAACTCAAGTTAATTAACATATGTAGAACCACACACACTTATTTTGTGGTAAAACATTTCAAATCTACTTTGTTAATGATTTTCAAGGATATGATACAAAATTATTAACTATAGTCAGTCACTATGTTGTACAATTGATCTATTGAACTTATTCCTCCTATCTAACTAAAACTTTGTATCCTTTGACAAACATTTCTTTACCCTTCCAGTTTCTGGTAGCCACCATTTTACTTCTTTATAAATTTGTAGATATTAGTCCTTTATTAGATATGAAATTTGCAAATATTTTCTTCCACATTATAGCTTTTCTTTCCAGTATCTTAACAGGATTGTTCAGCGACCACATCTTTAATTTTAATTTTTTTTTTTTTTTTTTTTAAACTGAGTCTCGCTCTGTCGCCCAGGCTAAAGTGCAGTGGCACGATCTCAGCTCACTGCAACCTCCACCTCCCTGGTTCAAGCGATTCTCCTGCCTCAGCCTCCAAAGTAGCTGGGATTATAGGCATGCATTACCACGCCTGGATAACTTTCGTATTTTTAGTAAAGACTGGGTTTCACCATGTTGGCCAGGCTGGTCTTGAACTCCTGACCTCAGGTTATTCACCTGCCTCGGCCTCCCAAAGTGCTGGTATTACAGGCGTGAGCCACCATGTCCGGCCAAATTTTAATGAAGTCCAATTTATCATTATTTTCTTTTATAGACCCTTGGGGGCATGTCACCAAGCTCTAGGTTTGAAAGATATTTTTCCTATAGGACTGCCTGAAAGTTTTACAGTTTTATGTTTTCAATTTAACCTATGATCCATTTTGAGCTAATTTTTATGCGATGTGAAGTTTAGGTCAAGATTTTTTATTTATTATTATTTTGCCTATGAATAGCCAATTGTTTCAGCACCATTGGTATAAAGACTGTCCTTCCTCCATTAAATTGCTTATGCACTATTGGCAAAAATCAGTTGATCATAGATGCCTGGGGCTATTTCCGCATCTTCTCTTCCCTTCCATTGATTTAGGTATCTACATCTAAGCAAACACCATGTAGTGAGGATGACTGGAGTTACATAATGTCTTGAAACACGGTAGATTGATTTGTCCCACCTGATTCTTATTTTTCAAAATCGTGTTAACTATTCTAGTTTCTTTGCTTTTCTGTTCACATTTTGATATAATCTTCTCTACATTTATTTTTAAAAGCTCTGCTGATATTTTGAAATTATTGCATTAAATCTGTGTGTCAATTTGAGCTGAAATGGCATCTTTACTAAGTGGAGTCTTTCAATCCTTAAAAACACTATGCTTTTCCGTCTATTTACATCTTGGCCTTTTTCATCAGCATTTGATAATTTTCACCATACAAGTCCTGTTAGATGCACACCTAAGGATTTCCCTTTTTTCTGGGTAATTAAAATGGTATTTTTATTTTAAGTTGTTTTTATGTGTTTACTGCAAGAAATTTAGAAATTGCACTTGCAATGCGATTCATATCCTGCGACTTTGGTGAACTAACTTGTTGGTCCACAAAATGTGTGCAGGTTTTACATTTTTGGTATTTTCTATATAACCATGCAATCCACAAATAAGGATAGTTTTATTTCTTTATTTTAACCTGTATGCCTTTTATTTACATTTCTTGTCTTATTGCACTGTTTAGAAATTCCTTACTATGTTGAATAGAGGTGGTTTCTTGTTCTTATATTTAAGGGGAAATCATTCATTTGTACCATTACACACGATATTACATGTAGGTTTTTTGCATATATCCTTTATCGAGTTAAGAAAACTGCTATCCTTATTTTTTCTGAGAGTTCTGGTTGTGTGTCAATTTTGTCAAATTTTTTCCTGCATCAACTAATGTGAGCATGTGATTTTTCTTCTTTAACCTATCAGCATAGTGAATAACATCAATTGATTTTCAAATAGTGAATTAGTATTGCATTACTGGACTATTCCTCATTAGGTTGGGGTGCATACATCTTTTTGATATTGCTAGATTCTATTAAAAAATATTTTAAATAGTGTTAATTCTATATCAGGGATATTGATTTGTAGTTTTCTTGTTTCTTTTGTTACTTTCTTTGTCTGGTTTTGTGATCATAGTGCAATGGCTTCATAAAATAAACTGGAATGTGTACCACCACCTTCTATTTTTAAGACAAAGCCTCTGTCTGTCGCCCAGGCAGGAGTACAGTGGTACAATCTCGGCTCACTGCAACCTCCGCCTCCTGGGTTCAAGCAATTCTCCTGCCTCAGCCTCCCGAGTAGCTGGCATTACAGGTGCCCACCATCATGCCTAGCTATTTTTTGTATTTTTAGTACAGATGGGGTTTCACCATGTTGGCCAGGCTGGTCTCGAACTCCTGACCTCAAGTGATCCACCCACCTCGGCCTCCCAGAGTGCTGACATTATAGGCGTAAGACACCACACCTGGCCCACCTTCTATTTTCTAAAAAATATTTTGTAGAATTGGTATTAAATGTTTTAAAAATATGGGTAGAATTCTCCAATGAAGCCATTTAGACCTGGAGATTCCCTTGCTGGGGGCAGGGGGTGGGGGGGTGTTAAATTATGAATTAAATTTCCTTAATAGTTATAGGGTTATTCAAATTATCTATTGTATATTGGGTGAACTGTAGTTTGTGCTTTTCAGGGGAATTGGTTTAAGTTGTCAAATGCGTAAGTGCAGAGTTGTTCAGAGTAGTCTCTTATTATCCTTTTAATGTCTGCAGGGTCTATAGTAATATTCTCGGCTTCTTTCCTGATATTGTTAATTATTCCCTTCTTTTCTTTTTCTATCATCTTTCCTAGAAGTTTGTCATTTTCTTCTATATTTTTGAAGAACTAGCATTTCTCTATTGTTTTCTGTTTTCAATTTCATTGACTTTTGCTCCAATTTTATTATTTCCTCTCTGCTGCTTGCTTTGGGTTTATTTAACTCTTCTTTCCTTGTTTTGTTTGAAGTGGGGCTTATATTATTGATTTTAGAATTGTCATTTTAAATTGAAAGCATTTAGGGCTATACATTTCCCTCTAAGGACTGCTTTAGCTGTGTCACACAAATTTTGATACATTGTATGTTTATTTTCATTAAGTTCAATGTCATTTTTAAAATGTATTATGAGACTTCATTTTCAACTCATGGATGACCAAGAATTTTACTGTTTAGCTTCCAAGTGTTTGAGATTTTTTCTGTTCTCTTTATGTCATTAATTTCTAGTTTGATTCTACTGTTGTCAGAGAGCACACTCCAAGACTTCACTGTCTTTACATTTGCTAACATTTATTTTATGGCCTAGGACGTGGTCTCTCAAGGTATATGCTCTATGGGCTCCTTAAAAGAATTTGTATTCTGCTGTTTTGGGGTAAAGTGTTCTGTAATTGTTGATGACATCCTGTTGGTTGATGGTGGTGAGTTCTCCTCTATCCTTCCTTACATCCTATATAGTTATTCTATAAATTGTTGCAAGATGGATATTTAGGTTTACAATCATAATTGTGGGTTCATATATTTGTTTTTCTTTCCATTATATGTGTTTTTGCTTCACAGATTTTACAGCTCTTTTATTTGATACAAACACATTTAGAATTCCTATAAATACTCTCCTGGGTTCTTACTCTCCTCTCTGATGCTCTATCCTCAGAATGACAGGTACCTTGGTCCCTGGACCCTCAGTTCCACTTCCTCAATACAGGGAGTACTCCAGGCTTCACCTGAGTTCCCCTCCTCTCCTCATGGAAACGCTTAAGGCAGTAAGCTGGGGCAATGAAAGGACTCACCTCCTTTGCTCCTGTCAAGGATTGCTGTCCATCTCTGTTTGATGTACAGTGTTGTGCAAACCATTATTTCATGTGTTTTGATCATCATGTAGTCACTTAAGATGAGAGGTTAAATCTAGTCATTATTACACCATCTTGACCAGAGGAAGATGTCTGACTTTATTTTTTTTTTAAGAATTACTAGAAAAAAAGACAAGCCCTTAGTGTTTTTGTTTTCTGCCATAGACACACGTTATTATTCCCAGTGGCAATAGTTAGAATTTATTTAGCACTTTTCTCTGGGTCAAGCATTGTGCTAAGGAACGTTTACTTATTATCTTATTTAACAAATGTTTAAATGTAACTTAGGCTTCATGGTTTCCCCCATCTCTAAAATATTATAGTACATTTTGTTTGGGAAAAGACTGCAATGTCCTAAATAAAAAGAGTTAACTAAACGAAATACAAACTATCTTGATACAAGATACCTTTCCTCTTATTAATAAATGGACTATTATTATTATTATTATTATTTTTGAGACGGAGTCTCGTTCTGTCGCCCAGGCGCGCAGTGCAGTGGCCGGATCTCAGCTCACTGCAAGCTCCGCCTCCGGGGTTTACGCCATTCTCCTGCCTCAGCCTCCCGAGTAGCTGGGACTACAAGCGCCCGCCACCTCGCCCGGCTAGTTTTTTTGTATTTTTTAGTGGAGACGGAGTTTCACCGTGTTAGCCAGGATGGTCTTGATCTCCTGACCTCTTGATCCGCCCATCTCGGCCTCCCAAAGTGCTGGGACTACAGGCTTGAGCCACCGCGCCCGGCCTGAACTATTATTTAAATCCTGTATATCATTTGTGTACCTAGACATTCATCTAACCTAAGGCTGTGGGACATTTTGAGGAAAAAACCTAGTCTATATTGAACCTGATCAACACTCTTCACTCTTCCCAACTGTATTTATTTGCTCAGCCCTCACATCCAATGAGCCTCAGGTGAGAAAACACATCCTAGAAGCAGAGTCCAGATTTAAAACTGATGCTGAGCAGCAGTGACTTCCAGAAAGTTCATAGGCACCGCACTGTAGCTGTTCTGGTCAGCTGAACTGGACAAGGAGTAACATGTCTGTTCTTTTTAACTTTCGAATATTTGAATTCTATTTTAATACTGTGATGCACGCTTACCTGCAGGCCCAAGATTTCTTCTAGTCTTTACCTGGTAATTTAAACAACAGATAAACCTGACGCATTTTCATACTTCTAAACAAGAAATCTATCAATAACATATAAGGGCAGGGATCATCGCAAGTGAACTTTTGTAGGAAGAAATACAGAGAGATGCAGAAATATCATAATGCTTTATCTATTCAAATTATATTGCATTATTTTTCACTTGACCTTTAGCCGAATATCCCTAATTCTTGCCAATATTCTTTACAGCTTTGCCTCTGTTATTTCCCCTATTGTAAACCCTATGAAGGCAGGGACTGTCTAGTATTGATTTTTCAGTGCCCACTGAAGTATCTGACACATGGTAGATTTTCACTGAATACTGCTTAAATGAGGCTCCTCTTTTCAGACAGTTTCCATGTCAGGGATAAGTGGCAAAAACAGGGCACACAGGCTGTCGCTTCCCAATGCTACGTTCACAGCAGACATCGCTAATCCATTATGGCACCCCTCCCTGCTAAGTCTATACCTGGGCTCCCAATCAATTACTTCAGACTCCAGGTATCCCACTTTCCAGGGTATCCACATGTGGAATTCACATGTATGAATCCAACATTCCACACGTGGTCAGAACCACCACATGCTACAAATCACAGCCTCTCCTTCTAAACTAGTTTTCTCAGTGTGGAGATTCATTAAAGAACTAAAAGTAGAACTACTGTTTGATCCAGCAATCCAACTACTGGATATCTACCTAGATGAAAAGATGTCATTATTTGAAAAAGATACTTGCACATGCACGGTTTATAGTGGCACAATTCACAATTGCAAAATCGTGGAACCAACCCAAATGCCCATCACTCAATAAGTGGATAAAGAAACTGAGGTATGTATATATATGATGCAATACCACTTAGCCATAAAAAGGAATGAATTAACAGCATTTGTAATGGCCTGAATGAGATTAGAGACTCTTATTCTAAGTGATGCAACTCAGGAATGGAAAACCAAACATGATGTGTTCTCACTGATATGTGGGAGCTAAGCTATGAGGATGCAAAGGCATAAGAATGATACAATGGACTTTGGGGATTTGGCGGAAAGAGTAGAGGGGTGAGGGATAAAAGACTACAAATACAATGTAGTGATGAATGCACTAAAATCTCACAAATCACCACTAAAGAACTTACTCATGTATCCAAATACCAACGACCAAATAACTTATGGAAAAATAAAATTAAAAAATAAAATAAACTGGTTTTCCATGGTAACAACATAGACATAAATTGTATTTATGTCTCCTTGCATGGCTAAAATAATTTGAAACAGATGTTGTGTAATATTGGGTAATTGAGAAAATGTTTGGATGACCATGCTGAGATTTCTAAATCCCTTTAAAAAAAAAAAAAAAGTTAATTCACCTGAGCAGCCCAACTAGGGAAGTAAACATAATTATTCCAAAAATTACACCAAAAGGCAAAAAAACGACAAAAAAAACTACCTCATTCTTCAACCATCTGCTTGTTTCCAGAGGTCTCAGGAGGAGGGCCTGTGAATGATGTAACCAATGTTCTGGCTGAAGGATTCACTTCCTCATGTCTGTATTCTCCACAGTGGGAGAGGAACCACAGCTCACCGCCCATGCCACTCGGGCACTATCAGGATAGGTTCCTGCCTTGGGGCTTCTCATAACCAAGTTTCAGCTTTTAGGGGAAATGCAGCCCCTAGGGATTTGAGAGAGTCTCAGCATGGTTACCCAAACATTTTCTGATCTATCCAATGTTACACAACTTTTTTTTTTTTTTTTTTTTTTTTTTTTTTTTTTTTTTTTTTTTTTTTGAGACGGAGTCTCGCTCTGTCGCCTCTCGCTCTGTCGCCCGGGCTGGAGTGCAGTGGCCGGATCTCAGCTCACTGCAAGCTCCGCCTCCCGGGTTTACGCCATTCTCCTGCCTCAGCCTCCCGAGTAGCTGGGACTACAGGCGCCCGCCACCTCGCCCGGCTAGTTTTTTGTATTTTTTAGCAGAGACAGGGTTTCACCATGTTAGCCAGGATGGTCTCCATCTCCTGACCTCGTGATCCGCCCGTCTCGGCCTCCCAAAGTGCTGGGATTACAGGCTTGAGCCACCACGCCTGGCTGTTACACAACTTCTGTTTCAAGTTATTTTAGCCATGCAGTGGGACATAAGCAAATACAAGTCACGTCCACGAGGCGAGAAATAGTTAAACAGCAAACAGCAGCTACCACTCAAAGGTCTCCGAATAAATAACTGCTGAATACGTATTCTCCAAAGATTTAGTCTCTGACAGGCACTGCAGAGACTAAGATAGAAAAATATCTATTCACTTGCCTATTTACAACCTTCCAACCTTAAAAGGAAAACCCTGAATAGCAGGTACAAGCTCCCTAGCTGACAGCACTAAGTAACCAGGTTTAGAATTCAAGTAACTCCACGAATATGACCCCACTGGTGAGTGGCTGAGTTGGGTAGCAGTCAAGTGTAATTAACTCCCGAACCATGCCCTTTCCATTAAGCCATGTGCATCTAGCAATAAACCACCAGTTTGGTTTTCATTGTTGATGTTGTTGTTGATGTTGTTGTTGTTACTGTTGTTGTTGAGACAGGGTCTCACTCTGCCACCCAGGAAGGAGTGTATACAGTTGTTTAATCATGGCTCGCTGCAGCCTTGACTTCCCTGGTTCAAGTGATCTCTCCACCTCAGTCTCCCAAGTAGCTGAGAACACACGCATATGCTGGGCTACCACACCAGGCTAATTTTAAGAAGAAAAAAATTATAGAAACCCAGTCTCACTATGTTGCCCATGCTGATCTTAAACTCCTGGGCTCAAGTGAGGGAACACATCCTTATAACACATTCTAATAACATTTACCTGGCATCGGGAACTACTGAAAATGACTCATCTTTTCCTTGTTGTGCCTGTTTTGCTTTATGCATCTAGATTTTGTAAGAAATATTTTCCACAAATCTTAAGTACAATTTATATTGCCCCAATTGGATAGAAGTAAAGGGAGGAGGAGAAAAGAGAGAAGAACTGAAGTCTGGTGCTACTTTCCGACTCTTCTCTCACAAATAAGATAAAATCTGTGTAGAATGAGAGGAGAAACTATCACAAAGCAAAGAATGTTTGAGGAATAGAGACCCAGTTCCAGAGAGTTGAGGAGAGTAGTTAAGAACACAGTCTTAATTACATGGACTGAACTCCTAGTTGGGCCACTTGTACTTTGGGAGAATTCAAGTAAGTGATTTAACTTCCAGGACCCATGTCCTCAGCTGTAATAAGGCGATACCACGACCTTTATCGTGAGGATTAAATGAGATAATCCACATAAAGGAAATGGCTACATAACTGTCAGTGTACAGTAAATTAGAGCTGTTATGATCAATGATTAGCAATCTTGTGAATTCAAAACTGAGCCCAGAGGATAGTCTTTCTTCCTTCTGAACAAAGAATATACCTCTATACCAACCCTCCCATTCACACTGCTTAACAAAGGGCATTCATAGATATTCAATGGGAGTTGGACAGAGGGGTCAGACATCACACAATTGCAGAGCTGCATGGATGTGGGCTGAAATCAAAAGCACAAAAAAAGTCAAATAAACCTGTTGAACCCTGTGTAATTCTGGCAGATCCCTGTGCAATTCTGGTAATAAGACTGGAACTTCATATCCAGGCAGCTGGGTAGAAATTCTCTAAAACGACCATGGCAAGAAACATAAGCATGTGTTCAACTGTAATGATGTGCCAGGAACTGAACACTGTGTCCTACAAACTTTGTCTTTATGGTAACCCTTAAAGATAGACAAAGATGCTATTCAGACTGTCTAAGAACTGAAACCCTGTACAGCATAGTGCTGACAATCAGAAGCAACACTGGCCATGAGTTCTGGGTGAATGTCAGCTCTGGAGTCAGCTCCTGCTTTCCAGCAGCAAGTCACAGAAATGGGAGTAGAACCCAGCTTTGACAGACTTTAGAGGTCAGAATATTTTTTTAAGACAGCGTCTCGCTCTTTCGCCCAGGCTAGAGTGTAGTGGTGTGATCTCAGTTCACTGCAGCCTCAAGCTTCCGGGCTCAACGATCTGCTCATCTCAGCCTTCTGAGTAGCTGGGACTACAGGTGCACACCACCATGCCTGGCTATTTCCTGTAAGGAGCTCAGGTTTTTAACTACTGCAGGCTACAACCATTATTTATATTTGCTACAAATTAATTATTAAATGGCTCATTATAAAAATATTGACTAGCTTGACCTAGCAAATTCTCCTATTGCCCTTATAAAACTCACCAAGAAACCTTTTATTATTTAATTTTCAGGAAGGCTATAGGACTGAGTGGGTTCAGTTGACAGGCACAGGCTTTGCTCTGACACATGGATATACAGATCAGTTCAGCATATCTGGATTATGGAAGGATGAAAGGACTACATATATACCCAAATCATATTTCTGTTTCTATCACACTGGAGGCCAAATTTCAAAAACGGGAGTTTGCCAGGGCTCTGGTACCTGCTAATAAATAAATAGTGAAGAAGCACTTTCTAATGACATATGGGAGATGAGGGATTAGCTATGCTCATTATTCACATTTTGATATTTGTATTGAACAGTGCTTATATTCATACCTTTATGTTTTCAGCATCTTTTTATGTAAGACGGAGCCCTAGATGTTGACATTTCTTAATAAGTTAATTTTTAAAAAGACTATGTACCTAATCTTTAAAACATGCCAATAAAGAAATTATAATTCCTTCTGCAAATAAATGTGTAAAAGTAGCTTTTACTTTATTCAGAAATTAGTATGTTCATCATTTGTCATGAAATATCACATATGGATTAACAAACCTTCAGATGCAAATTTGTTGTGAAAAGTTTACATAAGGGCTGTCTGAGGTAAAACAAAAACATGAACAAAAAAACTCCACTTCATTATTTGCTCTTTAAAAATGTAGGTGTGCTGCATGTACAGAGACACTGGCAGAATGTACTAGTTCTCCCGTGGCATAAATCAGGCTTATGTGCTTTAGGCAACAGAGGATGTCAACATTCTATATAAATGCTAAGCATTCACCTTGCTCTCCTCTCCAGTGTCACTGTCCTTGCATTAACACAGAGGGTCCCTGCCTTGCAGACCTACTATGTGCACTAATCGTGGAGGAAAGTCTGCCTATTCAGGATGAAAAGCAATTGCCTGCCACACTAAATCTGTTTCCTAGATTACAATACTAAGCCCATCCCCCTGGAAGAGATACTCAATGAACCAGGTGACTTCACCGTCCTCAATCAACTCCCCAGTGCAGGTGCAGTGCAGGTGCCTGGGCCAGGGAGGTCACCTGCCTCGGAAAAGCTGATTCCTAGCAAGGAATGCTACATCTGTCAGAGACTTGCTCTTTCGTGAGAATCTGAACTGGAGCCTGGGGCCAAGACAGTGAATTCTGGAGCTGGAATTTCCTTGTGGATTCTTGGCCAAATCTAACACCACTGTAATCCAGTTACATGCCAGCTGAGGCTGCAGAGAAGCAGAAACTGTGAGTAAGCAGGGGAAGCCAGTCTTTGGAAAGGAGGAGGGATCAAGATGCTTAGGGGGAAGAGACCAGAAACTATGCAGAAGAATCAGATGCAAAGGGAAGACCGAAAGAGAAATGGAAGAAAGGTTAAAAGAGAGGTAGATCTCAAGCCGTAGCTTGAGTCATTCCAATACAGCTCCCGGAATTTACCTAGATCCTTTAAAAAAACTTTCCCTTTTGATTCAAATTTGGTTTTAGTAGGCTCAGCTAATTTCATACATTACTCCTAGATGTCAGATTTTAACTGTCTGTGCAAGAAAACATAGGAACACAAAGATACTTTGTTTGTTTGGATTCCCCTAGAGGCAGACAATGAGCCAAGGATTTTAGAACAAGTTGTTCATTTTGGAAGGTAGGAAACAGCAATGGGGAAGGGAGAAATGGGAGAAATCAGCACAGGGAAGAAAAAGCATCATTTAATAAAGGATGGACTAATAAGCCAGATACATAATGGGCCTAGTCATGTGGGAAAACTTTCAAAACATGTGCCTCAGCATTATCCTACCTATGGGGTGAGGGAGCTGGGGTATTTACACTCCAGCTCCCAGGAGCCATTGGTTGAGGGCTGTTCCCTGGAGTATTAATTGCCTCACAATTCTCGTCTCCTATTGTGCATGGGCAAAGCAACTTCCATAAACCTGGGAAATACTTTCAAACACAGATGCTTGCAGCTAGAAGTCTGCAAGAGCACAAAAACGATGGCAAACCCAGAGGATGAGGGAGAGAGAGTAGCAGTGTGCTACGACAGATAAGATGTGGGGTCACTGATCCCCTGTGTCTAAAGTATAGTCATGCCCTATATATCAATGATCCACAATGATATATGATCAGTATCTGCCTATGCTTGCGGCAATATTTTTGTGTCCCTTTTAGTTGTGCAGAACTCCACTTCCCACCTCATCTTACCATTTCCCATTAGCCTTCAGCATTTGGTTTTAATTCCTCTAGGATCTGATCTGTATCTTCCCTGTATTCTTGCCCTTTCGATAATTCTAGCCGTCTTCAGCAGTTCCTCTGTATTCATCTTCTAATTCAGGCTTTCCAAGGGAAGAATATAACCAGTTTTCCAAAGGAAAAGGATATTCCGGAGGTAGGAATTTATAATCTGGCTTCTGATCTGGGTTGCAAGACATAACCTCTCTTTTGTTATCTCTAACATCAATGATACCAACAAAAGTAGTGTATCCTCATTCCTGGTTCTTGGATCGTTGTGGAGTTAGCTGGGAGCCTGTCAAAGATAGAAATCTCCACACCCCATACGTGGGAATTCTAATTCAAGGAGGCAGGTTGGGGTCTGGGAATCTTTAGTAAAGTCCACCTGTGGCTCTGCTCCTCAGCCACATATGAGAAACTCCTAGTAAATGAAATCTAAGCCATCTTCCAACTCTACAATTAATAATCCACTAAATAATCAGTTTTGTCTGTTTACCCCTAGCAGTGACCTTAAAAATGGTTTAGACAGTGGCATTTCATCAAAGAGTTATCACTTCATCATGATTGAAGATTTTCCACAAAATGACCAGTCTTCACATTAAACAACGATATCACTATCATCTCTGAATCCAATCCCTTTTTCAGGACTGTAGATAGAGAGATACAGAGAGAGAGAGAGAGAGAGAGAGAGAGAGAGAGAGAGAGAGAGAGATACACAGAGAGATAGATAGATTGATAGATTAGATAGACAAGTAGATAGATAGATAGATTAGACAGATAGGTAATTAGACAGATGGACAGATAATTAGATAGATCGATAGATTAGATACAGATGAGACAGATGATATACACAGATGATAGAGACAGAGAGATTCCACGTGCTCACTGCTTACTATATGATGTATTTCTTATTCTACATTGGGCACAAACGAGATTCAAGGGATTCTCACCATTGCTACCCCCATCCTTAGGGCTTTACACTGGTGTACAATTCTACCATCTCCCTAGATGAACCATTTATATTTGTTCAGGCTTTGTTCCCAAGTCCCCTCCTCTTCTCCAGATGGATAAAGAGTTATAATTATTTAAGGCTTCTTTTAGGGAAGCAAATACTGAAGTCAAAGGAAGCAGGAATTGCAGAGGTGGAGAGATGTCTTTCTAACAGGCAGCCCAGGAATATATAAAGAGCATCAAGATTATCTCCATGATTATTTCCAAGCTCTCCAAATTACTTCCTAGACAAAAATGTTCAACAAGTAGAGTCATTTGTTGGCATCAGGATCTGAATTTTTGATAAGCCATTCTCTCTTCTCGGAATCAGGCATCCTGTACAAGTTTTACATGTTGTACCTCCCGGGCCATTATCCTTTCTAAGTGGCTTTCTTCCAAACTCCATTTGTCCCATGATACTTCAGCATTTACCAGGAGAAGTATCTCTGCCTTGTAGACACTAGAAACAAAGTCATCCTAATCTAACACAGAGCATGCCTTTAAACCCAACTCCCAAGTAAGGTGGAATTCTGCTTTCGTATGTCACTCTACCTTCCAACAAACTAATCCGAGGTCATATATTAAGGGTTGCAAGTCTAAAGTTAGAACAGAATGAGATACTTTCTATACACAGCCAAGAACCCTTTAGAAGCCCATTTCCCTCTAAGGTTTGATAATATTCCCAGAGGCAGAAGTATTAGGCTTTCCAGGCAGCTGCATATAAACATCTTCTTTGTTTCTATGTCTAAATTGGCACTTTAAAACTTTTTAATGGATTGGTGGGAAGGCTCCTACAATACTATCTTCCTCACCTTTTAGCCATCAGAACACTTATAAGACTGCAGAAGACAACAGGTACTTGATAAACAATTTTATTAATGAGTGAGTGAATGACTGAATTATATTTACCTTGGTTCTCTATGCTATACATTAGAATCAGCTGAGGAGCTTTTAAAAAAAATCTTGATCCTTAGGCCCCAATCTCAAATAAATTAAATCAGAATCTCTGGGGTCTGGTGACCCCAATTATATACATGTAATTATATATATCGCCCAGGTAAGTCTATTTTGGAAAGATAGATGAAAACTAAAAAGAAAAGATCAGCAAAATCATATAAAGAACTAAACTCCTTAGTTTGATATTTCCATTTCAACAGAAGCTATTCACTTCTGAGGCCACTGGGAATATGTGAGAAACAGGATCAAATGAATTATTTAAAGTTATCCCCATATGCTTTGTTGATTGTATTAACAGAAATGAATGCTGGTAAAGTGACACTACTTTGACTAAACGTGTGTGTATGTCTACATATATACGTGTGTGTATGTATGCATATGTATATATGCACTATATATATATCATTATCTGAAAATTCATCAGTTCTTCTTTCGCCACTGTTTTGAATGTTACATGAATTAGATTAACTATTCCGATTATGCAGATAAATTTAGCGTAATGACCTACAATTACTTTAATGGCTTTGAAATTCAGAAGGTAAGAAGACACCGTGTTTCTTCTATTGAGCATTAAATATAAAATGCCTCTGATCGACTGTCATGAAAACCCAATTTTATTGCTATTTGAATTATTCAGAATCAATATCCAACATTAGCCAGCTTGGGGCAGCTCAAATATGAGGCAGCTTCTGAAAGCAGTGCTTCCCTATATTGAGTAATTGTGCTTTGTGTGGGGGATAATGAGCTGTTTGCTACATGTCACCACTTCAGATGCACTGAGAATTAACAACTTTATCTTCCCTTTATATTATGTAATAAAAGGGATTACTTCATAGAGATGAACAATTTCCAAGGTTATGAAACATTCAAAATACAGTTGGGCTCAAGGAATAGCCTCTTCTACAAGAAGAAACAAAGGCCAAGACATTGGGTTTTAACTGTTTACACAAGAGAGAAATTTGCTCAACTTACGTTTTTCACTATTTGATAAGTAAATTGCAACCTTGTATTTCCCCAAGCTGAAAACCGCTTAAAGGCATAAATACCACAATATAGGAGTCCTGCAGAAGCTTCACTTAAGGTGATACAGTGACTGTAAGAAGTGACACTGCTTGAAGTAATTTTCCAAAAAGCAAAATGAATGGATATAAAAACAAAAGTCTAAACTAATGATAAAATATTAGCCATTTATTGATGTTCACTTTGTGGCTGGCTCTATGCTAAAATCCTGACTGCATTAAGTCACTTAGAGCTCAGAACAAAACTGTGAGGATGGAAATATTACAATTTCTTCAATTTACAGATGAGGAACTTGAAGAGACCGAAAGAATTTTATTCCCTTCATCTCTATGCGTACGTGGTAGAACTATGATTCCAAAACAGGCTGTATGATTTCAAAATGGAATCAGGTAAATACCGGACTATACGTTCATCCCACTAACATGCCCGAGAAGGAGGAACAGAGAAACAAAGTCAAATGCCCTGGAAAACATTAAAGACCTCAAATGCCTGTCAAAAAAATACTGGATAAATTCCACTGACCTCAGCGACGTACTTCATAGAGAAACTCACACGTGTCAGCCTGTTTGACAGGTGTATCAGGGACATTTGTAAGTAGACACATTCCTCATTCCTACCTTAAGGAAGGAGGAGGTAGAAGACCCTATCCCAGATTCATACTGAAACCCAGTATGGCAGTAAAACTCCACTCAAGCATAGGTCCCAAGAGCTGTTTGTACGGTTCCCTCTCCCCTCATTAAAGTTCTGGTTCAGGCTAATAAATCAGTGTACAATTTGCATATAATCCAGTTTGTGCCCTGTGCTTCATCTGGTATAGGTGGAAGCAGCAGGGAGATATGAAGGAAAAAAAAAAAAAAACCAGTAACAATTGTAAAATGAAGACTAATGAGAACCTGGATACTTAAGAAAATATTCTTTAGATAGTTTCTATTAGGTTGATGCAAAAGTAATTGCGTTTTTTTGTTTTTTGTTTGTTTGGTTTTGGTACTGAAAGAAATGACAAAAAAATGCATTTAATTTTCTGTTAACCTATTATTACCTTTTAGAAATGACCAGAAATTTCCAGTCTGCAGGTTGGAGGATTGTCAGAATTGCAGGAGCGTGAGTCTCACCTCTTCTTTCTGTGGCATTGTGATTTTTGAAGGCAAATGTATACACATGTGTGTTTTATATATATTTATATGTGTGTGTGTGTGTTATGTGTGTGCATGTTTGTGTGTGTGTGTGTGTGTGTGTGTTCAGTCCAAATACCTGAAAGTCATGAGGAACTCTCATTGTATGTCATTATTTCTCTGGGTCTGGACCGCCTCCCAGTCTCCGGGTAGCACACAGGCTGTGCCATTAGAAAGTGTTAATTGTGTCCTGAACGCGTCCTTTATTTCCCTCCTCAGCCATTTATAGCACAGCCAATAATAATTCCCAAGCCACCCCCAAATCATCCCACAGACAGAACTTGGTGTTCCTTAAAACTAGCCAGATATATTAGGTACCCTGGTAGGGAACATAGCAATTACGTAAGTTAATGATATTCAAAGATACAAGTTTTAAGAAGCAGCAGTCACTGCAGAAGGAAGGGAAAAGGCACAGGCAAGCCCAGGGGGCCAGTCCAGATGCTGATCAGCAAGCTTGTTCTCTGGGCAGGCACACCTGTTTGAAATCATGGTGTTTGCTGACGCAGTGGAATATGACCAGGAAAGCAGCTATGTACATTAAAGGCATCCTTCCCTTGTCTCATTTTTCACAAGAACCTGAACATGTCCAGGCAGTGTACTTTGATTTCAGTTTATCTAGTGCTAGTTCCACCTTTACCTACTTGGGAACGGGAAGAGCTAAAACAGATCTTAAGACAAGTCGTGATTGTATCTCCTTTGCAAAGTTAAAAAAAGAAAGAAAAGATAGCCTTTTATTTTATTTGTGTTTTCTTTTTTGGCAAATGCAAAAATTTGCTTTTGCCTCTTTACAGGTAGTAATGTGAAAGCACACTACTTCAAAACCTAATGGGCGTGTTACAAAAAACCAGAGTCACAATGAATTCAAAAATTTCCCTTACTGGGGTAGGGGGTAGGAAACAGTGGTATTCTAGAGCAAACGGGTGAGATCTTGCTATGCATGAAACGCAGGATCCATTTTTAATAACAGTAAAAAAGGAAATTTACTGCCCCCTCCTGGCTCTGTGTAACAAAGTTCTCTCATATTTAACACTGAATAACATAATTATGTAGGAGTCAACACCGAACAACTCTCAGTTCCTCTCTCTTTGCCGAGAGAGAGCAAGGGTGATTTGCAATGCTGAAAGGATAATGAAAGGGCCAGTGTTATTATTTAACATAAAAAATACATTTCCTGGTTTCCCTCAAGTGTTTATCATCGGATACAGGGAACAATATCAAACTGAATTACCAAGTATCATCTCTGATAAATCAAATGAGAAACACTGCTGGAAAAAAAGCAAACAGTATTGTACAACCCAATGCTTGAAGAGCACACACGGCCCCAGAAAATGGCTTAAAATGATAGAATTTTCAACATTTTTGGTTCATTTATAGAAAAGGAAAACAGAGGGAAATCTACCCTGAATATGGAGTTTTAGAAGAACTAATCTCAACTCTGTTTTTTAAAGTGAAAGCAAATTTATTAAGAAATTAAAAGGAATAAAGAATGACTACTCCATAGGCATAGCAGCCCCAAGAGCTGGCGGTTGGCTATTTTTATGGTTATTTCTTGAGTATATGCTAAACGGGGTGGATTATTTCTGAGTTTTCCAGGAAAAGGGTGGGCAATTCCCAAAACTGAGAGTTCATCCCCTAAGGCTGAGACCCACTGGGCTGTATTCCCAGTAGGCTGGGCATTGTGAGTCACAGGATGAGATAGATGGTCGGCACCAGGTACAGGTCACAAAGACCTCGTTGGTAAAAAGATGCCATACAAAGCTAGCCAAGGCTCAAGCCTGTAATCCCAGCACTTTGGGAGGCCGAGACGGGCGGATCACGAGGTCAGGAGATTGAGACCATCCTGGCTAACACGGTGAAACCCCGTCTCTACTAAAAAAATACAAAAAATAAAACTAGCCGGGCGAGGTGGCGGGCGCCTGTAGTCCCAGCTACTCGGGAGGCAGAGGCAGGAGAATGGCGTGAACCCGGGAGGCGGAGCTTGCAGTGAGCTGAGATCCGGCCACTGTGCTCCAGCCTGGGCGACAGACCGAGACTCCTTCTCAAAAAAAAAAAAAAAAAAAAAGCTAGCCAAAACCAAGAGGGCAACAAAAGTTACTCCTGGCTGTGCTCGCTACTCATTATACACTAACTGTAATGCATCTGCATGCCAAAACACACTCCCACTAGTGCCATGACCGTTTACAAATGCTACAGCAATGTCAGGAAGTTACCCTACGTAGGTTTGGGGGAGGGAGAGCGTTAGGAAAAATAACTAATGCATACCTAGGTGATGGGTTGATAGGTGAAGCAAATCACAACGGTATACATTTAGCTATGTAACAAACCTGCAGATCCTGCACATGTACCCCAGAACTTAAAATTAATTAAAATTTTAAAAAAAGTTACCTTATATGGTCTAATTTGAACTCTTAAATGTTGACTTTGAGGCTGTCTTAGTCTATTCAGGCTGCTATAACAAAATTCCACAGACTGGGTGGCTTCTAAATAACAGACATTTATTTTCTTACAGTTCTGGAGGCTGGGAAGTCCACGATCAAGGTGCTGGTAGATTTGGTGTCTGGTGAGGGCCTGCTTCCTGGTCCATAGAAGATGCCAGCCATGCGCGGTGGCCTACACCTGTAATCTCAGCACTTTGGGAGGCTTAGGCGGGTGGATTGCCTGAAGTCAGGAGTTCAAGACCAGCCTGGCCAACATGGTAAAATCTTGTCTCTACTAAAAATATAAAAATTTGCTGGGCATGGTGATGTGCACCTGTAATCCCACCTACTGAGGAGGCTGAGGCAAGAGAACCACTCGAAGCCGGGAGGCGGAGGTTACAGTGAGCCGAGATCACACCACTGCACTCCCAGCCTGGGTGACAAGAGTGAAATTCCATCTTAAAAAGCAAACAAACAGACAAACGGAAGATGCCTTCTCACTGTCCTCATATCAGGACAAGGCAAGGAGGTCTGTGAGGCTTCTTTTATGAGGGCACTAATCCCATTCATGAAGTCCCTGCTACCATGACCTCATCACCTCCTAATACTATCACCTGGAGTATAAATATTTCAACATATAAATGTTCAGGGTACACAAATATTCAGACCATAGCAGAGGCAAATATCTACTTCTCCCAAATGGTTAAGTGAAAATCGCGCTTGCCCTCAGCAATGGGACAAGGTGGAGGCCACTTCCAACTTCCCATTTTCCTGATGGACCATGACTGGGTGAATGTTCTGTATTTGGCCAGGGTGTGGAGTTGGGAACAATGGTGAGGACCCAGTGCAGGACACACAGGTCAGTAAGCTAAGATCCTGAGTACATAGTTGGAAGACTCTCCAGAAGTCTAGGTGACCCTCATCACCAGGTTCTTATCTAACAGCAAAAAATACATATATCTTCACATGAGACAGATGCAGCTTTCTGTAAGTCATTCCTTATTTTCAAAATGAAACTATTGGCTCCTCAAAAATACTAATATATGTACATAGTAAAATTAAAATAAAGATCACAACATACAACAGTGCTCACTCAAGACATCCCCTACTGCCATCCACTTCTCCAGAGGAAACCAATGATTTGTGTTAGAACCTTCCAGAAATGCTATGCACATACAAACACAATGTATACTTGTATTATTTTATCTACTCAAATCGAAACCTATAATATATAACATTTTGCCCTGTTGAGTGTTCACCAATAATGTATCTTTGAGATAACTCCATAGTGGTATCTCCAAGTTTTTACCATTTTAACCCACAGTTGCATGCTGTACTCAATGTTATAACCTGCCTATACTCAATGAATCCTCACAACCACTCTGACACAGTAGGTGCCTATATTAAATCATTGTCCAGGTAAGAAACATGAGGAACCTGCTTGCCCAAAGCCACACAGTATTAGCGGGAGAGCCACAATGTAAACACCAATGCCCATGCTTTTATCCACTATATTACACTGCCTTCCTAAATATTAGCTACTACCGAGTTTTACAGAGCATTAGCAACCAAGACAAATGGGTTGTGAAAACTCTGGTGTCCACATCACCACTCATGGGACATTGCCCATCCCCTCCCCAAAGGCTTGGCAGCTCTCCGGTCCTTTCTGCTTAGCACTGATGGCAGCTACTTAGGGGGTGACTAATAAAGTGTCAAATACCAGCACTTGCAGAACTCCTGTCTTGCCTAGAAGCAGAGGGCTCCCTCGTCCCCAACCACAGATATTCACTCTACCCCACGGGGGGCCAGACCAGGCACAGATGTCAGTGTGCTAAAGCTACATTTGCATTTCTTACTGATGAATATTGCAGCCCATGTACCCATCTGGCCGCTGAGATAAATAATGTAAAAATGAAGATATGGCTACATAATTCATGTAGTATTGATGAACAGGGACCTTAATTCAGACTGCTCCCACAAATCATTTAATTATGGGTTGTACAACTGCAAGAGAGACACAGAATTTTAGCCATATTTAAATGGTTACCAGTTGCATATTTTCAAGTACACAAGACAGAAACTTAAGGACCTCTTGATTATTCTATAGAAGTCTGTAAGGTCTCATTAATATCACACAAACATGGTACTGAGTATACGAAAACTACTTGTTAGGGCAAAATGCCATGTATTTATCTACATGGTAAACATTCCATCAGTGCAATATGCCACTTTCATCAGAAAGGAGGGGATGGAAGAGAATGAGACGTTTCCAGCTGCTCTGCAAATAACATACTTCCTAAGAACATGGCCAAGATTTCTTAGAGCGACCTCCTCACACCTGTTATAAACACTGCTGCCAAAACTAACAAGCAAACAAAAACAGAAAATAACGAAAGTTGGCGAGGCTGTGGCGAAATGGAAACGCTTAGGCACTGTGGGTGGAAATGCAAAACGGTTTAGCCTTTTGGAAAACACAATAGTGGTTCCTCCAAAACTTACAACTAGAAATACCACATGATCTGGCAATTCCATTTTTGGGTATCTACCCACAGGAATGGAAAGCAGGGTCCCAGAGAGATATCTGTGCAACTGTGCTTATAGCAGTATTATGCATAATAGCCAAAAGAGAAAAGCAAACCAAGTGTTCATCAATAGATAAATAGGAGGAAATTTGTTTAACCCTAAATAGGAAGGAAATTCTGACACATGCTGTAATATAGATGAACTTTAGGACAGGGTGAGGGAGCAGGAATGGATTTGGCCTTGAGCAGGGATGTGGAAATGTGGAGGCCAGGTGAGGTCTCATTATTTTGGGGGGAAAATGTGGGTTGGTGGGGGGTGCTTATAGGCCTGTGAACGGATAGGCCTGATTCCTGAAATGATTCCTGAAATGATTGAGAATTTCCATGCCCAAACGGAAGCAGCTGCAGAGCCAGTGGTTGGGTCAAAAAATAAACTAATTAATTAAACAGATTAATTAATTAAATAAGACAGTCACAAAAAGACAAATACTGTGTGATTCTACTTATGTATGAGGTACCGAGAATAGGAACATTCACAAAGACAGAAAGTGGAATGGTGGTTGCCAGGAGCTGGAGGGTGGGAAGAATGGAGAGCTGTTATTTAACAAACATAAAGTTTCATCTTGCAAGATGAAAAAGTTCTGGAGACTGGTTATACAAAAACGAATGCATTTAACATTACAGTACAGTATGCTTAAATTTGGTTAACACAGTTTGTTGTTGTTGTTGTTGTTGTTGTCATTGTTGGTTTTTTTTAGACGGAGTCTCACTCTGTCACCCAGGCTGGAGTAAAGTGGCACAATCTCAGCTCACTGTAACCTCCGCCTCCTGGGTTCAAGTGATTCCCTTGTGTCAGCCTCCCTAGTAGCTGGGATTACAGGTCCCCGCCACCATGCCCAGCTAATTTTTGTAGTTTTAGTACAGACAGGGTTTCACCATTTTGGCCAGACTGGTCTCAAACTCCTGACCTCAGGTGATCCACCCGCGTTGGCCTTTCAAAGTACTGGGATTATAGAAGTGAGCCACGGCACCCGGCCAACATGATATGTTTTATGTTATGTGTACTTTACCACAATTACATTTGAAAAAAAAAATGTTACATAAAGCAAACACTGAGGTATCAGAAGAGGCGGTGTTCTACTGTTCATTGTACACAGACTATGCCTGACCACCAGGATAAAAGATCCACATACGTGACCTCATCTTAGCCCTCATGATCCTTATGTTAAGTAGGAACTAATATTGTCCCAATATTAATGTACTTGGAGCTTCGAAACCAATTAACGTCATGGTAGCATCATGTCAAGGTAAAATGGATGGATTCTACAAAGAGAGGGAATGAATCATGGTTCTGATAATCACTTATGGGATAAACTTCAGCAACACCCTTAATCCTTCACGAATACCTACCTTATCACCTATTTGAAGACTAAAATGGGTGAGACACTCAGGAATGAAGCTCATGTTTCCAACCATTCACGTGTGAACCCCCCACCCTGGTCTCTCTAGCTCTTCCTGACACATGTCTCCTTCTCAACAACTATTCTCCAGCAGCACCCCTCTCACTTCTGTTTCTCCAACATACCATGCTCCTTCCAGCTCAGGGCCTCTGCTCTTGCTGTTCCTCCTGACTGTAACACCCTTTCCTGAATTATCCCTGGCAGGCCCCTCTTCAACACGGAGGTCTTGTATGAATCTGGTCTTGCACTGTTATAAAGATCTACTGAGAGTGGGTAATTTATAAAGAAAGAGATTTACATGGTTCACAGTTCTGCAGGCTGTACAGGTAGCATGGCTGGAAAGACTCAAGAAACATTCAACAGGGCAGAAGGCAAAGGGGAAGCTGGCAAGTCTCATGTAGCAGAAACAGGAGAAAAAGAGCGAAGGGGGAAGAAGTACATACTTTTTTTTTTTTTCTTGAACATTCAACAGTATTTCATTAAGTATCCAAGGTGATAAGGACTAAAATTACTGTCATTTACTAAATCCTTACCCTGTGTCAGATATTTTGCTAAGCATGCACTTTACTAACATTTTGTCATTTATTTATTTTATTTTTTTTGAGATGGAGTCTCACACTGTTGACTGGGCTAGAGTGCAGTGGATCGTTCTTGGCTCACAGCAACCTCTGCCTCCCAGGTTCAAGCGATTCTCCTGCCTCAGCCTCCCAAGTAGCTGGGAGTACAGGTGCCTGCCACCACCCGCAGCTAACTTCTTGTATTTTTAGTAGAGACGGGGTTTCACCATGTTGGCCAGGCTGATCTCGAACCCCAACCTCAGGTGATCCACCCGCCTAAGCTTCCCAAAGTTCTGAGATTACAGGTGTGAGCCACCGTGCCTGACCTACATTATGCCATTTAATATGCACAATAACCAGAAGAATTTGGTACTTTAAAAAACCACATTTTGGCCGGGTGTGGTGGCTCACGCCTGTCATCCCAGCACTTTGGGTGGCTGAGGCAGGTGGATCATGAGGTCAGGAGATTGAGACCATCCTGGCTAACATGGTAAAACCCCGTCTCTACTAAAAATACAAAAAAAAAAAAAAAAAAAAAATTAGCCAGGCGTGGTGGCGGGCGCCTGTAGTCCCAGCCACTCAGGAGGCTGAGGCAGGAGAATGGCGTGAATCGGGAGGCGGAGCTTGCAGTGAGCCGAGATCGTGCTGCTGCACTCCACCCTGGGCGACAGAGGGAGACTCCATCTCAAAAACAAAACAAAACAAAACAAAACAAAAAAACAAACAAACAACCCATCATTTTGAAGATGAGGAAACTATGCTTTAAAACTTTCAAATTATTAGTCATAGTTATTTTAAATTGATTCCCTGATGATTTTAACACTGGGGTCTTTTCTGAGTTTAACTGATGTGATTCCTTTGTCTAAATGGGTTATTTTTTCCTCGTTTTTTTCTGTTTTAATATTGAATCCTAGACAGGAAGGAAAGCAGTCAAGACTGAAGTAAATAGTATTTTTGCATAGAAATATGTGCATCTCAGCCAGGCACTATGGTTCATGCTTACAATCCAACCACTTTGGGAGATCAAGGCAAGTAAATCCCTTGAGCCCAGGAGTTCAAGACCAGCCTGGGCAACATGGCAAAGTCTCATCTCTACAAAAAAATACAAAAATTAGCCAGGCACACTGAAATACACCTATAGCCCCGGTTACTTGGGAAGCTGAGGTGGGAGGATAGTTTGAGCCCATGTGGTTGAGGCTGCAGCGAGCTGAGATGGTGCCACTGCACTCCAGCCTAGGCAACAGAACAAGACCTTGTCTCAAAAAAGTAAAAAATAAAAAAAAAAAAACCCAAAAAGATAAAGGAAAAAAGAAAGAAACATGCATGTCTCTTCTGCTAGTGTGTTCATGTGGAGACTGGAGTCAACCTAGTTGTGAGTTTAGCTCATTTGGGATTTTCTTGTTACTATGGTTACCTTCAGTGAGTGGTACACACTCTTAAACAACCAGATCTTCTGAGACCTCATTCACTATTACAAGAACAGCAAGGGGGAAGTCCATTCTCATGATCCAATTGCCTCCCACCAGGCTCCTCCTCCAATATTGGGGATTACAATTCAACACGAGATCTGGGCGGGGATACAAATTCAAACCACATCAGGTCTCCATTCAAATGTTGCCTCCTTAAAGGTGGTTTCACTTTGGAACTAACTGTTCTCAAGACTGTCCAACCGTGAACCCCTATCACCATCATCAGTTACTCTTACTTGCATTACCTTGTGGATTTTCTTACATCTTACATAGACATTAGGTCCTGTCTAATGAAAGATTTAATTACAAGTTTTCAAAACTTGTAATTATCTTTTTCAGTTATAGAGTTACTTCCTTATCATCTATGTCCCCCACTAAAATATACAAGTTTTAGTGTATTTATTAAAGACAAGGACATGTCCATTCCATTCACCATTCCAACCCCAGCACATGGAATAGTGCCAACATACCTACCATATGGAAAAGACCAATATATAAACATTAATTGCTGCTATTATTTCATATTGTGAGTTTCTACTGATGAGACAATGGAAGCAAAAGATGGAGACGTCTTTGCAAGGAACTCAGTGATCAGGTCTTCTGTAAAAAAATGCCTACCAGCTTGGATAAGAAGTAACCACTGGCTCTAAAATTAGACAAAGAAATGCACCTGTTCATATGTTCAACGCCAGATCTGCTCTAGGCAAGGGCTATCCCACCAAACACCGTCTGAGTAAATAACAAGAAGGCCTGAAGTACCCAATATTTTCTGCTGGGTCCACGTAGAGAATTGCAGCCCCCGAACACATACTAATGACACATCCCTGGTACCGCAGCATTATCAATAACCAAACAATGTGACTGGCACTTTCAACTGGTTTATCACTTGTCAGCTCTGAAGAGACACTTGCTGAGCTGACAGAGAGAGTCGATCCAGGATGTGACATGTAAAAAAATCACTATATTTCTGGGTAAAAAAAAAAAAAAAAAAAATGACTTCGGCATCTCAGGCTCACAGGCTATCTTAGTTCATCAGGTTGACTATGCACAATTTTTAGTTGTTAAATCTCTGCTTCTGAACCTGCAAGTTTGGAATTTTTGAGTTTAACCTAACAAGTGCCAAAACATGTCATGCAGGTCTCCCATTCTGCTCTCAAATTTCTTACGCTGTTGTAGAAAAGACTCTGTGGGAAGATGCACAGTTCAGTAATACATCTTGAACTATCTTATGCGCAAAAAAGGGGAGATTTATCACAAAACTGAAAAGTTCAAGGCTTCTGGCTCAATTAGATGCAAGTACTGACACTCAAATAATGTCAGAAATGGATATCTTTTTTAACATTTTGCTTTGCATTCACACTGGCTTTCCCCACCATCTTAGTCGGGTTGCTGTAACAGAATACCATAGACTGTGCAGCTTAAACAACACACATTTATTTCTCACAGTTCTGGAGTCTGGGAAGCCTAGGATCAAGGCACTGATGGATTGATGTGTGGGGAGGGAACTCTTGGTTTGCACAGGGCAGCCTTCTCACTGTATCCTCACATGGTTGAGAGAAAAGACAGAAAGCAAGCTCTTCTGTCTCTTCTTATAAGGGCACTAATCCCATTTGTGAGGGCTCCACCCTAGTGATCTAATTAGTTCCCAAAGACTCCACCTCCTAATATCATCACATTGAGAGTTAGGATTTCCATGTATGGATTTTGGAAGGATACAAACATTCAGTTTATAACACTCACATAATGTCAACATGACCATCAGCTATCCCAGACTTATATCCTTTAGTTTCACAGCCCCAAGGGAAAAAGAAATCCCTTCCCAGCACAAGTCTAACTGGATAGAATTGGGTTACATGCCCACTGGCGAACAAAACATCAAGGCCAGAGGAATGGAAAATGCTGATTGAACAAGACTGAGTCATGGGCAGATACCTGGGGTCCAAGGGGAGTGTTAGTCCTGTCTATAAGAAGGACTCAGACAATTACTCAAAAGATTCTGAGACAAGTTCCATTCCAAGAAGACGGAAGAGTAAGTTCTATGCAGGTAAACAAGGAAGCAAACAGATTTTAGTTGCTGAAATAGGCAGGTAATAATAGATTTAGCCAAAAATATGAAAAACGCAGTAAAGCAAAATAAAACAAAACACAACAAATGAAGAAAAAAAAATTCTACCACTTTAAAATGGCACTTTTAGTCTTCCAGTTAGATACATATATTCAGAGATAGCAAAGATGAGTGAGCAAGAGGGAAGGTTAGGGAAAATACCCCACAGAAGAAATCGGAAGTGGTTTATGAAAAGTAAAGATGGCTTTGCAGTAAGTAATCCAGGCAAAGGGAAAATACATACAAAGACAAGCAATCTCTTGCATCATTTTTGTAAACAATATTATGAGAAAGGTATTATAACCCCCTATTTTAGAAATAAAGCAACCTATCTAATGCCACTCTATTTTTTGTAGAATTTGCCTCAGGCTAATCGAATTCCAAAAGCACATATTGTCACCAGGGCCATCATGTACAATTGAGCAGGGTGAGCTCAGAAAACCGTAAGTGGCTTCATTTATGGAGGCTGTGAAGTTAATGGCCCCACAGAGTTAGGCACTGCACACCTGGCCAATTGTGTGGTATCCTTGACTTAATCATCGTACTAGGAAGACAGAAAAAGGATACGAGGCTGTAATAGTAGCAGGCTGAGCCTTGACCCCAAAGGGTCTTCATACCCTAAGAAACTCAGACAGTCTTGGTTCACACATTTTATTTTCCAATTTTGTGTAGCTGAAAGGATTTTAAATGGATTCTTCCACGTAATTCACTTCTTTCCAATTCACTGAATAAAAACCATCCATAAACAAGAAACCAGGCATTTCTGGGCCAGGTAGTCTGCTTCATCTTCAAGAAATGGGTTTTCCAAGTATCTTTATCTGGATAGGAGATGAGGCCAGAAAGGAGACCACAAGAGAAAACTAGCTCAGCCAATCTGGGTTTTTAGCTCTTAAGACTCTTCGGCAGTTTTCAGCGACGGAGGCAATGAAGTTCTGTTAGAGAATAAATTGGTTGGGACACAAAGCTCCTTATAGATTATAACCTCCTTCCTTGCCAATTACAAACTTGGCAATCATTTGTTTATTAACCTGATGGCTTGCTATGTTAAATGACATCACATATTTATAATGCAGCAAGATAAAGCTGCAGCCTTCAAAATCACTCACCCCATCTGTCCCTCCGCACCCTGGTCCCAGACTCTAAGGCACTTTTGAAGATAAGTCAACAGAACAGGGTTAAAAAAAAGAAAAAAAGAAAAAAAAAAACTTTAAAACTTTCTCCTGCATTGCCTCAGGGAAAGGTTCCTTGTTCTGTGTGTGTGAGTGATAAGGTTTAGCCCTTAAATTCATTCTGAATGAGGAGTGTTTGTTAAAGTCTTTATTTGGAAACACTGTGGCTTAGTCCCAAGTGGCAAATCTTGACTGCATTCACCGCTCCCTGCTGCCGCACACAGATGTTAGGAGAAGGAAAAAAACTAATCCCAAATATGCATTTCTCTCCAGTTATCCCTCCTCCCTAGACCTCCAACTCCTCTGACCACCTTACCCATCTTCAAGGCTTAACCATAATTCCTTCCAGGTGCCTCTGACTAAAGTCTTCAGCTCCAATCTGACTCCACTTTTAGCTTCCTTATTTCCAGGTGCCTTTTAGAGACTTTATTCTGCCTCCCAAACAGAACCTCAGATGCAGCCTCTTATGGATGTAGCACACGTGGTTCAAAGAAACAACCCAGTTTCTCCTCCCAACAAATTGTACTGTTTAGACAATGACACTGCCCATGTCCCAGCTGTGTAGATGCAACACCTCGGAGTCACCACGTGAGGCACTCCAGAGCTCCACCAATTTACCTGCACTTTTATGACATCAGTGCACAAGGACCCGGCTGTAATGTGTCGTGTTCAACACCTACATTTCTTCTTCTGGGTGCGAAATCACTTTTCCTACCCGTGCAGCCGGAAAAGCAGAATCCCTCGACCAATGATTAATGAGAGTTGGGGTATAAATACCCCAAGCCCCCTGCCCTTGGGTAGGATAATACTAGGATATGTGTCTACACTGGTTCCAAGGATCTTATAATGGGATTAAGCTTCAGTTCCACATTGTGGTCAGTGGCTTCACGAAATAAATTCTGTAGGTGGCCTTCTTTCCCCTGCACCATTTTCTACCACCACCACCATCACCACTACCATGACCACTGGTGTTTCCTCCCAAATAAACTACCGTTTTAGTCCGATTTCACAATGCTATAATGAAATACCTAAGACTGGGTAATTTATAAAGGAAAGAGGTTTAATTGACTCGTAGTTCTGCATGGCTGCAGAGGCCTCAGGAAACTTACAATCTTGTCGGAAAGTGAGGCAGGCATGTATTACATGGCAGCAGAAGAGAGTGTGTGAGAGTGTAGGAAAAACTACCATTTATAAAACCATTAGATCTTGTGAAAACTCACTGTCACAAGAACAGCATGGGGGAAACCACCCCCATAATCAAATGACTTCCCTTTCTCTATACATGGGTATTACAATTCAAGATGAGATTTACATGGGGACACAAAGCCTAACCATATCAACTACTTTCATGTGAATTATTGCCTCAGGTCTCCTTCTGGGAGAACCCAGCTGAGCAAACGATGATATCTTTCTGTCTATATTCTGCACGTGCTATCAGTCCCCAAGTCTTACCAAGGATCTTGCCATCACCCTATTACCCGGGAGAAGTCTAAAAAAGCTTTCCTAGAAGGTGCTGTCAGAGCTGAGACATGAAAGGTGAGCAGGAGTCACCAGCCATAACTAAGGAGGTAGATGTGGAAAGAGAGGAAGAGAGGTTGTGCAAAGGTCTAAAAACAAGGGAGGACAGGGGATGTTTGGGCAATTGTAACTTGAATTTTGTTTGAAGCTGTTGTTCCCAATGGGGAAGGGAAGGATTTTTATTTTTGCCCACAAAGGAACATTTGAAAATATCTGGAGAGATCTGTAGTTCTCTCAACTGGGGAGGGGGTTTTATGTGCATCTAGTGGGTAGAGGCCAGGAATGCTCCTCAACATCCTACAATGCACAGGATAGGCCCCCATATCACAGCATTATTCAGCTCTAAATGTCCCAATACTAAGGTTGAGAAATCTTGGACTGGAGATTAGAGTTTAAGAGGAGTTTGGTGAGAGATGGGGATGTGGAGGCTGGCAGAAACCAGATCATCAAGACTCCTGTGAGCCTTTGAGACTTTATCCTGTGAGCAATGCGGGACTGTTATTATTAAACAAACAAACAAAAAACCCAGGAATGATATGGTCAGAGTTGGAAGGAAACTCTGTGAGAAGGAAAAGATTATCCCGGCTCTAGGCAGAAGACAGAGGGAAGACAGGCAAGACTGGGAGGGAACATAAGATTGGCGTATTAGTCCATTCTCACACTGCCTTAAGAAATACCTGAGACTGGGTAATTCATAAAAGAAAGGAGGTTTAATAGACTCATGATTTCACATGGCTGGGGAGGCCTCACAATCATGGTGGAAAGCAAAGAAGGAGCAAAGGCATGTCTTACATGGCAGCAGGCAAGAGAGCGTGTGCAGGGGAACTGCTCTTTATAAAACCATCAGATCCCATGAGAGTTATTCACTATCACGAGAACAGCACAGGAAAAAAAAAAAAAAAAAAAAAAAAAAAAAACCCCATGCCCATAATTCAATTACCTCCCACTGGATTCCTCTCATGACACATGGAGGTGATGAGAGCTACAATTCAAGATGAAATTTGGGTAGGGATACAGCTAAACCATATCAACTGCTAAGGGGAGTATTTTATAGTCCAGCTGCCAGGTGACAGTAGGGGAGATGGGGAGAAATGGGTATGTTTTTAAAGATACTTAGGAGGCATTTTGGCTGCCATGCCTATCAGAGTGCCTATGCCATGATAGGACCTAATAAACATTTTCTGAATAAAGGAATGATTAAATTATATTATCTTTCCATGGATGACATTAGACTGAGGCTTGGGAGTTGAGTTTCAGAAGATGATGCCCTGGGCCACTGGGAAGATGGTAATACCATCCATTGAGATGGAAAAAACTGGGAGAAAACAATCCTAGGGAGATGAGAGGAACAGTTAGGACAGTGCACAGTAAAACTCTCAAAATCCTATTACTGTGGCCCAGTCATTAGGCAGATTATCTAGTTCACGCCCAGGACAGATGTAACATTTCAACAATGTGGCCTTGGGCACACATGGGCAAATGGGTATTTGGCAGACCTAGACGACAGAAGATTGCAACACCTTGTAGACTGATAGCATTGACACTTAAGGGTTCATAGCAGAGTTCTATTTTGAGTTTTAACCTTGCTGAACATAGAAACAGCCTCTGACAGCAAATAATGATGATGGCTACTGTTCATTGAGCACCTCTACTTCCATCATTCATTCATTCAGTAAATATTTGTTAAGCGTCTCTAAAAAGTCTGTTCTAGGTAGAGGAATGTAACACTACACAGAAATATCTTTCCTGATGGAGTTTACCATCTTGTGTATGTGAGACAGAGAAAGAGCGAGAGAACAAAATCACTAAACATATACTATGCTAAATGCTGCAGCTACAAAGGAAGAATGGAAGATAAGAAATGTAGGAGAATGCAATTTTCGATAGAAAAGATCTCACTGAAAGAGTGGTTTAGGGGTAAAGACCTAAAATTTGGTAGGAATAAGACCTAGGGGTAGCTGGGGAAGGTTTCTCCAGGTAGAAGAACTAGACAATGCAAAGATCTTGAAGGAAAACCAAGTCTAGAATGAGAGGTGGTGAGATAGGCTCAGTGAGGAGTGCATCTGTCTATTCTCACAGCGCTACAAAGACATACCTGAGACTTGATAAAAGAAGTTTAACTGACTCACAGTTCCTCACGGCTGGGGAAGCCTCAAGAAACTTACAATCATGATGGGAGGCAAAGGGGAAGTAAGGCATGTCTTATATGGTGGCAGGAGAGACAGAGAGCGAGGGCAGAACTGCCAAACACTTTTAAACCATCATACCTTGTGAGAACTCACTCCCTATCATGAGAACAGCATGGAAGAAACCAACCCCATGACCCAGTCACCTCCTACCAGGTCCCTCCCTTGACACGTGGGGATTATAATTCAAGATGAGATTTGAGTGGGGACACGGAGCCAAACCATATCAGGAGAGACAGAACAAGATACCAGGTGACAAAGTTGGTAGGGACCGGAGTGTGGGGACCTTGTGAAAATTTCAAGGACTTTTCTTCTATTCTCAGTGAAACAGAAGCCATGGCGGGGAGGGGCGTGCGGGGAGGAAACAGTGAAAGCAGACTTAGGAGGAGGATGCGATAATCCAGGCAAGAAAAGACAGAACCTGCTCAGGATGATGGTTCCTATGGTGGCAGGCAATACATTTCTGGATAAATTCTGAAGCCAACAGGATTTCCTGGGTCAGAGATTAGATGCACGATATTTGAGAAACAGAAGTATCAAGAAAGACTGCAGAGTTTTGGCCTAAGCAATCCTTACCATAACCTTTAAGGCAGATTGTATCATTTCACTTGCAATATGTGCCATTTTTCTGCCCCGTAGAGCTTCTTTGGGGAATTGCACTGCCCGTTACATACAACCTTGATGGATTTGCCCATCATCCCCTCCCTTTCTGCTAGAAGGAGTCTTCTCAGACACTTGTCACAAATGAAGCCTGTCCCTTTCCTCCTTTTCCTCACCAAATGTGTTTTTGCTACAGCTACAGGGGAAGATGATCTCTCATTCCCTGAGGTCACAAACTTAAGGGTCACCTAAGGCTTGGGGTTGCCAAGGGCCATTTTCCTACCATCTAATGGGCCACCCAAGAGCAAGCAGGGCCTTGATGCCCGGAGTTTCAGAACTGCAGCAGGTGGGTTTCTGGATTCAGTCATACTTGAGACAATTGTTCTTTTCTTCCTGAAGCTCATTTGAATTAGGTTTCTTTCACTTGCAAATGGTACTATTCTGATAACAGATCAGCTAGACCTGCACCATTAGATAAAGCAACCATCACCATTTGAGGTTCTGAGTACTTGGAATGCGGCTAATTTAAATGGAGATGCTCTGTCAGTGTGAAATGCACAATGAATTCCAAAAAATTAGGATGAAAAGAAGAATGTAAAATATCTTCTTTTTATAGTGATCACATGCTGAAATGATCATGCTTTGGATATTTGGGTTAAATAAAATGCATTAGATTAATTTCAACTGTTTATTTTTACTTTTAAAAAATATGACCATTAAAAAACTAAAAGTAGACATGCAGCTTTAATCATGTTCTTCTGGACAATGCTATTACAGAGGAACAATTTGGCTTTGAGAAGTTATGGAAAATAAGTGAGAAACATTTCAGTTCTGAGAAGTTAAACCAAATTAGAAACTACAGTTCTAGAGACACACAGCTTGGATTTGAACTCCCCTCAGTCCCAAAACTCATGGCATTTTTGCTGTGGTTCCCTCCCCGATACCCCACTATTAGGGCAAATCACTTCTTGCAACACTGTACCATCTCTCAAAGGGTGAGCAGCACATTTCAGACCAGTAGGTTACCTGTATCTCATTTCACATTGAGCACAGGTGGCTGTGCCGTCTGCCAACTCACAAAATTGCCAAGTGATTCACTTTAAAAGGGCCCCATTAGAACAGCGATCCATCTGGCCAGTAGCCCCCCGGCCGTTCCCTCTCCTGCCTCCCCATATCTTCCGGCTGTGTACCAGCCAGCATTCTGATCTGGCCTGCAAGCTCTCTGCCTCCAGGGTGCCTGCTGCACTATCTCCTGGGCTGAGCGAGTTTAGAGGGAATCAAACCCACACTTAAGTTACCAGGGAACTGTTCCACCGCAACCCACAACACTACAATTACCATAAACCCTTCAGCACGACTGGCTCTGAGAGGTAAAAGAAATTAAATCAATGAGCATAGATCGAATCAGGAGCAATCTTATGGGAGATTCATGTAAATGCACAATCTTACATTGGAAATGAGTTTTAAGATTAATACCCTTCACAAATGGAAAAGTAGAAAGAAGGATGTCGGAGAAAATGCTGCTGCGACAACAGGTCAACACCTCTTTTTAAGAGCTGTCAGCTATATTGTATGAAGAACTCACGAAGCTTAACATTCTCAGTATTTTTTTAAACCCCATAATGCAAATTCTTCAAGAGAATAACAAGTGATGCATGCTTGAAATTTATTTTTAAATCAAGAGCAAAATGAAACCCTTTAATTAATCTCGGAGAATTTAGCTCCTTCCCTTTCAGATCTGTCTTTTGCACAGTTAGATGCTTAAAATAATTGCATCCGCTCGTGTGAAACTGCAGCAGTAATTCAGTGGGTTTATACTCGTGCAACCTTTTAAAAACAGGCCTTAAAACATTCATCTGTTGAACCAATTTACCAGCTTTCAATAAAGCATCTTTAAGATACTTTCTGTTACATTTATATGACATAAGCTATATTATTTTAATAATCTGTGCTTGAGATATATGGTGATGAGGGAATTATTGCTCACCTGGGGAGATGGTGTAATTAGAAAAGAGGCACAGTCGGGGAATAAAAATGATTAAAAAAAAAAAAGAAAAGCTTGCTGAAATTAACCAGCCACCGCTACTAGGCCACTATGATGTTGGCTTAAGTTGTTGGGGACGCAATGGAGTGGGAAGCAGAGAAGAGGAAAACCAAGCAAACTTCTGGTGCCTGAAATAATTACAGTTTCTTACTCGTCATTTCTCAAGGCTCACAGGGAGTAAGAATGTGCACCCAGCCAGGGCAGACAAATGAACACCTTCCCCACAGCCAGTCGAAGGGACTGCCTGAGTTGAGCTAATGTGCTAGGGCAAGAAGAGAACAGGTGTAATTATACTAATGATTTATTGAATGTTTGATTAATTGGAAATTAAGTGAATGCATAGCGGCAGAATTGTCACAGCAAATCGCTCAGCTGTTGGCTTAAAAAGGGTTCTATTTCCCTTCAGTAAAGCAATTAAGAGCATCTTAAATCATTGGGCAAAAAACATATTTGTGCGAAATTGTCCAACACCGGGGCAAGAGGAACTTGATGCAAAGATCTTAAGGGACTCTCACTGGGCAGCGTGGGGAGAAAGGAACATTTTTCACAAAAATGGTAGGTACAAAATCCTATCATTTTAGAAGTTAACTCCTGCCTGATTTAGGAAAAAATGATGGAAAGTAAGAAAACAGAAGATAGTCTCAAGGTAGTTGGGAAGACTGATTTTTGTGAGTTAGTGTGAGTGTGTGAGTGTGTGTGTGTGTGTTCAAAAATGCTTTGGGACTCTCCTAGCCCACACAATGACTTTGAACATAATAAGAGTGACCATTTAGGGGGGACTCAACAACAAGGGAGGGGGCTTGACAAGAAACAAGGGGAAAAGTCGTAAGCCCCAACATTCACCCTCCCCAAGCCAGGTGTCTGTGGGTAGTAAACAAAAGCTGCAAATTGTTCACTGTGGCTTCTCCTACTACGCATGCAAAAGGGAAGCAAGTGGAAAAACGATGGAAAAGGGCCTTCCTTCTGAAATTAGGGTTTTGAAATCCTCCGCAGCACTAGCTGATGTCTAGGTTTTCATTTGCAATGCATCCTGCTTCTTCCTGTCTGCACTATTTCCTCATCTCCATTCCCAGAATCTTCCCCAAAGTCCCTCTCTCATAGAGGAGCGCATCCGAGAGTTACAAGCTTAATGTTTTCTGTGTGGTGCTTTGAGCTTGGTGAAGGAGAAGGCGGATGCAAATTGAACACATAAATAAGAATTTAATAAACTTTCTCTTTTGGTCTCCTACATGGCTACTAAAGTTGCAGAATCTGGAATTAAAAATGTGCTATGGAGCAGAAACAGGGAGGAGGGGCACTCTCCTATCGCTCTCCTGGGCTTGCAAATGTACATGCCCTTCCTTTCTGGAGAGGGCAGTTCATCCAAGGAGATCCAAAATCTTCAACTCAGTGTGTCCTTTGACGCCAACTCTTCTTGGGGTTGATTCTAAGGAAATCTTAGAAATGCCCCAAGATGTGTGTGCAAGGATGTTCACTGCAGTGATGTTTACAACAGCAAAACAAAACAAAAATGGGAAGCCATCTAAATATTCACTAGCATCTTCCCAAATGTAGCTTAAGGAAAACAGTTTTAGGAGCTGTTAACGTATGATTTCCCTATATGACGTTTTTAACATGTAAACGAAGACTTTGAAACATGAATGTTCACTGTGTGTTACCTACAGGAGGAGAGGAAATAAATGCCTCTTATCTCAGCCTCACTTTCAGAACACATATCAGCAGCTCCCAAATTTTGGAGGAGGACCGTTTAGGGAATGCTGGTATTGATCTGGTTCAAAATCTGCTCCTATGATCAAACGACATGTTAACAAAATAGTATGCACCTTACAATTTCCTTTTTGCAAACAGAAATCACATCTGGATTAAATATGTGTGGGGAGAAATGTGTGTGTGTGCACAGAAGACTGGAAAGAGATTACACCGAAATGTTGACAGTGGTTATCTCTCAGCTGATGGATGATTAGAGATGATATACTATATTCTTCTCTGGGCTGTTCCATATTTGTCAGTAAAAATAGTATGCTTTTGCAATTTTTTATATTTTTGTTTTATGTGACTATACAGCTTGTACAAACACCTTGCAATATTGCAAAACACAGGAGTTCTCTGAGACACATGGAGGAGACAGATACCTACACCAGATGACGTGTGGTCACCTATTATTACAGATACCCTAAACAGGACAATTTCCTGTTATTCCTAAGAATATGTCAGCTCTGGCCATATGTCTTGTAAGATTGGAACTCTGCCACACACTCTATTAAAAAAAAAACAAAAAAGACTGCAGCTGTAGCCATTAGAACAACTCAGCCAATTAAAGACATCTCAAAAGTCTAACAGTGTTGCCCTTCAGAAAGGCCAGTGTTGGCAAGACCAGGAAACAAGTACAACTCTATTAGACCAATGGCACATCCCAGCATCCAGAAACAGGTAAATCTGTTTTGTCCCCATGCACAGAAAGATACAATTAACACCGCAGCAAAGTAAGTGATCCTGCCTCATTACCAGCCATCAGGCTATCCTACAGGGGCCCCCCATCCAAAGCTGGAAGGGGAGGCTACTAATTATCATGCCAAATTAAGCCTTGATTATTCCCCAAGAGACACCTATTAATTGGGCTGCTACATTGCATAACAGTTTTGCACATTAATAATTGAGTTGCAATGACTTGATTTTGTCCTCGTAAATGTGATTTATTTTTCACTCTTTTAGTTTTAAGTTGCCCTATCATCAAAACTGGGATGTGGGCGACCAGGAAAGCCCCTGCTGTTGTGAACCTAAGGAGAGGAATTTAGATCTTACCTATTTACGGGAGCAGTAAAAAGTTTTCAACACAAACCCTGTCACAACAAAGGTTACAATGCCTGTACAAAGCCAGCCTCTGGTGCTAAGCATCCAGGTTTTAATAGGCGTGAAAGGTGGTCAACAATTCTGTCCATCTAACCTGTATCTATCTCTATATGTATATATTTTAAGATAGAGTCTTGCTCTTTCACCCAGGCTGGAGTTCAGTGGCACCATCTTACCTCACTGTAGCCTCGACCTACCAGGCTCAAGTGCTCCTCCCACATCAGCCTCCTGAGTAGTTGGTACTAGAGGCATGCACCACCAAGCCTGGCTAATGTTTGTATTTTTAGTAGAGACAGGGTTTCACCATGTTGCCCAGGATGGTCTTGGACTCCTGAGCTCAAGTGATCTGCCTGCCTCGGGCTCCCAAAGTGCTGGGATTACAGGCTTAAGCCACCATGCCAGGCCCTAACTTATAATTTTATCCCTCTTTATTTCTCATTTATAAGATGTACTCTAACACAGTGGCTTTGTTGTTGTTGTGAGCACTTTCTTGCACTGTAAAATATCCGCTATCAGGTTCATCTTGTATATTTCATAGCCAAGTCCTACAAACAGCCACTTCTCCAAGGAGCCCTTGTTCCCTTTTTGGAGAATGGTATTAGAAACTGAGATCTGGGTAGAAGCATGCTCACTGCTGCTGGGGGGTTGTGGCTTCCAGGACCTCTAAGCTGACAGAGCAAGAAGATCTATGTGTATACTAACCCAGGGATGTATGCATGTCTGTAGGTATTTCTATACTTAATCATCTGTGTCTCGATTAAACTAAACATGATTCATTCTGATGCCAACTCCCATCCATCATGCCATGGATCACTCTAGACTTCTTGCCTCGTAACCTCCCACTCAAACAGTGAGAAACCTTTGCCCAGTATGTTTTGAGTAACCTCATTGGAGTTGCAGTCCCACTAGATGAATACCAACCCATTTGTTCATTTAAAAGGACTTTGGAACCATAGAGCAACGGCTGGGCTGGGTCTGCCATGCTCATCCCACTGAAACATTTGCCATCAAGGCACTGCCAAGAAACTCTAGGACCACAGAGTCCTGGTGCTGCCTCATTACTGACCATCAAGCTGCTTAGTGCATCTGGTTGGGGCATTAAAAAAAAAAAATCCACACATCCCTCCAAGGTTCCAGATGAAAGTTAAAAAATAGCCATGAGGTAGCATTATGCCAAATAAAGAATCTGGCACGACTTGGATAAGTGCGATCTGTTATTCCTTTTTAAAAACTGAAATCCAGAAACAGCTAAAAGAGCAAGAAACTGAAGGCAAAACAAACTAAAAAATGCAGCCAAGAAAAGATGACGGAAAGCACAAAGAGGTTGGGAAAGGAACACAGCAAAATTAAACGAAGCTACAGTGCTTGGGAAGGTTCTCCGAGACCAGATGGCAGAAGAAATGATTTATCCCTCCACGTATTTCTGCAATACTGAATGTTCCAAAATAATATATGGATTTGGGATAAATAGGCAGTTAGGCAGGCTCTCTCTCTCTCTCTCCTCTCTCTCTCTCTCGGTCTTCCCCCACCCCTGTTGGCTCCAGCTAGGTGAAGGGGAAAGCAGCCATATTACAAACAGTCTGGTATGTCTGCCTCCAACAACTTCTAGACCCAAGGGGGGTGTAAAATACTGAGGCAGCTGCAATGGCCTCTGGGTTTGCCGTTCAGCCTGCTGTGAAGAGGAAAGTCCTGAGCCCAGCTAGAACCATGTGGGCAGAGACGGTGAATAGCAAGCTCAGGACAGCAGCACCACCTCATGTTTGTCTAGGTTTGGCTGCAGGGTTGTCTTCTAATGCTGAGCCATTGTGTCTACAAAGTGGGGTCTGAATTTCTGGGTTAGCTCAAGAGGCGGCATTGCATATCTTTGTGGAGCAGGGACTGGCTGTTCAATTCGTGGTTCTGCCACTTACTAGCTGCGTGAAAGTTAGGCAGGTTTTTAACTCCTGCACGACCCATTTCCTTACACACAACATGGGGATGATGATAACAATGCCTGCCCCATGGGGCTAGGAGGAAGGTGAAATGAATTAAGAAATCAGAAGAGCGAGGATAGTGCCTGGCAGTACAGAGTCCCTCAACTTCAAAGAGCTAGACGAAGAGGCGGAGTCAGATGGAGAGCAAGGAAGGGGAAGTCAGAGGAGAGAGACACAGAGAGGGTTAAAATCAAAGCGGGGGACTGGGACCTAGAAAGTTCCCTTTGCTTGAGGCTGGGAAGCTGAGGCCTCTTTTATATGAGATAGCAGGAGTCTGCTGTAGCCTCAGGCATAACAGAGGAAGGTGCTTTTCAGAGTGGCTGGCTATCCTTGTCAGAGAGGGGAGGCCACCCAGATGGCAGTCAGCAGCTTGGAATCTGGGTTGGACAGATGTGGATTCAGTTGCTGCTCTTGTCCTTGAACTGTTAGAGTCACTTTCTTTTTTCTTTCCTTTTTTTTTTCTTTTGAAACAGGGTCTCACTGTGTCATTCAGGCTGGAATGCAGTGGCTCAATCATGGCTCACTGCAGCCTCAACTTCTCAGGCTCAAGCCATCCTCCCACCTCAGCCTCCCAAGTCAGAACCACAGGTGTGCACCACCACACCAGGCTTTTTTAATTTTTCTTTTAGAGACAGAGTCTCAGTGTGTTGCCCAGGCTGGCCTTGAACAGCTGGGCTCAAGCGATCCTCTCACCTCAGCTTCCCGAGAAACTAGGACTACAGGCATGTACCACCATGCCTGGCTAATATTTTTTACATTTTCTGTAGAGATGGGGTCTCACTATGTTGCCTAGGCTGGCCTCAAACCCCTGGGCTCAAGCAATCCTCCTGCCTCGGCCTCCCTAAGTGCTGGATCACAGATATAAGCCACTACTCTCAGCCGCTTTCTTATCTATGAAACAGAATTAAGAGCTCTGTAATAATAACAAATAATAAGAAGTAAATAATAGAAGCATTATTTACAACAGCCAAGAGGTGGAAACGACCCGAATGTCTATCAACAGAGAAAAGAACAAAACATGATATATCAAAACAAAAAACATGATATATCCTCACAATGAAATATTATGCAGCCTTAAAAGGAAGGAAATAAGAATAACACGCTGCAACATGAACCTTGAGGACATTATGCTAAGTGAAATAGGCCAGATACCAAAGGACAAGTGTCATATGGTTCTTAGATGAGGTACCTAGAACATCGAATCCATAGGGACAGAAAACAGAATGCTGGTGGCCAGAGGCTGGGAGGACATGAGAATGGGGAGTTAATGTCTCATAGGTACAAAGTTTCCATGTGGAAGATAAAGTTCTGGAGACTGATGGTGGTGATGGTCGCACAACGATGTGAATATATTTAATTACACTGAACTCTACATTTAAAATGACTAAGGTGGTACATTTTATGTTATGTCTCTTTTACCATAACAAAAAAAAAATTTAAAAAATCTAAAGGCTAAAACAAAACCAGAGAGAGAACAGCATCTGCTTTACAGGTTTTATTGAGCAATTATTCTCAGCAGTCACTAGGTTGAGTATCTTCAATGCATGACCTTATTTAGTCTTCATGACAACTTTTTGAGAAGGAATAGAATGTTGACAAAATTTGGATTTTTTTTTTTTTTTTCAGATGGACTCTCGCTCTGTCACCCGGGCTGGGGTGCAATGGCACAATCTTGGCTCACTGCAGCCTCTGATTCCTAGGCTCAAGCGATTCTCCTGCCTTAGCCTCCCGAGTAGCTGGGATTACAGGCATGCGCCACCACGCCAGGCAAATTTTTGTATTTTTAGTAGAGACGGAGTTTCACCATGTTGGCCAGTCTTGTCTTGAACTCCTGACCTCAGGTAATCTGCCCGCCTCGGCCTCCCAAAGTGCTGGGATTACAGGCATGAGCCCCCACGGCCACGGCTGGCCAACAGTTTGGGTATTTGTCCCTTCCATATCTCATGTTGAAATGTGATCTCCAGTGTTGGAGGTGGGCCTGGTGGGAGGTGTCTGGATCATGGGGGAGCAGATCCCTTATGAAGAGCTTGGTTCTGTCCCTGCTGTAATGAGTGAGTTACCACGAAGTCTAATTTTTTAAACTTTTATTTTAGGTTCAGGGGTGCATGTGCAGGTTTGTTACACAGGTAAATTGCATATTGCAAGGGTTTGGTGTACACATTATTTTGTCACCCAGGTAATAAGCATAGTACCCAACAGGTAGTTTTTGAGCCTCACCCTCCTCCCATCCTCCATCCTCAGGCAGGCCCTGGTGTCTGTGTTCCTTCGTGTCCATGTGTACTCAGTGTTTAGATTGCACTTATAAGTGAGAACATAGTATTTGCTTTTCTGTTCCTATGTTAGTTTGCTTAGAATACTGGCCTCCAGTTCCATCCATGTGGCTGCAAAGGACATGATTTAATTCTTTTTCTGGCTGCATAATATTCCACGATATACATGTGCCACATTTTTAAAATCCAGTCTACTGCTGATGGGCATTTAGGCTGATTCCATGTCTTTGCTATTGTGAATAGTGCTGGGCAATGAACATACATGTACATGTGCCTTTATGTGATTGTTAAAAAGAGCCTGGCACCCCCTCCTCTCTCACCATGTGACACTCCTGCTTCCCCTTCACCTTCCACTAGAAATAGAAGCTTCCTGAGGCCTCACCAGAAGCTGAGCGGATGCTGTTGCCATGCTTGTACCATCTATATAACTAGGTGTCAAATAAACCTTTCTTCTTTATAAATTATGCAGTCTCAGGTATTCCTTTATAGCAATGTAAAACAGACTAATGCGGATGTCTTCCCACTTTGTGGAGTCAGTAAGATGATGGCAAAAATGGAGCTGCATCTCACAGATACCCCTGCCTAGCTGCGGGGGGGTGAGGTCAGCAGGCGGCCACAGCGGTCAGCCCCTTCAGGCCCTGCCTCAGCTACAGAGAGCTTCCTGGCTCAAGGGTCACACCCTTCCTGGGGCAACCTGCATCCAATGACTGAGAGAGGTAAGGGGTAAAGTCCCAGCCATTTCATCTGAAGGCAAACACATACACACACACAAACACACACACACAGATGGATAAACTCTTCACCTCTGGAGCTCCCCAGTGCGTCAGCTGAGGCTTTCCAGGCTCATATCATAGTCTGACTCATCCCCTTTACCCAATTCTGCTCTCTGCTCCTTTCTTTCACTGGTATGGATCCCTCCTAAGCATCTGGTACTCCCAATGCCTTGTGATCATCTGTGAACCCAACCTCCAACGATGGTTAAGTAGTCTGAGGACATGAGTAGCAAACTGGGTAAAGAGGATATTTGGAGCATTAAAAACACACCTAGTAAAAGTTTTCAGGACTAGGTAAATTCTATACGTCATGAACTACTACTTTTAATTACTAGGATATGGCATAGATAATATGGCAAATGTAGTAATAATGAAGTTGTGAGTTTTGAGAAAGTCTGTCTTACCAGGTGACTCGGTTTCAGGAATCTACTTATGGTAATTTTTTAAAAGTTATTATTATTCTTTTTTTTGAGACGGAGTTTCACTCGCTTTGCCCAGGTTGGTGTTCAGTGGTGTGATCTCAGCTCACTGCAACCTCTGTCTCCGGGGTTCAAGGAATTCTCTTGCCTCAGCCTCCTGAATAGTTGAGATTACAGGCACCCGCCACCTCACTCAGCCGATTTTTTTTTTTGTATTTTTAGTAGAGACAGGGTTTCACCATGTTGGCTAGGCTGGTCTTGAACTCCTGACCTCAACTGATCTGCCTGCTTCGACCTCCCAAAGTACTGAGATTGCAGGTGTGAGACACGACACCCAGTCAAAATTACTTTTTTTTTTTTTTTAAACCCTTCCTATGGTGCTGACATTTAAAAAATACATATAAGCATGTGATGGCTATACTGTTATTTTTCATTTCAACAAGGCTTGGGTTCAGCTATTGAGAGGAAGGCCTGAGATCAGGAGAGGACAGCACATGATGTACTTCTCATGTTCCTCTCCAGGTGAAAAATTGAGCAAGTCCCCTTACTCTGGCTCTGATGATCAAATACATCACCTGAGGGGAATACCTCTACAATTCCCAGGTACCCACCTGGTTTATTCAGGGCTGCTGCAGTGAGTGGGGGAGAGTATTGGATGCGAGAGAGGTTTTAAGCTTTTCTTGCCAATCATAAGAGAAGGAAAGGATACCCTGAAAACATGTATGACACCTAGCTCATCCTCATACCAGGGCAAATTACGTTTTGACCTAATAACTCAGAACAATTTGTACCTGTCCACAAATTTAACATTGCTTTTGGGCCCAAATTGAAGGACCTGTAGCAGAATAGCTAACCTTAGTGCCCAGACTCCTCATTTGGCACTTGTCTACAACCATCGTGAGTTTTTCTTCGCCGTGCCTGCGTATGTTCATGTCCTTATGCCTCATTTTCCTACCTTGATCATGAACTCCTTCAGGGCAAGGGCCATGCCATTTTATGTCCCAGTGTGTTAACCCAATGCCTTGTCCAGCATCAGAAGAGAGCAGGGCCTTGTTGACAGATGAGTATTTACGCCAACAAAAACACTCTTCCCATCGTCCAGTCTAAAGAGTCCATTTGTCTATTATGACATATCACTCACTTTGATGTTACTGGAGTGCCTGACCAGTCAGCGTTTATAGGTCACTGGACACATTATATAACATGCTGAAATTAACTGAATTAATATTGCCAAAATGAGGCCGAGCGCGGAGGCTCAAGCCTGTAATCCCAGCACTTTGGGAGGCCGAGACGGGCGGATCACGAGGTCAGGAAATCGAGACCATCCTGGCTAACACGGTGAAACCCCGTCTCTACTGAAAATACAAAAAACTAGCAGGGCGAGGTGGCGGGCGCCTGTAGTCCCAGCTATTCTGGAGGCTGAGGCAGGAGAATGGCATAAACCCGGGAGGCGGAGCTTGCAGTGAGCTGAGATCCGGCCACTGCACTCCAGCCTGGGCGACAAAAGCCAGACTCCGTCTCAAAAAAAAAAAAAAAAAAAAAAAAAAAAAAAAAAAAAAAAAAAAAAAAAAATTGCCAAAATGGCTTGGCTTTTAAATGCAGGCTGCTTTCTTCAAAGACACACATCACAGTCTTGACTCTGAAAGACATCGCTTTGGCATT
>NW_016807466.1:810475-820519 GCF_001698545.2 Rhinopithecus bieti | reverse complement strand
AAAAAAAAAAAAAAAAAAAAAATTGCCAAAATGGCTTGGCTTTTAAATGCAGGCTGCTTTCTTCAAAGACACACATCACAGTCTTGACTCTGAAAGACATCGCTTTGGCATTGAAAACACCTGCATATTACCACCGTTACGGAGAACCTTATTTTAGTCACTGATCCTGAAAGTTACGTTAAAAAAAAAAAAAAAGTAACATAGGGAGGATAACTATGAAGGGAAAACCGGGTAACAGTGAACTTGAAGAGAGTTCAAGGCTAAGGTGGCCCCAGAATAGTAGTCCGTATGCTGCCTTGCATACTGATAAAAATGTTTTAAAAACTGACATGACAGGGGTGCCTGGGAGCACACTTCAAATGGGTTGAAGACACTGTTTCTCATAGTGACAATGGCTGCGTGCTGGTTATGATTGTCACTCGCCTGCCTACTCAAATCCCTAAGATAGTAATAGAAATGCCCATTTTTAGTACCTAATATGTACCGAGAACAATGCCACAGTCTCTAGCTTTAAGCTCATCTTCACAACCATGACCCCATGTTCTACAGTCTTCGTACACTATGGATACATTCAATATGCCTCTTTTATGAGTAAGGGGGAAAATATCACAAAGAATCCAAAAACCCTCCAAGGTCATATCAACTAGAAAGTAGGGGAGCTGGAATTCAACATCAGTATAAGGGATTCACATTTCTCACCATTGCGTAACGCTTAGAAAGTCAAACCGTGGGGAAGGAAAACAGGGCAGAACAAAGATGTGGGATTTGAGAACGGCTTGGAGGACAGCAGGTGGGAGATGCTGAAAATAGCATAGAATAATGTGATTCTAACCAAAAAGGGGTGGTCCCACCACGTCTGCCTCAGTGAATAACAGATGGAGAAGTGGCATGGGAGACCCTGTGGGGCTCTGGCAAATACTAATTGGTGATGATGACTTCAGAAGAGCAAACAAAAATGTGAAGAGACAAAAGAAAAAGTTAAGCGCACATGGGGAAAGACAGGGCCCAGCCCAGGAAGAGATACTGACAGGATTGATTTGGGTTACGGCGGCCACAGGAGAACTTGACAAGAACGGTCTTACTTAAGAATCTCTAGTTTTCGTAGCTAAACCATCCACTGTGTTCTCTTAAAAAGTTGCGCTTGAAGATCAATGCAGACTTTCCCACATTCTCATAAATCTTAGAAAAATGGACTGGTTTAGATGCAGAAATAGATTGCCACCCACACCTTCTGTGTACATCTTAATGCTGTATTCTTTTACATAATGATATTTACATGATCTAATTGTCAAATTGGAGCAGGAGGGAAAATAAAATTTTAAGGGAGTTGGAAGAACTATAAGTGGATTTCTGGTTTTTAGCTCCTAATTCATGAGTAACAAAATGCATATTTTATGATTTCCAAAGAGTTGAAGTCACTCCAAATTCACAGACAGTGGGCAGTGGGATAAGAGACAATTCTAGTCAGTTTAATTACTGAGGAGGATGATAAGTTTGACCAGTTAGGACATAATTATTAAGTGCATACCATAGGCCAATCAGTCAGCTCTCCGGTTGGTTCCTTAATAGAAAGGATGCTTTAAAAAAAGGGACTTTTGCTCTTCTGGCCATATCCGACACTTGATTACAATTGTTCTTGATTGTAACTTGATTACTGCCTGGGCAGATCTGGTGTCCCTGGAGATGGCTAAAGGTGGGCCATGTAGAGATACAGACTTCCAATACCAAGGTTGGGTCTTCGGTTGATCTGGTTTGCTCAGTATCTGTTTTCCTTTCTTTTGTGGACAACAGCCTGTTTGGGGAAGGATCACCCAAAACGTCTTTTGTTCTCCATGAGGTTGTTCTTCCGCTTTTAGTCCAGAGGTGAGCAAATGACCTTGGCTTGGTGCTCCCACATCATCATTCCATCCACCAACACTGAAACCAGTTCCGGGATTAGCCTTTGACTCAAGCTGCTGCAGTGAGAACGGATCATGTGATCACACAGTGGAAAGCAGATGTATAAGGAGATACTGGATTCTGGACACCATTTGGTTTTTGGATTCCTTAATTCCTGAAGTCAGTCTCACCCTGAGCTTTTTCCTATGAACCAGTATATTTCCCTTTGGTGCTGAAGGTAGTTTGAATTGGGTTTCTGTTGCTTGCCCCTGAAGGATCCCTGGCTGGTGGAATACTTCATATGACTTCCTCTGGCAAGCACAGTGACCAGAGTCAAGTATCATCACTACAGTGGGTGGAAAAGGACTGATACAGAAAAGTTAAAAACCTGGTCTACCACTGCAGCTACCACCATAGTGACCACTAGACCATATACACATATTATAATGTATAATATCATCACCACCAAAGTAGAGGCTCGATTTCTCTAGTCAACCCCTGAGTATCTTCAAGCAATTCATATGATTTTTCTTTTGCGTTTACCCACAAGAAATTCTGAAGGGGAAGGAATAAAGAATTTTTCATCGGCCAAGCATTAGTTTGAAATACCTAAGCTTTTCTTTGTGGAAGTTTTTAAATGCAGTAACTTTTGATTTAGTACAGAATTATAATCAACTAGAGGCTACAGGCATTTTAGCCTACTGGAGTTTATATTGGAAGTTTTGCAAGACAGCAATCTCCATTTCTTAAACATGTGCTTTAGTAAGACAAAATACTATTTCTCAGTAGAGCACACCCTTAAAGGAAATCAATGTAAATGTTATTCTTCTTCTCACCTCTTTTTCTCTACAAAACTAAACACTCCAAACACAGGCACAGCAAACTGCATTTCTAAAGGTTTTGTAAGTTAAACAAGCCAAGGAAGTTACATGAAAAAAAAAATCCCCTTTGAGATGTAAAATTGTTCTTATCTAAAGGAGACTGAACAGATAGCAGAAGGGAATACAGTATAATATTTGATGAAGAGACATAATTATCATTTATGAATGAGGAAGCTCAATGTTTTCTAAATTACTCAAATTAAACCTCAAATAAATATTTGAAGTTCTCCATCTAATTCAGCTACAATGAAAAACTGAATCTCATTACTCCTGGATTTACATCGACTCCAATTTCAAAGATTATATTTATTTCAGAGAGGATGAAAAGCATTTTCACTAGGAAGAAAATGAATTGAGGTTTCAATATGAAACAAGACTCATTGCATGTTACAAAGAAACTGATAGTTTAAATTTTTTTTCCAAAGAAAACTTCTAAGAAAAATTCACAGCTATTTCACTTACTTCAGAGATAAGTTTAAATAAATGACAATTATGTATCTGTAATAGTAGTATAAACAGATATTGTATACCTCAATTTAAGCATACTTATTATATCAACTAGAGAGTATTATTCGTTTTACAAAATAATTCCTCATTCTACAAAAACACTCAGTATAGGATCCATTTAGTAAGGAGCTCCCCAGCGTATTCTACCTGTAATTTAATTCAATTTTCACAGTTTTCTAGATACAACAATTGCTTGAAGCAAGGTAAACTTCTTTGCCAGTTTAAGTGCATACACTGTAGAAATCAGATCAGCGCGTTTAAGTATGTACATCTCTTTAAAAGTTTATTGCAATGTGGTTATCAAAAGAACAGTCAGTTGTCCACTATTTTCCCCATGTGCAGTTTCCTCCCATAGCTTCATGGCTATATGGAGACGTTCATCCTGAAGCCCCCTTAGATTTCCAGCGGGGAAAACAAACAAAACCAATGACCAAAACAGGACATGACAACAAAGATATCAAAGAACTGTTACTTACTTTTGCTACAAGAATTACAGAGAGCATTCATGATTCTTGAACTCTATTTCCCAAAATGAGCGATAGTCATTCACTTACTTGACAAATATTTATTGAGTACTAACAATAGGCTGGACACTATGATCATTTTTTACAATACATTCTCCCTAAAGAAGATTCCAAGTGGAAATATATTGAGAGTGCTCATCATTCTGTATCTCATACCTGAAAGATTCATAACAGGTGCATCGGCCACTTGAGGGCTCCAAGAAATCTTAAAGAAACTTGCTTAATCCAACAGTGACCAGACACATTTAATGACGCTGTTCTATTTTTTTCTTTTCTTTCATTTCGTTTCTTTTTTCTTTTTTTTTTTTTTTTTTTTTTTTTTTTTTTTTTAAGACAGACTTTCGCTCTTACTCCCAGGCTGGAGTGAAGTGGCATGATCTTGGGTAACTGCAACCTCTGCCGCTGGGTTCAAGCGATTCCCCTGCCTCAGCCTCTTGAGTAGCTGAGATTACAGGCACCCGCCACCATGCCCAGCTAATTTTGTTACTTTTAGTAGAGACGGNTTAAGACAGACTTTCGCTCTTACTCCCAGGCTGGAGTGAAGTGGCATCATCTTGGGTAACTGCAACCTCTGCCGCTGGGTTCAAGCAATTCCCCTGCCTCAGCCTCTTGAGTAGCTGAGATTACAGGCACCCGCCACCATGCCCAGCTAATTTTGTTACTTTTTAGTAGAGACGGGGTTTCACCCTGTTGGCCAAGCTTGTCTCAAACTCCTGACCTCAGGTGATCCACCCACCTTGGTCTCCCAAAGTGCTGGGATTTCAGGCATGAGCTACCGCGCCCGGCCATTGTTTTTTTTTTCTTTTTACGCACATTAACATCCAATGGGACAAGGGCTTTCTGAAATACCAGTCATCTAAAAGTTCTTCTCCATATGCATCAAAGCCTGGCTGATTTAATATGAAATGCAGCTTTTAGAATGTCTCTGTGTCATTTTTTTCCCTCCACCTACAGTGACACCTGTGGTATTGAACTATGCAACATCCTTTCTCCCCAGATCTGACAAGCGTTCAATCCTGCTTACCAAGCATGCTCTCTTCTGTGCGTTGCTGTGTGGTTCCCAGGGCTCCCGGGCTGGGTTCTAGACCAGGTCTGTCCAATCACTGTGTTCTGTCACAGTGACTGATGCAGGGAAAAGCCCTTGCCATGAATTAGTGAAATGAGAGGCAATGCTGGAATTCATTTTTATACCTATTATCAATGGAGTTGCTGGGAGAATACAACAGAGCTGGTGGCTCCTGCTGGCCATCTTGCTACCATGTGGAAAAACAATGGCAATGAAAGACCAACACAGTGAAAGGCAGAACTTTGGGATGGCAGACATGAGACTGAGTTCCTGCACCCAAGCCAGTAAAGAGGCCCTCAGTGAACAAAATGTGTAAAGAAACAACTTCAAGGACATGTAACTGAAACACTCCAGAATTTCCTTGGGTCAGTCATTTTCTGATCAACAATATTTTCATTTTCTCCTTTATATCCAAAATAAAATTTTCACATGGTAAGACCAACCAGTTTTCTCTTCTTGTCTTTCTAATGGAATTTGGATGAGAACTGTGGATATAATCTACATAATCAATCTGTGCCAACTCCAAATGCCACATAATCTTTTACATTTTTTGTCAAGATAAATAGGACAGAAAAGTTAACTCACGCACCAGCCGCCTGTCTAATTTAACAGAAATCAGAGATTGCACAATGGGTAGAATATTGACAATATGCAATAGTAGCCACCCAAAAGGGATTATTCAGCAGGAGCAAAGAAAACTCCAGTAGCTACCACAGTCATGATGAGGATAAACAAAAGATGAAATTCTTCTCCGAATCTGGGTGTTGAATTATTGAAATTTGTTTCAAACATTTCAGCATCTGAGTAGTGACATACACATGCTTATATTACAACAGAAAAGTAAACTTGTAACAAAGCAATCTTTATAGTTACCTTGGTTTTGTCATCTGTGAAAAAGGAGACATAATAGTGTCTACTTCATGTGGGTAAACAATTAGATGATTCTCACAAAGGATCTAACATGGTATATGGCACTTTGTGAATACTAAGGAACTGTTGAATAAGGATGATGGTGGTGATGGTAGCAGATGAGGATGATGATGATGATTGTGGTGGTGATGGTAGTGAATAAAAATGTGTTGTTGATGATGGTGGTGGTGGTAGTGGGGGGGGGAGGATGATGATGGTGGTGGTGATGGTAGTGGATGGGGATAATGATGATGATGGTGGTGATGGTAGTGGAGGAGGATGATGCTGATAATGATGGTGGTGATGGTAGTGGATGAGGATGGTGATGGTAGTAGAGGAGGATGATGTTGATAATGTTGGTGGTGATGGTAGTGGATGGGTACGATGTTGATAATGATGATGGTGATGGTAGTGGAGGAGGATGATGTTGATGATGATGGTGTTGATGGTAGTGGATGGGGATAATGTTGATAATGATGATGGTGATGGTAGTGGAGGAGTATGATGTTGATGATGATGGAGGTGATGGTAGAGGATGGGGATAATGTTGATAATGATGATGGTGATAGTAGTGGAGGAGGATGATGTTGATGATGATGGTGGTGATGGTAGTGGTTTAGAATGATGATGATGATGGTGGTGATGGTAGTGGTTTTGGAGGATGATGATGATGGTGGTGGTGATGGTAGTGGTTTAGGATGATGATGATGGTGGTGATGGTAGTGGTTTAGGATGATGATGATGATGGTGGTGATGGTAGTGGTTTTGGAGGATGATGATGATGGTGGTAATGGTAGCGGTTTAGGATGATGATGGTGGTGGTGGTGATGGTAGTGGATGAGGATGATGATGGTGGTGATGGTAGTGGTTTACGATGATGATGATGGTGGTGACGGTAGTGGTGTAGGATGATGATGATGATGGTGGTCATGGTAGTGGTTTAGGATGATTATGATGGTGGTGATGGTAGTGGATGGGGATGATGTTGCTGATGATGGTGGTGGGGGGGGAGGATGATGTTGCTGAGGATGGTGGTGATGTTAGTGGATGAGGATGATGCTGATAATGATGGTGGTGACGGTAGTACTATGAAGTGATGCTGATAATGATGGTGGTGATGGTAATGGATAAGGATGATGGTGTTGATGATGGTGGTGATGGTAGTGGATAAAGATAATGTTAATGATGATGGTGGTGATAGTGCTGATAGTGACAATGATTATGATGATGATGTTGATATCAGAGGTGGGTTAGAACAGATCAGAAGAGAGAGAAATTACTCTGACTTGGAGTATGTAGTTGGCATTTCAAGTAGGCGTTGGTTAAAGGGAAATACATTCGGGCGGAAGAAGCAGTGAAAAAATGTGTTCAGATGGAAAAGTGCGTGGTGGAAGGAGGACACCAAAAATTTTCCAGTTTTGCTAGAGTATACGTGAATCATCGACGTAAGTGGAAGTAATTCAGAGAGGAACCAAGAGGCCGACACACACTGTTTGTTTCTTTGTTAGGCCACAGGGTCATCGAAAGTAGTTATACATTTCTGTATTCTAGGAAGAATAATGTACCAGTGATGAGTAGGATGGATTTAAATGAGAGGAACTCTAGGGAGAGATACCAGGTAGCAAATGACTTCAAGGATCTAGGTAAGAAATAAAGAGGGAGGCCGGGCGCGGTGGCTCAAGCCTGTAATCCCAGCACTTTGGGAGGCCGAGACGGGCGGATCACAAGGTCAGGAGATCGAGACCATCCTGGCTAACACGGTGAAACCCCGTCTCTACTAAAAAATACAAAAAACTAGCTGGGCGAGGTGGCGGGCGCCTGTAGTCCCAGCTGCTCAGGAGGCTGAGGCAGGAGAATGGTGTGAACCCGGGAGGCAGAGCTAGCAGTGAGCTGAGATCCGGCCACTGCACTCCAGCCTGGGTGACAGAGCGAGACTCCATCTCAAAAAAAAAAAAAAGAAATAAAGAGGGATGAAACACTTAGGGAAAACCACATCTGCTCTATACGGTTAGACAGGTATGAATTCAAACCACAGCTCAGACACATGCTTACTCCCTGGGTGATCCTACAAGGAGGTCACTGAGTTAGTTTCCTATTGATGCTAAACTTGTAACAAAGTAATCTTTCTAGTTACCTTGGTTTTGTCATCTGTAAAATAGGAGAACATGTTACCATTAATTTACTTAATTAAAATCGATTAACTTAATTAAAATAACTACTCGTTTATTATCTTGTAGTTCTCTATATTAAAAGCCTAACATGTCTTTTACTGGACTGAAATGATGGTGTCAACAGGCAGGGCTGTGTTTCTTCTGAAGGCTGTAGGGGAAAAATCCATGACTTTGACTTTCCCAGCTTCAAAAGGCCACCAACAGTCCCTGGTCCATGGCCCCTTCCTCCATATTCAAAACCAGAAAAGTAGCATCTCTCTGACCATTGTTCCACTGTCACTTCTCTCCTCTGACCAGAGCAAGGAAAAGTGCCCAGCTTTCAAGGACCCTTGCGATGACATTAAGCCCATCTGGATAATTAATTTTACCCAATCCAAGGTCCTTCACTTAATCATATCTGCAAAGTTCCTTTGCCACGTGCAGTGACATATCCACAGGTTCTGGGGATTAGGATGCGGAGAGTTTGGAGGAGCCATTATCCTGCCTGCCATTGTCATTTTACGTTTGTGAGCTTAGGTCATCTTAAACAGTGGAGGCACACATTCTTTCTTCTTGGGATTGATGTAAAGATGATATCAAATGGTATGTATAAAGCATGTAATGTGATAACGGGACACCCTGTGACACAGCATTTACTCAGAATGTTTTTTACTTTCCAAACTTGAGTAGCAGTCACAAAAAAATAAAGAAAGAAAAAGGAATAGATGGTAAAGGTACTGAGGAAGTAGAATTAATAGGTGTTGAAAGTGACAAGTTTGGATTGGGAAGGTGGAAATGGACAGATAGAAGTGAAGAATGACAGCAAAATAAGCTTTCTTAAGAAACGGCTACGTTTATTATGGGCTTAAAGCTCTGCCACCCCCTACCTCCGTAGCACGCACATGTCGAGATGCTCTGTTATAGACGTGGGAATAATTTTATAGGGACAGGAAACCATCCTCTGATGGGAGTGACATCTAGCTCCCCCACAGCTCATAGCAGACACTTTTTGATACAAAAGACATGGTTGGGAGATTTATTTCCAGAACTCTGTAATTCCCTTTTACTTTTCCCAACATCTCTCAAGACGAAGTGACATTGTCATGTTAACAATCAGAAGGAACATGATGTAACATGAACAACAAAATGACTGGAAGCTGCAAGCACGGGTACTTCTTTCCACTCTACAAATAGGAAAACAGTTCGCTTCCTGATGATGCCCTGCCAACCTCATCACAGGTTGACAGATTTAGCCAGAGGTGAAAATGAAAACCCAACCCTGCCAATTCCCCTGATTATGTTTCAGAGTCCAAGGGGGTAGAAATTCAGTAATGTGAATTTAGAGGAAGGAAAATGATGGCCTGGAGACAGTACATTTCTTGGCTCGTGGTACTTCTAAAGTTTAAAAACAAAAAAATGCCAAACCAAACTTGAAATATCTTGGAGTTAGAAATACTGTTTTTGATTCAACCCACTTCCTATTGTACTATAATGGACTAAAAGCAGAGGTTTATGATTCCCAAGCAGCCAATGAATCAACCAATCCCTGCTTGGTCTTACTAAATAATGATATGTAAGATCATCTTAGCATCTCATTAGTACAGTGTTGAAATGATGATCTTTGAGGTTTAATTTGCCTTTTACTTATATACTCATTTTTAAACAAATAAGTTAATTTTATATTTTTTCTTCAATGTTAAACTACATTAGGCAAAATCATTTTGCATTTTAAATAATCCCTCCATTTTTTAAAAAAAGTGTGATGGTCCTTTATATGAATTTTTATCACGAATAGATCTGTGAATTATCTTTTCTAGAAAGGCGTATTGCATGGGTGATGTTATCACTCTATGCACACTTAAAAACAGACATATTATCATTGTTTCTCCACTATTATCATTGTTTCTCCACATCCTAATATTCCAATAAGACAAAATCGCGTATCTTCTTAGAGAGTCATGCTCTTTGAACTCCTGATGAATTAGCCTATGTTTTAATTCATGGGTAATATAACATTTATTCAAATCCTTATAAGCTAGAGGCTCAAATCTAAGACCATCTTCTAAGCCTTTTTATTTCACTCATGGATAATTCCCTACAGGAAAAAAAAAAAAAAAAAAAAAAAAAAA
>NW_016807466.1:780497-809678 GCF_001698545.2 Rhinopithecus bieti | reverse complement strand
AAAAAAAAAAAAAAAAAAAAAAAAGCATTGATAAACAAATAAAGCAAGATTTCTTTTCAAAAGATTGCCCAAAGAAGATTAACTTGTTTATCATCAATACCCAAAGCTAATTTTCTATCAGCTTGCCCCTATACTCTGGGGAACAGTCAACTCTTACACCTCATCGTAGCTGATCCTCAGTTGAAAAACACACACACACACTCACAACCTTGAAACAAAAGGAAACCACATTCAGAGACAAGAGATCTGTGCAGGAGACAAAGCTTACTGCCCTCACTCAAGAGATCTGTGCAGGAGACAAAGCTTACTGCCCTCACTCAAGAGATCTGTGCAGGAGACAAAGCTTACTGCCCTCACTCAAGAGATCTGTGCAATGCGTCTCTCCCTGTAGGAAGACAGAGAAATAAAACAGCTGGGCTCTCTGTTTATTTCCACGTTGTGGAAGTTTCAGGGAGGAACCAAACAGAACATGAATGATGGACGTGTCACCAAAGTACTTCCAGAGGATTTTCATGACAACTGTCCCCAGGGAATGTGTCTACATTCAGGAAGATATCAAATACAGAAACCCTTTGATATCCTTTAAAGTAGACATTGTCATAGACAGGCTGAGGCACTTCACAGGAAAGATAGGTCCTGTGTAAACATCTCTTGCATAAACGTAAAACATTATTTTGTGCATTAAATACACTTACTCCACATTAGAAGATGAGTATTTAAAACACATGAGAAGAAATTATCACCTAAAAAAATAATATTTTTAGGAAAGAAGTATTATCTATTACCCACATCAAATAAATCTAGATTTTCATATATAATACATGTGGAAGTGAAGACTTAAGAGAAATACTTTCCTTATATTTCAAAGTCTATTCTATCACTTCATGTGAATTATAAACACATATGAAAACAAGAAACAATTCAACCTCAGGATCCTGCAACCACTTCCTACAAAAACTCCAGACACAGTCTGCCTTAGAGGATGAACTCTCTAACAAGAAATACCATTTGACCCAGCAATCCCATTACTGGGTATATACCCATAAGATTATGAATCATTCTCCTATAAAGACATATGCACATGTATGTTTACTGCAGCACTGTTCACAATAGCAAAGACTTGGAACCAACCCAAATGCCCATCCATAATAGACTGGATAAAGAAAATGCAGCACATATACACTATGGAATACTATGCAGCCATAAAAGGATGAGTTCATATCCTTTGCAGGGACATGGAGAGGCTAGAAACCATCATTCCCAGGAAACTGACACAGGAACAGAAAACCAAATACTGCACGTTCTCTCTCACAAGTGGGAGTNCAAGAAACAATTCAACCTCAGGATCCTGCAACCACTTCCTACAAAAACTCCAGACACAGTCTGCCTTAGAGGATGAACTCTCTAACAAGAAATACCATTTGACCCAGCAATCCCATTACTGGGTATATACCCATAAGATTATGAATCATTCTCCTATAAAGACATATGCACATGTATGTTTACTGCAGCACTGTTCACAATAGCAAAGACTTGGAACCAACCCAAATGCCCATCCATAATAGACTGGATAAAGAAAATGCAGCACATATACACTATGGAATACTATGCAGCCATAAAAAGGATGAGTTCATATCCTTTGCAGGGACATGGAGAGGCTAGAAACCATCATTCCCAGGAAACTGACACAGGAACAGAAAACCAAATACTGCACGTTCTCTCTCACAAGTGGGAGTTGAACAATGAGAACACATGGACACAGGGAGGGGAACATCACATACCAGGGCCTGTTGGGAGGTGGAGGGCTAGGGGAAGGATAGCATTAGGAGAAATACCTAATGTAGATGACGGGTTGATGGGTGCAGCAAACCACCATGGCACGTGTATACCTATGTCACAAACCTGCACATTCTGCACATGTATCCCAGAACTTAAAGTATAATAATAATAGTAATAATAAAGAATATGAATCTGCAGGTCAAATGGCTAGTTGGACAGTGATGCAGGCTTCACCTCAGGTAGTCTTCAGTTTGGCTCCTACTGTCCCCACTATGGTGCTTGGGAAGTTACTTTGCTCAACCTCTCTCTCCTCACCTCTTAAAAGGAGAAAATGAAAATCCTCACTGCTGTGGCCAAGGGGTCTAAATAAAAGAATGCAGGTGATACGGTTTGTATCTGTGTCCCTGCTCAAATCTCATGCCCAATTGAAATCCTCAGTGTTGAAGGTAGGGCCTGGTGGGAGGTGACTGAATCATGGGGATGGTTTCTAATGGTTTAGCACCATCTCCCTAGTGCTGGTGCTGTCTTGTGATATTGAGTTCTCATGATATCTGGTTGTTTATCTGTAGCACCTCCCACCATCTCTCTCCTCCTCCTGCTATAGCCATGTAAGACATGCCTGCTTCTCTTTCTCTTTCCACCATGATTGAAAGTCTCCTGAAGCCTCCGCAGAAGCTGTGCTGCTTCCTGTACAGCCTGCTGAACCCTGAGCCAACGAAATCTCTTTTCTTTATAACATACCCAGTCTCAGGTATTTGTTTATGGCAGTTCAAGAATGGACTAATACAACAGGTGAGGTGCATAGCATAGTGCTTGGCATACAAGATGTTTCCTAGAGTCATTTTGTTAGCATGTGTCATCTTTCATTTCTGAAGTTCTCACTAGACTGTTTTGAAAATATGGTGGAGAGAAATAACATGCCTTCACTGTGTCATCATTCACTTTGTGCTTCCACAGCACACATTTCCCAGACTCCTTTGCAGTTAGGTTGGGCCCATGTGACTTGTTCTAGCCAATAGGGAGTAGCAGGAATGTCATGTAACCACTCTGGGCTGACCTATAACAGAGTAGGTGTGAGCCTTCCATCCTCTGTCCTCCCCTGCTGCTGCAACCTTGAAAAGCCATACAGGACATATACAGCTATATGAAACAGGAACAGCCTGAATCCTCACACTTCCCCTTGGAAGAGAAACTTCTTAGAGAACTACTAGACCTGAAGTGAGTTTTGTGGCAAGGAATAAGCTTGCAAGTGATAAAACACTGAGATATCATGACATGTTTGTTATTGAGACACAGACTAGCTCATCCTGACTAACAGAGATCAACACTTTTAAATTTAGTTATTTAACTTAACTTTACGTATTCTTAATTTCAGTAGTTTTTGAGGTATACAGGTGGTTTTTGGTTACATAGGTGAATTATACAGTGGTGAATTCTGAAATATTAGTACATCTGTCATGCAAGTAGTGTACATTGTACCCAATATGCAGTTTATTACCCCCACATTCCCCTCCCAACCTCCCCCTTCTGAGTCTCCAAACTCCATTACATCACTCTGTGTGCCTCTGCAGAGTCATAGCTTAGCTCCTACTTATAAATCAGAACATACGGGATTTACTACCTGATATTAAAACCAAGAATTCAAAGGATACTCATTATAATCTGGATGTCTATGGATGCCCCGAGTAACAACAACAACAACAATAACAAAAAAAGCGTTTCATCTGTAAGTGTGATTCTTTCAGGAACTAGATACCAGCCGTTCTTGTATTTAACACTGCAAAGATTTCTGAAATGAGTTTAACCATGTTTTTCCATGATGACGTATTATTGGTTTGTGTTTATATAGTGAATATTTTCACATCACATCATTGCAAGCAGAATCTACATACACATGCAAATCAAGTAAACAAAATTAATCAATCAAAAGCATTTCTTGGAAGATTATCATTTTCTTAAGCACCCAAAATACAAGATAGTAACAGTAGCGCAGAGAATATTTAAAAAGGATGTGCAATCTGTCTGTGGGTCTCTTGATGTGTTAACTGGATTGGGGTGTGTGTGATGGGGGAGGTTGGGGGAAAAGGAAAGAGTAACGGCCTGAAACATAATGGGAAGGTTAGCCTCACAATTGCGTTTCCTTAGCATTAAAGAAGAAAATGCTTACCTTTGTGTCTCAACAGGACAAGGAGAGATAGCTGTGCTTTGCGGGGAAGCTCTATCAACTCCACTGCTGTCTCAACCCTATTGAAGAATGTGTTCACCCCTTTAGCAACTGAGAAATGTTCCCAAGATGTATATAATTTCATGGATGGAAGAACACCAATTTCACAGAACTTAAACGACACAACCACGTAGTGCTTAAATTATGCAAAAACAAGCTGCGTTGTGAGCACAACGGAGGCCTGGGCATAGCAGTTCTTAGGTGTCCTGTCATCGACATAAAACTGAATGGCCCACAGGCTTCCTGAAGCATCAGTAGAGCAAAGGAGGAGGGGTGAGGGCTCAGATTAAGCCCCCACAATTCTGTGAGGTTCCCATGTAGAATGACGCCTTCGATTGCAATGAAGGGCCCTGACCACCGCCTCGTCTAGTTTGAGACCTACCTGAGTGATAAGAACACCTGAACCGTGGAAACCTGTCTGATTACATCGAAGGGATTTGTTCCTTCACATTCTCTCTGCTTAATATGTAGAAGAAATGATAGTCCCTACTGCTGCTGCTGCAGGGTTTAAATGAAATAATGCAGTGCTGAGCACGGCGTTGGGCCCTGTCAAACATATGGTATGTTTTCAAAGAATATTTCTGTTAATATGCGGTATTCTTTCTGTCTTGCAAAAGCTAGACAGAACCTACTTGGTTTTGTCACACTGGAATCAACCTAAGTGTACAAAAATAAAAGCTTTTTAAAAACTAGGAAATGTCCATATAAAGGAAGAGGACATGAAGTCATTAATAATGGTGTCTTTAAGAGAGAAATAGTTATTAATTGTAGGAAACACTTTCATGACATAATGAAAACAACATTGTGTGAAGGCTGTTTGTTAAAACTGCAGGTGCATGGAGGAAAAAAGGATAGGGGCAGACACCAGATTGTTAAAGTTGATATTCTTGAGTGGTGAGGCCATCATATTTTTGTCCTTTTCTGTATTTTTAAATGTTCTACAATAAGCATGGATGACTTTTGTGTAACTAGCAAATTATGTCTGGACTTGGTTTAAGAGTGATCAAAAAATGACACTCTCGGCTGGGCGCAGTGGCTCATGCCTGTAATCCCAGCACTTTGGGAGGCCGAGGCACACGGATCACCAGAGGTCAGGAGTTCGACACCAGCCTGGCCACCAGGGCAAAACCCTGTCTCTACTAAAAATACACACAAAAAAATTAGCTGGGTGTAGTGGCACATGCCTGTAATCTCAACTACTTCGGTGGCTGAGGCAAGAGAATTGTTTGAACCTAGGAGGCGGAGGTTGCAGTGAGCCGAGATCAAGCCACTGCACTCCGGCCTGGGCAACAGGATGAGACTCCATCTCAAAGAAAAGAAAAGAAAAAAACACTCTTCCTCTTTTAGTACACTTACTCAAAGTCATTTATTGCCAGTGTAATTATTAACAACACCTCCTGTCTTTATTTTTGGTTAGTAAGTACAGCAGGAACAAGGAAATGGAACAGAATATAAAAGGTGACAGCTCATTTTTACTTAGCATTCCTTTCTGGACAGGAAATAGGGAAATGACGAGGGACAGAGGTTTGAGTTTCACCTGTAACTTTTCAGTCATCCTGCAGCCTTAGGCAAGTTCCTCACTATCCCTGAGCCCCATTTTCCCCTTTCGTAAAATGTTACCAATACAGCCTGCCAAAGAGATTAATTGAAGATCGCCCTAAGTAAAGCCAGAAAATGTATAAAGTTTGCCTAGGACTTCGTATGTATAGAGAACATGCTAGCTCCTTTTGCATGAAGGATTTCTCACTCTAAAGACAAAGGAAACAACTAGAGGAGAAAAAAAATAATGCTTTAAGGATTTTTTCTTTTCCTCCAGACTTTCATCTTTCAATTACTTTGCTGACCAGTTAATGGTCATTCATGACAGGGGGCTGGGCCCTCATGCACAATTTAAGCTAATCTTTAATTTCTTCCTCTAGGGCTCTAGATCAACTTCTAAGACACTGATAAAGAAGCCACCTCCCATTCCAATGGCTGTCCCCTCATCTCACCCACAGAATCAGCTGGCTTCCTTTTCAAGGACAGAGTGGATTGCAGCCCTAGAAGTAATTGATAGCTCCATGCCTGTTTCCACTGCAGCAATTTCTAAGATGGTACAAGCTGATGATGTTTGCAAGACTTAAGTTCAGGGGGTTTGCCATGGCCAGCAATTGATTGCATCTTGATATTCCCTCTCCTCTGATACTTAAACTGGGGGAAAGGATGAACACATCTGCCCTCAATGGCTACTTGGGAAGATTACAAAATCAAAAACTATATAAAAGCATACCTGTCTTCCTTTTAGCTAATTAAAACAGTGGCTGGCGCCAGGGAGATTTTCTTTATCGTGCACTGCCATCTTCTGGCCACATTAGCCTCTACACCACAACCCACCAGTTCCATGCATAAGAAACTAACGAACATTTGCATACATCCTTGTGTTTAACGTCAGATCCTAAAGTCCAACCATAAAAACATGCTAATAGCCCTGAAAACCATAGGGAAATGCTACTGTTTTCTCTGTTTGAACATACGGTGTACACACACATGACATGAGATGAAAACAAAGTTGAGGGTGCCCACAAGTTGCTGTTCACACTGTGGACCAATCTTCCCCACTCTGCAACATGTCAGTTAACGTGGAGAAAGGAAGGGAAGAGGTATTAGCAGGCACCCACTGACTGACAGGTGTTTTCACGTATGTTATCTCGCTCTATTCTTACAAGCATTTCATGTAAAATAAAGCGTTATTTCCACTTTGCTGAGGCTTCAAAGTTACTAAACCCATGGAGTGTCAACTTGCTGTTAACTGGTGGAAGGAGGATTGGAATCCAGGTATGTCTGACTGCAAAGCTCAATCTCTGATGGGTACTGCCCGAACTGCGTCTCACCATCTCACACACCCTGCTGTACTTAGACCAGGGTGTTCAGATCTGAGGGCTTGCTTTCGCCTTAAACCTGGTATGAGCCATTTGGTCTATGCAGTTTGGATATGCAAACACAAACACAGATATACACACACACACATATATATACACATGTGTATGTACACATGTATATATTTGTAATAAAAACAAAACAAAAGCTACATACATATAGTTTTGTTTATATATGGTTGTGTGTGTGTGTGTATATATGTATTACAGGGTTTTTTTTCTGCTAGACCATTTAAAAGATGTAGATATATCCTCCTCAAATACATCAGCATGCATCTCCTAATAAAGACAGTTTCGTACATAACCGCAATTCCATGATCACGCCTAAAAATATTAACTTTGATTCAAAATTAAATCTAATGCCCAGGGATGTAAAGGTCTCAATGGTCATTAAGAGGCTTGAAAAATTTGACCTCTGCACTGGAACTATGTCCTTTTTGTCTTTTTAAATTTAGAACAGTTCCCTCCACCCTTTTTATTTATTTATTTTCATGTGACAATTTAATGTAAGTCCTCTGTGTAATGCCCAAGGAAAATAGGCATCTGCTAGTTAGCTCTTTCATCATTAAATAAACAACCCTGTGGTTAAAGTTGAGTCTCCAATATCCTACATGTTGTATCACATGCATTCCTCTCCTATAAACAGGGTCATAGGGATGGAGAAGCTGTCCTCACTCCCTGCCTGGCTGTGTAGAGCACTCAGCACTGCAGCTTGTCAACCCCTATGAGGCCTGATGTGACTTGCCTGGCATGTGAATTCTGGATCTCACAGTTTTTTTTTATCCTTCTATTTCTTTTTTTTTTTTTTTAATTCTCTTTTCTTTTTTCCAAAATGTTCTCTTTTGCCTTTATCCTGTTTTGAATTCTGATTATCTGAAAATAAATCGTGAAAATTTCACCCCAAAATATTTTAGTATGAATCTACTGGTCATGATAACTTTGTCCCACATGATGGTCAAAGCGTGGGCAATTTTGCGCCCCAGGGGACACCTGGCGGCATCTGGAGACATTTTTGGTTGTCTCAGTAGGGGAAGGAAAAGCTCTCAGCATCTGGCGGGTGGAGACCAGCACTGCTGCTCAGCACCTACAATGCACAGGACAGTCTCCGCAGCAAAGCACTCCCTGGTCCAATTTGCCAACAATGCCAAGATTGAGAAACCCTTTTCTCCATCGCCACAAAATCATTAAGCACATTAATGTCATTAATATTTAACAAATGTCTAACTTTCACTTTCCATGAAATGAAACACATTTTTTCAGTCTTCATAATTTCCCCCAAGAAGGGGGCAATCAGCTTCGAAGTCCGATGGCAGCACCTGCGGTGCAGGCACAAGGCGCGCCTCTAGTGGTCAGCTGGGAAATCGACGCCTGAGAGCTCAATGCCCTCCAGAGGAAGCAGGGCTGGGAGCTTCCTATCTGACAGTGGGAGCTGAAAGCGCTGACTCTGTTGTGTTGTGTGTTGCTGCTGTTGCTGCTAATTACCCTAATCCTTGTGCACAGAGGATGCAATTTACAGGCAAACAATCCACATTCAAGGCACAGGCACTTCACTATTGCCCAGGAAGAGCTTTAAAAGGATCCTGACATTTTGTTCTCTTGGGCAAAACAAACTGGATCTAAAAGTAGATATGAGCAACGAGTTGTCAGTCAGGAGTAATGCTGTATCCTTTTGAGACAACTTCAAGATTTGGAAGAAGAAATCAAGGTTCAGAAAAGAAAGATATTAATATCAAAACTTACTTTAAGGGACATACTTGACTTTTCACAAGCGTATTCCTGGAGAACTGCAGAAGAGACTAAAGATTTACTGGATTGGTACTCAAAATAGATCACTTTGTCTTTAGAGTATCCTGGCGGAATAGAAAGGGCAGCTATTTTCTCCACATTACAGATGTGAGAAATGAATTACAAAGAGAGTGGCTATGTCTATTAATTATAATATTATCAATATCATCAGATAAATTTGAACATTTTATTCATTGGAGAAAGATTTTTTTTTCTGCTTAAACGACCGTTGTGGATGGGGGCAATTGTGATTATGTGTTATGCTTATTTCTTTGTTTATGGCTTTAACTAATGGGCCAAATTAACAACAAATTGTTATTTTATTTTCTCAACTGACTAAAGTTTGGAGACGGAAAACACCTCTCTTCTGGAGACAAGGACAACATCATTAATTGATCACAGAACTACTTTGCTAAATCTGGTTATACTTCTGAACACTTCTTCACATAGATCGCCAGGCAAATATTACCAGCTGATAAAAATTTGCTACCAAGATAGCAAACTTTTTAACCAAGGTAGCAAAGACTTTTAAACAATATACGATCAAAATAGATTTTTTTCTTTTTTTTCCAGACAGGGTCTTGCTCTGTCACCTAGGCTGGAGTGCAGTGGTATGATCCTGGCTCACTGCAACCTCTGCCTCTGCCTCCTGGACTTAAGTGATACTCCTGCCTCAACTTTCCAAGTAACTAGGACTACAGGCATGTGCCATCACGCCTGGCTAATTTTTGTATTTTTGGTAGAGACGGAGGTCTCACTGTGTTTCCCAGGATGGTCTTGAACTCCTAACCTCAAATGATCCACTCGCCTCGGCCTCCCAAAGTACTGTGATTATGGGTGTGAGCCATCACGCCCAGCCTAAATCGATTTCTCCTTACTTTGAGACCAGTACAGAAATTTGAAGTTTTCTATGAACTAGGCTAAAAGTTACTCAGGCCCAATTATCATGCAGCTCAATTTGCATTTATATTGTAATCTTTGTATAAATATTGATTCAATTCTATGCTCGCCATGGTAGCTGAAACAGCGAAAGGCACTTCATTCATGTTTTGACCAAGAAGCTTTTAATATTGTAACATTTGTTTTAAAAATGGTTTGTAAAGTTAGGTGCCCACCTACCATCTTTCTGTCTTACAAAAATAAAACAAAGATGTAAATCAGAACCGCAGCAGTCACTCATTAAATATTACCTCTAAGTGGTAAACTTAACTTTGATAGCGGAAAACTAAAATAAGAGTATAAAATCAAAACTTTGTTATTTTAGAATAGAACTCAAGTCACATCATCCCCTAAGAGGTCTAAGAAACAGCAAAGAGAGGAATGATACTCATAGTAAAAACTGTAATTCTGCCACTTACTGAGTATATGCACAGCTCCATACAAAATCACTATTCCATCTCTTGTCATTCCCAAACACAACCCTATGTGGTAGTTCTCCTATGATCCCATTTTACAGATGAGAAAACTGAAGTTCAAAGATGCCAACCTCTTCAGATTTCCTCAAGACCACACTGTTATGAAATAGCAGAACTGGGTTGAACTCTGTCATATTTGGGAGTATAAATTTCAACCACCCTGTCTTGCCTCTCAGGCAGATTATATAAAAACACTACTTTAAAGAACTCCATGAAACCATTCAGCAAAGCTCAGAAAAGTATGAAAAAAAAAAAAAAAGTAGAAACAATGGCTTTATGAAGAAGGTTCTAGTGTTTGTTTAGCCTTTCTCTGAGTCTCTGATGAATTAATAGTGCACAAAATGTACTTGAAATGAGAAAGGAAGGGAAGTTACATGCACAACTACCACATCCTCATCCATTTCCTCCTCAAAGAACTCACTCAAGTCCTCTTGTATGGTGTGGTGGTTAGACTATGCTTTATACATGCGTTTTAACGCTTTGAGCAAAGGAGATGCTCAAAAAAATGTTAGACCCTTTCGAATCTATTTGTACTTAGCATAAACAGATAATGAGGCTACCTCCTAGAAGAGAGGGGTATGACTGTACATGTTTGCCCATTGGTCTATAAGATGTGATCAAGAATGCAACCATGAAGCATCATTTGTGGAAATTTCCCAGGTCCAGGAAGGGAAACTGAGACCAAGAAATGAGGCACTGCAATGATGTCTGCAGCAAGCATGGAGACGTCTCCCCTTTCCGTCGCCAATACAGCAAGACAAGCATTTCCCAAACGTCAGAACAACCACATATCAAGCTCGCCGTTGTTATCTTCTCCATGAGTCACCTTTACCATGATTAGCTTATTGTTTTTCTTTAAACTGACTTTTCTTATGTGTCAGTAAACTTTAAAACATGATTTCATGTTATCGCCAAAACTGAAAACCAGTCTCATTTGCTATAAATAGATGGAGACTCCCAGACTGAATGGGTTGAATACTGCAATGTTCCTCAGTTGTTCAATTCTGGCTGGATATTTTGTCTGTTCAAAGCTCGCTTGCTCTCTCTCTCTGTTCAAAAAGATTAGCAAGAGTTGGAGAGGTGTTAGAGATATAATAGCAACATGCAGAGTCAATCTCTTTGACATGTGAAAGACTGAAATGGATTTGAGAAGGAAATTAGTGTCTCACTCTATGATTCAATTATACTGAATGCCACATCCATACGCCACCTCGAATGGCTTCATGTAAGAAGGGTGGAATTCATGCTACACTTGGAAACAATGCGATAAACCATTCATCTACCCAGCCTCACTCAGCCTCCTGGACAAACTGTGTTCCAAGCCTTATCAGCTATTCATGGTCAGTGATGAACTTTCAAAGCTTCAAGTCAGTGGTATCTTAGCACTTCTTCCAATTAATTGGTCACAGCATCTACTCTGAGATACACAGAGCTTAAAGGATTCCCTACATTGGTTCTGTGTATCTTGTGTCTCAGTCATTTCCCACATTAGTTCTGTGTATCTTGTGTCTCAGTCATTTCCCACATATGCTAAAGCAAGAAGGAAAAATATAGTACGCAATCAGCTGTCAAAATAGAAACTCTTGTGTTATCACAAAACCTCTAGAGAAATCTCAAATCTTTGGTTTCACCCTTTTATTTATTTTATAAGTGTAAAATGCACACCAGATTTTGAAGGCTTAGTACCCATACACGCACACAGATATACATACCTAAATATATTATATACCATAAATAACTTTTGGCCAGGTGCAGTGGCTCATGCCTATAATCCCAGCACTTTGGGGGGCTGAGGTGGGTAGATCACTTGAGGTCAGCAGTTCAAACCAGCCTGGCCAACATGAAACCCCGTCTCTACTATAAACACAAAAATTAGCCAGGTGTAGTAGTACACGCCTATACTCCCAGTTACTTGGAAGGGTGAAGCGGGATAATTACTTGAACCCAAGGAGGCAAAGGCTGCAGTGAACTGAGATTGTGCCACTGCACTCCAGCGTAGGCGACAGAGCGAGACTCCGTCTCAAACAAAACAGAACAAAAAAAACCTTTTATTTCAAGTACGTGATGAGAATACTTTTGCTATATAGGTTAAATAGATTATATTATTAAAATTAATTTCAACTGTTTCTTCTTAGCTTTTTTAACGTTGCTACTAGAAAATGTAACATTACATATATGGCTGGCATTGTGTTTCTATGGGGCAGTACTGGGTTACAAGTTCTTTACAGTTCCTTACTGATTAATCCCTTTAGTAATATATAAAAATTGCTCCTAAAATTGGAAGAGCCTGTATAAATAGGGGCACTTTAATTTTATGGGGTAAAAGTCACTGGCAGATACATAAAAAGCTTTGCCACCATTGTTCAGTTTTCCTCTATATTAAAAACTTGTATAATGATGTCAGAAGATAAACAGCTGACTATCTTTAAAGTAAGAAAAGAGGGAAAAAGGATTTCATGGCTCATATGTCTATGGATAAAGCCATCCAACTTTGGAACAGTCCAAACTGGTTCCCTAATCAAAGATATACTTTTAATGAGATTTTATCTTTGATTGAAAATGTAAGGCTGTAATGAACTGCGGGGTCATTACTCTGCTTCCGGGCTTAATTTTTATTTAATCCTAGCTCCCTGATGTTTTTGATATGAAATTCTTAATTTAGGCTGGATGTTTAAAACTTTCTTTTTAGGATCTTTTGATGTAGGTAGCCTTTCAGGGGCAATAAGGCCATGGATCTTAGAGTAATAAAATAGGCTTCCAGTCTCCACAGAAACATACCACGTATCTCTACATCTTTATATGTGTTTGTATCTATGGAGATATATCAGTCGAGTGTTACAACAGGGCCTTAAGGAATGTTAGATGTGTTGACTACCCTTAATTCTGTGGCTTCTGGCAGGAGCTAAAATACCTATGGTCTCTAGAGTAGGGAAAACCTGTATTCTGGTTGTAGGCCTGCCACTGACTCATTATGTGAGCTTGGAACATTCATTGAATATTTTGGAATTCTATTTCATCATCTGAAAAAAAGTAACTATCTACTTTTTTAAATAGGCAGATTAAACAAATCACAGTTGTAAAACGGTTAGTCTTGCAGGTAGAAAGCATTTAGCACTCAAAAGTGCCATCTATTCTTTTTGAAGCCTTTTGGTCTTCCGGATCTGTGCATAGGAAGTCGACTTAACGGCCGGGCATGGTGACTCGTGCCTGTAATCCCAGTACTTTGGGAGGCCGAGGTAGGCAGACCACCTGAGGTCAGGAGTTCAAAACCAGCCTGGCCAACATGGTGAAACTCTGTCTCTACAAAAAATACAAAAATTAGCCGGGCGTGGTGGCAGGCACCTGTAACCCGAGCTACTCGGGAGGCCGAGGCAAGAGAATCGCTTGAACCTAGGAGGCAAAGGTTGCAATGAGTCGTGATTACACCACTGCACTCCAGCCTGGGGGACAAGAGTGAGACTCTGTGAAAGAAGAGAGAGAGAGAGAGAGAGAGAGAGAGAGAGAGAGACAAAGAAAGAGAGAAAGAGAAAAGAGAAAGAAAGAAAGAAAAGAAAGAAAGAAAAAAAGAAAGAAGAAAGAAAGAAAAGAAAGAAAGAAAGAAAGAAAGAAAGAAAGAAAGAAAGAAAGAAAGAAAGAAAGAAAGAAAGAAAGAAAGTTGAGAGTTAACATTGGAAAAGGTTCCAGGTCCTTTTTTCGACCTGGACCTATCAATAAAAATAGTTTACATACTGATAGGGTACATATGTTTGTGGATTTTATGCACAGAATGTGTAATGAGCAAGTCAGGGTTTTCATTGCCAAGGCCCTCCCCATTCAGGACCTTTCTGCCCAACTGGGGCAGGTGCTGCCATGGTAAAAATGAAAGAGCTCACAGCTCCCCAGAATTGACTGGAAGGCAGGATGGTACTCTATTCCCTACCCACTTTCTCCACACACCTTTCTGATCATGGAAGGCCTTCCTCCAAACTCCTTGTAAGTATAACACTCACCTCTACTATTCTCCAGCCTACCTGTGTACCCAAAAATCTTTCTTGCCTATCATTCATGTTCCTCTACAATCTGATCCTAGTTGACCTAGGGAAGTGTGTGTGTTTATGTGTGTGTGTGTGTTTGTGTGTGTGTTCTCTAGACAGCCTCCTTCTACGTACTTCTGACAATAACACTCCCTGACCATAATCCCCTACCTTGACTTCCCTTCGGTTTTTCCTTTTAAAAATCCTTTTGAGGACCTCTTTTCCTTTTGGGAACCTCTACTGTCCCATTTCCCTTGGTGTCCGTGTAAAGCTGACACCTGTCCAAAGTTCCAGAGATTCACAAGGGTCTCAGGCCTGGACAAATACCACATCCCATGTGACACGGTTTGGCTGTGTCCCCACCCAAATCTCATCGTGAATTGATACCACATCCCATGTGACACGGTTTGGCTGTGTCCCCACCCAAATCTCATCGTGAATTGATACCACATCCCATGTGACACGGTTTGGCTGTGTCCCCACCCAAATCTCATCGTGAATTGATACCACATCCCATGTGACACGGTTTGGCTGTGTCCCCACCCAAATCTCATCGTGAATTGATACCACATCCCATGTGACACGGTTTGGCTGTGTCCCCACCCAAATCTCATCGTGAATTGATACCACATCCCATGTGACACGGTTTGGCTGTGTCCCCACCCAAATCTCATCGTGAATTGATACCACATCCCATGTGACACGGTTTGGCTGTGTCCCCACCCAAATCTCATCGTGAATTGATACCACATCCCATGTGACACGGTTTGGCTGTGTCCCCACCCAAATCTCATCGTGAATTGTAGCTCCCATTATTTCCCTGTGTTGTGGGAGGGGCCTAGTGGGAGATAATTGAATCATAGGGGTGGTTTGCCCATACTGTTCTTCGGGTAGTGAGTAAGTCTCACAAGATCTGATGGTTTCCTAAGGGGAAAGCCCTTTTGCTTGTATTCTCATTTTCTCTTGCCTGCCGCCATGTAAGACGTGCTTTCCTTCTGCCATGATTGTGAGGCCTCCCCAGCCACATGGAACTGTGAGTCCATTAAACCTCTTTTTCTTTATAAATTACCCAGTCTCAGGTATGTCTTTACCAGCAGTGTGAAAACAGACTAACACACCATGCCTACCGTGGCAGGGCCTGGTTCAGCAGTGAACACTGGATGCAAACCGGACCAAGCCCATGGCGTTTTCACTAAATGTGTCAAATGCAAGTCTTGAAATAATCTTCTGGGCCATTTTGCTCTGCTTAGGAAGAGCCCACCTGAATTGCAGTCAACTCCAAGAAAAAAAAACCCAGAAATGGGGACTGATACATTTCTGATGACAAGTGCACGACCACCTACATTCAGGCATGCCTAAAGCCAAATATCCCTTGATTTTCAGACAAGGAAATACGTTAGTTTCCTAGGGAGGCTGCAACAAATCACCACAACCTGGGTTGCTTAAAACAAATGGGCCGGGTGCAGTGGCTCATGCCTGTAAATCCAGCACTTTGGGAGGCCAAGGTGGATCGATCAGGAGGTCAAAAGATTGAGACCATCCTGGTCAACATGGTGAAAACCCATCTCTACAAAAAATACAAAAATTAGCAGGCATGGTGACACGTACCTGTAGTCCCACTTACTCAGGAGGTTGAGGCAGGAGAAGGGCTTGCACCTGGCAGGCAGAGGTTGCAGTGAGCCAAGATCATGCCACTGCACTCCAGCCTGGGTGACACAGTGAGACTCTGTCTCAAGAAACAAAACAAAACAAAACGAAAAAAACCAAAAAACACAACAGAAGTGTATTCTCTCCCAGTTCTGGAAGCTAGAAGTCTGAAATCAAAGTCCTAGCAGGGTCTTGTTCTCTCTGGGGACTATAGGGAAGAATCCTTCCTGGCCTCTTGTAGCTTCTGGTGGTGGCCAGCACCCCTTGTGCTCCTCGGCTTGTGTGTGCATTTCTGCAGTCTCTGCCTCAGTTGACACATGGTTTCTTCCCTATGAGTCTGCATTTCTACCTCTCCAGGTCTCCATCTTCTTATAAGAGCCCAGTCGTGCCAGCCATGGTGGCTCACGCCTGTAATTCCAACACTTTGGGAGGCTGAGGTGGATGGATCACTTGAGGTCAGGAGTTCGAGACCAGCCTGATCAACATGGTGAAACCCCGTCTCTACTAAAAACACAAAATTAGTCGGGCATGGTGACAGGTGCCTGTAATATCAGCTCTCAGGAGACTGAGGCAGGAGAATCACTTTAACCCAGGAGGTGGAGGTTGAGGTGAGCTGAGATCACACCATTGCACTCCAGGCTGGGTGACACAGCGAGACACCGATGCAAAAAAAGAAAAGAAAATACATAAATAAATAAAGAACCCAGTCATTGGATTTAGGATTGCTCCAATCCAGGATGACCTCATTTTAACTTGATAATATCTGCAAAGAACCTATCTCCAAATAAAATTACATTCACAAGTGTGGGGGTGGGAGAAGCTAGGACTTCAACATATCTTTTCTGGAGGCCTCTATTCAACCCATGACAAGGAGTTAATGCCAATCTTAGCTTAAGCCAATTCGAATGGCGTTTCTATTACAACCAAGAGTGTGGTGAATCTCCCACTTGTTTCCTAGGGTAATCCTAAAATAGGAATCTCTTAACGTGTCTCTAAAGGAAGTAAATCCTCCCTATTTCTCCCTTCCTAGAGTCTCTTCCCTTGGACGGATCAGGTGTGCAGATCCATTCCACCTGGCCAGCCTTTCAGGGCCCTCCCAATATGGCACTTCCCCCAACAAGTGTTTGCTCCCCCTCTTAATATCTCTAACTACTTTTCTCTCTAGCACTGACTTGCCTATCATTCTCTGTCCAGAACTGTACGCTTGCCTTTTTGTGAAAAGGAATATGCAGCTTATCTCCCTGACAGATGATACACTTCTGTCCTTGCCTTTGTCCATAGCCTCTTCTCTCTGCCAGGCACATGAGTCACAGAACCCCTGTCATGAAGCTGGTCCTCCAGCCCGGCAAGTCAACCCCATGTTTCATTACTTTATGTTCGACATACATTTATATAGTTTTTTGACACGGAGTCTCGCTCTGTCTCCCAGGCTTGAGTGCAGTGGCACGATGTAGGCTCACTACAACCTCTGCTCACTGCAACCTCCACCTCCTGGGTTCAAGTGATTCTCCTACCTCAGCTTCCCGAGTAGCTGGGATTACAGGTGTGCATCACCACGCCCGACTAATTTTTGTATTTTTAGTAGAGATGGGCTTTTGCCATGTTGGCCAGGCTGGTCTCAAACTCCCGACCTCAGATGATCCACCTGCCTGGGCCTCGCAAAGTGCTGGGATTACAGGCGTGAGTCACCGCGCCTGGCGTCAATACATTTTTGAATGACTGGTACTTGCAACTTTGTACAGGGTTATGAGTGACCTTTGAGGATCAAAGAGTGGACAGAGAAGACACAGATGGGATGATGCAGACTAGTCCGGAAGGAGTATAGAGACCATAAAATGATGAGCCTGGGTACTGTAGTCATCACTGATCACCTGTAAATTACACCTCTGTCTGCTGTAAGCAAGCGTTGCATTTACTTGACCAACCTCTATTCCAACTCTGGTAAAAAGCACTACGGTTTTCTTCAGGGAGCTGTTTTTCCCCTTTTGTGGTTCCACACTGTTAACATTGCACTGGCTTCATATCAGCACTCCCGGGGAGGGGGTACAATTGAGGCCAGGTTGATCAAAATCCCACACGCCTTTGCCTAGGGTCTAGGGGGATTCAGGTTAGTCAATGGATCTGTTGGGTGGGAAAGGGGGGCATGTGACCTATAACATCAGAGATAGATCCACCTAAGAAATAGGCTTAAGTTAGGACTGCTTGGGAAGAGAAATGATCTTTCTACTGGAGTTGGTGAACTGGTGGGAGGTATGCCTGACACTGCTGAAGTCTGCGTCACTGCTTCACAAGGTAAGCCAAACTCAAGGAAAGCAGACAAGCAGAAGCGGAACCATGGTGGGTATAGATTTCCTATGGAATCATTTCAGGACCTGGATCCATGTGTACCTGAAATCAGTAGTCTTATATGCTTGTTTAAGATTCTGTCACATAAACAGAATTTCTTCTTTCTTTCTTTTTTTATTCTGTTATTTTTTCTCCCACCTTCTTCCCTTTTTCTTTTTTCTTTCCTTCTTTCCTTTCCTTTCCTTCCTTTCTTTTTCTTTTTCCTTCCTTCCTTTCCTTTCCTTCCTTCCTTTTTTCTTTCTCTTTCTTTCTCCATCTTCTCTCTCTCACTCTCCTCCCTCCCTGCCACAATAGCCTATACCTTATCTTCTCCATGTATGAAAAATTCTATTTATATGGTTATTTTATATTTGATACATATTTCTCCAACAGAATCTAAGCGTCCTGGTGGTGGATTATAAGAGACGATTATATTTCAATGACCTTTGTATTTCCAAAAGCTCATAAATAGAAACTAAATAAAAGATAAATATCTATTTCTAGCTAATGTTACCTTAGCCTCCAATACCAGTATACCTGCTATTATACCTCCAATACCAGGTGAGATGAACCTACAGTCTTTGAAATTGAATGCGATTAACAACTATTGGGTTAGGTTCACCAATTCCAAATAATGTCAGAAACATTTGGTACAGTGCGTAAGTTAACATATGACCAAGGAATTTAAAATCAGCTGTTTGATACTGATATTTCACAGTTATCATCCTGTCTACTTAGTAGTCGCAACAGATTTTAAAGGTATCTTGGAATGTGAAAAGGCAGTCTGAATGTTAAATGGCACACAACAATTTCATGACTGGGATACACTGACTTGATGGAATACTACTCCGTCATAAAAAGGAATGCATTAATGGCTTTCGCAGCAAGCTGGATGGGATTGGAAACTGTTATTCTAAGTGAAGCAACCCAGAAGTGGAAAAGCAAACATCGTATGTCCTCACTCCTAAGTGGGAGCTAAGCTATGAGGATGCAAAGGCATAAGAATGATGCAGTGGACTTTGGGGACTCAGGAGGAAAGGGTGGGAAGCAGGTGAGGAATAAAAAAATACAAATTGGGTTCAGAAGAGGAATCTAATGTGCAGAAAGGCTAAGGAACTTGCCCAAACGGAGTCCTGAACTCCTTCCTAGATGCATCCCAACAGACTTTCCTATTCTTCTATTATGTCTTACTTTCTAATGTTCAAATATCAAATTAATAAAATGATGTTTGAATGTGAACATAAATATTTCTCTTTTCTGTGCAAATTTTACACATGGTCAAAATCAGAAGCATATGCTAGCTTATAAGATGTGTTTTTATTAAACATTATATCAATTACTATTCCATGGACCTCTGACACAAGTGTATTCATCATTTTTTAATGACCGCATAATACTCTCTTATGTTCTGTGCTCTACATAGTAAGCTATTACCTTAAGATTGAGCATTTAGTTTGTTGCCAATATTTTGACATTGTAAGTAAAATAACAATGGTGGCTTAGTCCAGGTGTCCTTTTGTTTCCATTCGACTGGAATAATAAGAAATAATGAATAAGATTGGGTCAAAAGAAATAATTACCTGTTTGGTTGTTCATAGGTATGAGTACTCTGGTTTTTAAATGATTTCTACTAAATTGCAACATGTCCAGTAAATAAGGAAACTAGTCTTATAACAACATCACCGATATGGTAAAAGGTGGTATTCTTATTTCATGTTAACCTGGCTAATTTTAGTAGATAGAGATTGCTATATTATATGGTTTTAGTTTGCATTTTCATACCACTATCAAGGAAAGGTGTTTACTGTGTGTTTAAGTCTACTTACGCTTTCTTAGGGGTATGTTTTCTGTTATATCCTTAGCTCTTATAATTTTATGATTTCTTTATGAAAACATTCCAGTCATGGGGCAAAATTAACATTTGTCAACTCGTGAATTGATGAATTCAATCAACATGAAAACTCCATCTGAATAGATCAAATTAAAAATACATATGTTTGGCTGGGAGCAGTGGCTCACCCCTGTAATCCCAGCACTTTGGGAGGCCAAGATGGAAGGACTGCTTGAGCTCAGGACTTGGAGGCCAGCGTGGGCAACACAGGGAAAACCTCATCTCTGCAAGAAGTAAAAAAAAAAAAAAAAACAAAACATAGCCAGGCATAATGGTGTACTCCTGTAGTTCCAGCTACTCAGGAAGCTGAGGTAGAAGGATCACACTGAGTACAATATGCCCACTTGGTACTATATAACTACTTGTGCCCAAGAGGCTGAGGCTGCAGTGAGCCATGATCATACCACCGCACTCCAGCACGGGCACTAGAGCAAGACCCCGTCTCGATATACAGAGATAGATAGATAGATAGATAGATAGATAGATAGATAGATAGATAGATAGATAGAAAGAAAGAAAGAAATAGATTTTCCTTACTGCAAGTTAGGGTGCTATTTTGAAGGGACACACAGGTAGACTTGGAGTTTTTCAATTACTCCTTTGACTTGATTCTCCACATACCATGGGTCAGTTACTTCGGCTGAGAAGGGCCGTCTACCTCCCTGGCTGGGCCAGATCTGCCTGCCTGGCTCATGGTGAGCATTTGCTTTTCCACTGTGCTCCCTTAACCAAAAGCCAAAACTCCTTAAGCTTAGGACCTTTTCTGTTCTGAAGGTTCTGTCCTCCAAAGCACCCAGAAAACCTTTCAGTTGAATAGGAAATAGAAAGTTTGCCAAGAGGGTAGATCTTAAGTGTTCTCACTACACTCACACACACAAAAAGAAAAGAAAGAAACAAACAAACAAAAAACCCAGCAATATATGAGATGATAGATTTGTTAATTCACTTGATTCTAATGACTTTTTCTTCTTCTCCTTTTTTTTTTTTTTTTTGAGATGGAGTCTTGCTCTGTCACCCAGGCTAGAGTGCAGGGGCGTGATCTCGACTCACTGCAAGCTCTGCCTCTTTTACATAATGTCTATGAATATGTAAACATCAAGTTGTATACCTTAAACATAGAATTTTTACTTGTCAATCATACTTCAATCAATCTGAAAACAAAGAAAATATGAAAACCTCTGGTTGATCTGCAAATTCTAATAGCTGTTAGTTTAAAATGACCACAGTAAAAGAAGATCACGCAGTTTTTATGACTTCATGCAAAAGTAAATCCTAACCCAGAATTGGCCAAAATGCCTCATAACTTGATAAAAAGCAGCTCAATATACGAAGTGAATTGGGTGAGGATATTCGTGTGGTAGACGCACGCACACACATGGGCATAGTTTCCCACCCCATCCTTGGATTATGTTGTTATTGCATCATGTTCCATCACAAATTTTTTCAGCAACCTAGTTGCTGAGATGGATGGCACAATCCCGGGGTTTTCTGACCTTGATCAACATGAAGAAAATTTCAGCTGAACTGTGCAAAAGTGCAGGGAAAACATAAATCACATTTGGACAGGGCATGCTTTCTATCTAAAGTGTGAAGTCACCCAATCACACATCAAGAAGTGGGATAATAGAACCCACCAAATGAAGAGAAAAAAAAATTAATTAACGTTCACTCCAGTCATCACAAAAAAAGACATTGCTTTTTTTTTTTAGAAGAGATGACAGAACAATCTTAAAAAAATAGCTCTGCGCTTGATTAAGCATTTCCTAAATGCATTTTCATTCAGAACTTAAAGAAAGAAGTTTCCTAAAAATTACGCAAAAGAATAGACTTGCTTCTTTTAAGTAAAATAAGTGGCACATGAAAGTAATAGCTATAATTAGTGGTACTGAAATATAAGCAATTCATTCCCAATTAATACAAAATTGCAAAGAGATGACAAATATCATCATAGACAAATCACACTCTTAAAATTAAGGCATCAAAACATAACCCTTGTTATCTGAGGATGACATCATGTGAATTGTTACCATAATGTAATCAATAGAGAAGGCTTCTCAAGTACCTAGGAAAGTGTGGCTACCCATGCCTGATATAAAGCTCTCACTTGTTAAATTATCTTTAAGCCATGCACTATCCATGAAAATACCGGTGCCTTGTTAAGCTGCAAATCCATAACATAAGGAAAACAGCCATGCCCCAAAGAACAGAAGCATCTTTGGGCTGAAACACACAACATGTGGCTTTGTATCACTCCTCAGTTGCCAGATTCTGTGCGAGGAACAACTAAACTGTATCTGGCAGGTGCCCTGTGGCTCTCACTCCTCCACCCTTGGCAGGCATCACTAATCAATCATGCACTCTTTCTGGGAGAAGCCACACGCCACAATCTGAGACTCCTCATCAACAAGGTGTTCTGTGCAGCCACAATCAATCTGAGTTGACACCAGAGATTCAATCCATTTCCAATCCCTGGTCTGCACCTTTACTTCGTTTTCTCAACTCCAAGCTCTCACTCAGATTGAGAAGTAGCTACAGCATACGCAAAACTCTAGACAGGTAATTGAGGGTTTGGTATCCAGCTTAAGCTTTGTAATTTACTTTGCTGTCATCTTAACTGGTCCTAGATGTACACTCTGATCTCACTAGGAATCTCAGACACAGAGTCAAAGACTTAAAAAAGAGTAGCAGGAAAGCAGATATAAGTGTAATAATCAGGCAGCTTGTACATCTTTTTTTTTTTTTTTTTAGAGAGAGGGTCTTGCTCTGTCACCCAGGCTGGAGTGCGGTGGTGCGATTATAGCTCACTGCAGCCTTGAACTCTTGGGCTCAAGAGATCCTTCTCCTTAAGCCTTTTGAGTAGCTGGGACTACAGGCATGCACCATCATGGCTAACTATGTGGCTAATTTTTTTTTCTTCAATTTTGCAGAAATGGGGTCTATGTTGCCCAGGCTGGTCTCAAACTCCTGAGCTCAAGTAATCCTCCCGCTTGTGTCCAAAAAGCACTGGGATTCCAGGCATGAGCCACCGTGCCCAGCCAGCTTGCACTTATTCAAGGTGCATCCTGTGCCTAGCCAAGATGGTAAGTACTCTCACTGTAAGAGCTCACTGAGTCCCACAGTGACCCTGGAAAATATTCTCTCCTCCTCTCCATTTTATATGAGACCTTGAGCATGTGAGAGGTTAAATAACCAGGAAGCCACCACGCTGGGGTTCAAAGCCAGGCCTTTTAGAATCCTAAGCTGAAGCTCTTAGCCACACGGTTATACCTGGGATTCTTTAGACGCACTTCCCAAAGCCAACTTCAAGACTGTATGGAGGGTGTATGAGACCAATAGCCCGATCTACCTCAGTGCTTTTCATTGCACTCTCTGGGTTACCACTATGCCCATGGCACCGATGAGGGTGCCCAGCGGCTTCTCATCATCTGTCATGTAGGTTTCAGGCCCATCAGAGGCTAATTTAACTCAACATCACATTCACTTTAGAAGCGCTGCCACTTTTTACCTGCCTCCCTCTCCCGCAACCCACCACCACCCTCACATTTTTCCTAAAATAAATGAAAGAGGAAAGTACGATTCACATCTCATTTTCAAAGTTTAGTAAAAGAGTTAACCTGTGAATAAAATATAAAAGGCAGGTGCAGAGACCCATCCTAGAGTCAGAAGCTCTTGCCTACAAAAATAACTGTCAGCTGTGCTGGCAAGTGAGGCACTGCCTGGAACCATGAGCATTTTGATGGTTCTGTGGAGCAGACTCATTGAGGACTCTGAGATAAATACCTTAGGCTGAGTAATTGAGAGGAAATATAAATGCAGACATATATCACAGGATGGCATTTGGCAGTAGCCCAGGTTATTTCTGTTGAGGGCTGTGTTGCAATAACTCTCGTAAGTAAAGTCACTGTTTACCTGTGTGTCAGGCCCTAAGCATGTGGAGCACAGAAGGGACATGTTTTCTTGTTCCTGTGAAGCATGCTTGGAAGAGGCAGTACAGTCTAGACGGTAAGATTCAAACAAAGACTTCCTGGGTTTGAATCCCACCTCCACACTTACCACCTGGGTGACCTCAGTCATTTTTTTTTTTTTGGAGGCAGAGTCTTACTCTGTCACCCAGGCTGTAGTGCAGGGGCGTGATCTCAACCCACTGTAACCTCTGCCTTCCAGGTTCAAGTGATTCTCCTAACTCAGCGTCCCAAGTAGGGTGGCTGGGATTATAGGTGCCCACTACCACACCCAGATAAATTTTGTACTTGTGGTAGGGACGGGGTTTCATCATGTTGGCAAGGCTGGTTTCAAACTCCTGACCTCAGGTGATCTGCCCGCCTCGGCCTCCCAAAGTGCTGGGATTAGAGGCATGAGCCACTGTGCCTGGTCTCAGTCACATTCTTGAACTCCGCCTGTATTAGTCTGTTTTCATGCTGCTGATAAAGACATACCTGAGACTGGATAATTTACAAAGAAAGAAAGGTTTAATAGACTCACAGTTCCATATGGCTGGGGAGGCCTCATAATCATGATGGAAGGCAAAAGGCGCATTTTATATGGTGGCAGAGAAGACAGAAAAACAAGCGAAAGGGGTTTCCTCTTACAAAACCATCAGATCTCGTGAGACTTATTCACTACCACGAGAACAGTGTGGGGGAAACCGTCCCCATGATTCAGTGACCTCCCACCAGGTCCCTCTCAAACAACATGTGGGAATTATGGGAGCTCTAATTCAAGATGAGATTTGGGTGGGGACATGGTCAAACCATATCACCTCCGTCCCTCATTTTTCTCATCTGTAACATGGGGATAAATATCGTATCTGTCTTAAAGGATCTTTTTAAGGATTCAATAATAGAATATGCATAAAGTACTAAAAAATGATCTATGGCCTTTAGTAAATCCTCAATGCAAGGTAGTTGCAATTATTATTATTATTATTCATTTTCCCTTCTAGAAAAAAACATCAGTCAAGGTTTCTTTAGCGGACAATCCCTCCTCCTTCTTCTTCTTTTTTCTTTTTTTTTTTTTTTGAGATGGAGTTTCACTCTTGTTACCCAGACTGGAATGTGATGGCACAATCTCAGCTCACTGCAATCCCTGCCTCCTGGGTTTAAGTGCTTCTGCTACCTCAGTCTCCCAAATAGCTGCGATTACAGGTGCCCGTCATTACGCCTGACTATTTTTTTTTATTTTTATTTTTAGTAGAGATGGGGTTTCACCATGTTGGCCTGGCTGGTCTCCAATTCTTGACCTCAGGTAATCCGCCCACCTGGGCCTCCCAAAGTGCTGGGATTACAGGCATGAGCCACTGCGTCCAGACCCCTCCCTCTTTTTTAAGTCCATTTAAGTCATTTAGCTGGACCCTCATCCCACTTCTGGGGTGGCTGAGGGAAACAAATAGGAGGGACACTCCCCTTTATAGCTAAGAGACACCTGTTAAGCCACATCCAGGAATTGTACTAAGCCACTGAAAAACAAGCTCCTTTTCTCTGCAGGTGGGAGTTAATACAGCTGATGGTTGCCATCCTTAGCATCTGGTGAAATTAAAACACCAGCATCCAGCTATGCCAGAAGACAGCCCCACTTTACTCATAAACGCCCCAGCTAATGCTCCACACAAGAACAATGCATGGGATGCATGATTTACAAACAATGTCTGTCCCTGCTTCACAGATGATGCAGCTGTGGACAGACAGGAATATGACTTTTCCAAGGTCTGCCAGCTGGTGAAGGGGCAGAATCAGGATTCAACCCCAGATCCGTTTGACTGTAAAACCGTACTACCTCGTCTTTCGAAATAAATTAGGAGGAGTGAACAAAACTGCTGAGGATTTCCTGGCAGCAGCCCCTCTCTACCAACTGAATATCTCCAGAATTGACTTCCATCCCCTCCTATTTGTGGGTCTGAACACGCAATTTCAGACACTGGATTCATCATCTCTGCTGTTGCCTGGTCTCCAGTCTCAGTAAAAATGATGTTGAATCTCCCTGGTGGTGGGCTACATGTGCAGCTTTCTCTCCCGCAGCCCTGCTTCTCAGCAGAGCACAAAGGCACAATGAGATCTACGTGTGATATATGCATGACGTCCCACCAAGATCCCAACCACAAGCTCTTACTGAGCAAAGGAGCTGAGGCAGGTCTGCAGATACAAGATGATTTGCTGATGCTAGGTGATTGTGCACCTTTCTTTGACCAGAGATTGTAGGACCAGGGGTGAGGTGTTGCCCTAAACAACAGGCTGGCTGGCAGCTATGCATTAGTTTGCAATGAGAGCCATGCCCAAGAGGAATGATGGTTACTAATCTGAAGAAGATTGACAGTTTCAGGGAATCTGCATAAGTCGTAAAATACAGAATGAACAGAAAAGCCCAACAACGCAGCGAAAGGCTTTGCTGGTGTCAGATCTCTCTGTCCCATTCCTTGGCGAGAGATGGCTGGACCAGGAAGGAACCGACAGAAGTCTCAAAGGTCATGCATACACATAATCTATGAGCAAGTAGACTCCATAAGACAAAGAAACTGTTTTTACACCCCTGACCATTTCTCATGGTGCTAGCACATTCCATGTGACATAGATTTCATTCTATATTAAAGGACATAATACTCTTCCTGCTCATAAGGTTTCAGGTGGATTAGCCTTTGCCTGCTTTGAGCCTCATCGCAAGCCACTTTTCCCACTGCTGCCTAAGCCCCAGCTAGACTGACCTCTATTCAGTTCCTTAGTCATGCCATGCTCAACCTCCAGACGCCCCCCTCTGCACCTGGCCCAGGATGCTGTCTACCCCACCTCCTTCAGACTCAAACTCAAATACGCTTCCTGCAGGATTCTCTAATTTTCATTTCCAAAGATTCCAGGAATTTTGCAGCTTGTTCCATTTTAATGCATACGCATAACCAATCTTAAACAAAGGACACTGGAAGCAGAAAAGAAATCCAGTCCCCGGGGGACTTTATGAGTCTCATCCAGATGGGTGCTCACCGCAGCCTCTGCCCTTATCTGCCCTAAATATCTCGCTTTGGTCTATGAAGGGAAACTCTTCCATTAATACTCCCCATTCCAGAAAGAGGCCCTCCCAGGAAGGAGTGAACCTTCCCCTTCCGTCTTTGTTCTGCTATCAGAAGTGCAGAGATCTAGTCCACTCGTATTCCCAGGGGGCAAGAGAGTGGCACTAATAGAAACCAATCCTGCTGGCTACGTCATGCTCATATGCAGCCTCATTGGCACATAAGCCCTAAACCAGGAGATTAATCCATTGTCAGTGTTGATCAACGCCTTTCTTCCACATGGTAGCAAAGTGTACACAAATACTTAAGCTGAACCATCTCTGACAAGTTCCTGGGTGGAGCCATTCATGACGTCCATCCATCGTCAGTAAGTCATGTGGATAGGACTTATCCACTCTCTTGAAAATACAAACCTTCCTTCTCCCCATCTCCTGCATGCCTCTAGTTCAGACCCATCCTCTGACCTGTCTTCCACCCTGGACTCCTGTGTCCATCCCTGCCCGCTTCTGGTTCCCTCCTGCACACAAGGAGAGTTTAAAACTTAAATAATGCAAATGAGAAACTCTCCCCTGAATGAAAACCCACCAGTAGAAAACAGTGTTTCCTACACTTCAGTTATGTGCAGTCCATACTCACAATCTTTCCACATTCATGTGCTTTTCTTTAAATTGTTTTTGTTCTTAATAAATGTGTTACAAGTCATTTAAGTTTTTATTTTAAAGAAAGGAAAGAGCTCATTGAAGTAAACAGAAAGAGCAGTATCCTTTGTCATAAGTAGAAAGTAACTCTAATTCAAAAGTAAAATACTGTTATTCAGTTAAAGCCAGATGCCAGAACTGCCTGTCAAGGGCTCTGGGTCTCTTGGTTAAAAAGGTAGATGATCAAACATTTGAGTCTTTTAGGTATTTTTTTTTTTAATCAACCACCAAATTATGTCTTTGATGTAATGTTAAGGTCTGAGAAATAGTTGACAAGGAAATAACTTCCCTACTATGTGATTTGATACCATATCCATGAACTGCCTGAAGATACCTTGTTTGCCACCTGAAATCTAATCTAAGTGTTTCAACACTTGTACAACACTGGCCTGCAGGAAAATTTGTTCCACTTCTATACCTCGTCTCTATTTTTCTCCCTAGCTTCATTGAGGTACAAATAAAAAACAAAAACAAAAATTGTATATATTTAACAGGTATAGTGTGACCTTTTGATAAATGTTTACATTATGAAATGATTACTACTACTAAGCTAATTAACATATCCATCATCTCACATACTTACTTTGTGTGTGTGTGTGTGTGAACACTTGAGATCTACTTTTATCACATTTCAAGTCTAAAATACATTAATTAACTCTAATCACTATGGTGTACATTAGTTCTCTATAACTTAATCATCTTATAGATGAAGGTTTGTATCCTTTGACCAAGATCCTCCCTTTTTTTCGCCCCCCAGTCTCTGGCAACCCACCGTCCTACTCTCTGCTTCTTTGAGTTTGAATTTTTTAGATTCCACGTAAAAGTGAGATCATGTACTATTTGCCCCTCTGTGTCTGGCTTATTTCATTTTACCTAACGTTCTCTAGGTTCTATCTTGTTGCAAATGGCAGGATTCCCTTCATTTTAACAGCTAAATAATATTCCATTGTAGAACTTCCATGCTATTAAAATGGATATTCTTATATAATACCCTTATAGCCATTTTGCACAATGGTATGGAGGGCCTTCAAAAAATGAGAAATCGAACTACCAAATAATCCAGGCACCTCAATGCTTAAAACACCATCTCAAAGAGACAGTTGCATTCCCATGTTCACTCTGTCACACATCACAAAAAAGGGGCAACTCAGCCCTGTGATTTCTCAAGGTCCAGGCTAACTTCATCTTGTTCGAGTCAAAGTGTTCAGCTTCCTGGACTCAACCCCAGGGCCAGCTTCTGGGTCTGTCTCTGGGCTCCACTCCCAGTTCTTATTCCCCTGATGACTTTCACTTTGGCTGGGTCCTTCATACAAAGTTTAAGTACCTTCTTGGTACTGTGTAACGCTGGCCCTATCCAGTAAAGATTTGCCTTCCATGGGCACAGAGGATTGACACAGAGCCTCAATCCATTGGCCTGATAAACTATTCCCTCCGTAACCTGTTACCCACTCACTGCTGTAGTCTCTCCTTTTTTTTTTTTTTTTTTTTTTTTTTT